>NW_012118343.1:351-16248 GCF_000951035.1 Colobus angolensis palliatus
CTCTCTTCAAAGCTGTCAGACAGAGTCGTTCGCGTCTGCACAGGCCTCTGCTGCTTCCCCTGTTGTTTTTTAGCTGTGCCCTGCCCCCAGAGGTGCAGTCTACAGAGATAGGCAGGTTTCCTTGTGCTGATGTGAGCTCCACCCAGTTCGAGCTTCCCAGGGTCTTTATTTACCTACTTAAGCCTCAGCAATGGCGAATGCCCCTCCCCCAGCCTTGCTGCTGCCTTGCGGTTAGATCTCCACAGACTGCTGTGTTAGCAATGAGGGAAGCTCCATGGGTGTGGGACCCTCCCGGCCAGGTGAGGGATATATTCTCCTGGTGTGTCCATTTGCTTAAAGCGCAGTATTGGGGTGGGAGTTACTAGATTTTCCAGGTGTTGTGTGTCTCAGTTCCCCTGGCTAGGAATAGGGATTCCCTTCCCCCTTGTGCTTCCCAGGTGAGGCGATGCCTCGCCCTGCTTCAGCTCTCGCTGGTCAGGCTGCAGCAGCTGACCAGCCCCGATTGTCCGGCACTCACTAGTGAGATGATCCCAGTACCTCAGTTGAAAATGCAGAAATCACCGGTCTTCTGTGTCGCTCGCGCTGGGAGTTGGAGACTGCAGCTGTTCCTATTCGGCCATCCTTCAGCTTTTTATCCCACACATATATTCTTATATCATCTCACGCCGCCGCCTGGCAGCATTCGCTCCTTGCCGCGGCACCTGGGCCGACTAGAGCGCAGCTGAGCAGCCGAAAGAGCCGGGGTAGCATCAACAATGGAGGCATGGGGCGTGGGTGCCGCAGCTGCCGCTTCAGCCCGTGTTCCCCGCTCAGGATCCGGCTCCGATCCAATATCAGGTTTTGACTCAAATTTTTTACATTACTATTTTCCTTTGATCTTAGACTCCTTTTGTGAGTAACGAGAATCTCTTCATTTTAGGTTTGATCACAGTGTACAAAGCAAATTCTCCTGGTGTCCTTATATAAATTACACAAGTAATGAAACTTGGATAGCTCTCATACATTACTCTGATATAAGCATGGTACATTAATAATCTATTGATATTAACAGTCCAGTAGCTTGCTCCTATGCTTCACTTAACTTTGAGAAAGTATAAGTGACATCAGTAAATTAGATGCAATCTTATTAGGCTTAGATGTGGTGTAATATATTAGAAGAACATATCCTCAAAGTAGGAAGAATATCCAGTTTAGCTCTGTGTCCTAGTAGGTATGTGCCTTTTGCAAAGTAATTTAAACTTTGCTTTAATTTCTCATTTCCTAAAGTGAGTGGTATAGAACAGATGTCAAATACGACCGAATGTATCTTATTTATAAATCTCAGGACAGTTCTAAAATATTACACCATAGCATGTTACACTAGAAGTGGCAGACAGGAAGACAGGATTCAACTACTAAAGAATACACACAGAATCCAAACTGGCAATCCATGTATATTTACAGATTAGTGCAGGAAAAAGATACAATATAACAGACTCATTAAATTAAAAATACATGTAAGAGTGTGCCTCACAACAAGGGGTCTAGAGAGGCCAACTCAAATTGTCTTTCCTCTAAGAGCTGCTTTTTATCTCAGATTAGGAGATATGCACAGAACACTTTGGAGCCAGGGTACCTAAATAAGTCTGGATCATGTGGATATATTTTTGTTACATAATCAGGCCTCCAGCAGTCTCACCAAAAACACATGTAAATCACCAATTTCATTGTTATCAGTAAACAACGTTTACTAGTGTTTATAAATAGCCTTAAAATTTCTTAGGCACAGTGAGTTTCATGCCTTGACCCATGGTCAGTTCACTGCGGGTACATTTTTTCTTTTCAATTTCAGTAAAACAGCTTAGATGAACTCCAGGCCAGCTTCAGTTAACTCTCACACAACGTATAGCATCATTGTACAACTGACACTAACTTGAAAACTCAAAATACTGGAGGCATTAATCTTGGTTGTCTAATTGTGTGTGAAAAATAGGAGGAAAGTAAAATTACACTTAAAAAGAGTTTGGATCATTATTTTTGTTATTTACTTTTATAAATTTATTTATTTTCTCTTATATGTGAGTATAAAAGATTCTCTTTTTGTAATTTTTAAAATTGGAAACTTTATTAAACTTTAAAAACTACCTTTGCAGAAAATTAAAAGAGCTTTTCTGTTTCCAAATTGTATCCAGAGTTGGTTCCTTCTGGTGGGTTCGTGGTCTCACTGACTTCAAGAATGAATCTGCAGACCTTTGTGGTGTGTATTACAGCCCTTAAAGATGGCATGGACCCAAAGAGTGAGTGGTAGCAAGGTTTATTGTGAAGAGTGAAAGAGCAAAGCTTCCACAGTGTAGAAGGGGACCTGGGCAGGTTGCCACTGCTGGCTGGGGTGGCCAGCTTTTATTCCTTTATTTGTCCTCCAATGTTCCATTTCTGTCCTATCAGAGTGCCCTTTTTTCCACCCTCCCTATGATTGGCTACTTTTAGACTCCTGCCGATTGGTGTGTTTTACAGAGTTCTGATTGGTGCATTTTACAGAGTGCCCATTGCTGTGTTTTACAATCCTCTTGTTAGCTACAGAGCTGGTGCGTTTTTGTAGCGTGCTGACTGGTGCATTTTGCAATCCTCTTGCCAGCTACAGAGCACTGATTGGTGCATTTTGCAATCCTCTTGTAAGGAAAATTCTCCAAGTCCCCATTCCACCCAGGAAGCTGGCTTCTCCTCTCAATCCTCCCTCTAAACAGGACACACCAACTGCTGTTGGGAATTTGGGTGATGAACGCTCTAGCTACTTCCTGCTGGATGGGCAAAGAACGGGCCCTACAGTTGTAGTGTCCTCCAGGGGGAACTCTCTAGGCCAGTCAAAGGGCCAGTGGGTCTGTCCAGGAGTCCTCAGTAGAAGTTGTGAGTTGAGCTCATATGGGGTTCCATTTGTAAGACCATCTTGATGGCCTCAATCCTGGAGGAAGCATATGTGTCAAGGAAGTTAAAAATAAAAGGCCCAATGATGAGTAATAGTAAGATGGCTGTCCCAGGACCTAGAAAGGGGAGCAGCCATGTCGCCCAACTCCAGAGGCTGGTATAAGAGTTTAAGGGTGTTGTCTGATTTCAGAAGCCTTTTCCTGTAAATGCCAGGTGACATCTCATACTATCCCTGAATGGTTAGTGTAAAAACAACACTCTTCCCTTAAGAAAACTTCCTCTCAGCAGTGGGGAGGTCTAGGCCTTGGCAGTTTTGGAGAGTCACTGCTGTTAAAGAGTCTATTTGGGATTGTACGGTAAGGATAGATTTTGCTATTTCTTGCAAACTTTCTGAGAAATCCTTTGAGAGTGTGTGGTAGTAGGATAATGAAGTAGATAAACTGACTATTCTGTTTCCTGTAGCAGTAGCCATTTCTAACCTGATAAGTAGGGGTATTACTTGTATGGCCCTACAATGATGTACTTGATCTTTGAGGGGCACAGATAGGGTCTGATTTCCTGGGGCAATGTCAATGTAGGGACTTAGGAAGACTAAGGTGCAGGTGCCTGTCCAGTTGGTGGGGATACAGATATAGTTTGAACTTCCTCATAAGAAGAATATGCCTTGGCTGGGTAGACAGAACTGGTTGTTTATGTTAAAAAGGTGTGTGAGTTTGTTGTTTTCATTTTCCCATATTCCTAGATAACTTGCCAAGGTAGCTCCGGTGAATGTCTGGAAAAGGGTGTTGGGAGCAAACTGAGTGGCTCTCTGTGTTCTATTTTCCCATTAGAGAAAAAAAAAAATGTATCTACGAGCAACCATTCAAGAGAGTAATTGAAAGAGGGGATGAGAAGACATTCATTAGTGGTGGCCCTTTATTTATTAGTGGTGTGGGTGCTGCTGCAGCAAGCCCAGGGGTGAATGGTCATGCAGGGAGTATGTTTGTCATTGCAAATCCCAGGCTGTTTGTTAAGCAGAGAGGAGGTGATGATTTTTGGAGGCCCTTACAAGCAGACTAGCCATCTGAGTGGAGTTGTTTGGGGGACTCAGAAGTTACTATGATCAGTTGGGTCTTGAATTTGCAGGGTGTAATTACTCTGATGAGACTGGTGCCCCAGGGGCAGGCCTGATAACAGGTTGCGTTGGATGCATAAAGAGGTTTGGAAAGTTAAGACAATATTCGTGATTAGAGGGCCGTGTATGGGCTTTTCATTGCTCAAGTAATAGGTGCGGTTTGAAACATAAGAACATAAAAGCTGGATTATTTGTCCTATTAGGGTATTCTTGATCTTATCAGAGATGGGGAAGTGCTTTAACCACTTCCTGAGACTTCTCTGTCTTGCAGGGGAAGGCCTCTATTCAATTGGTAAAGGTATCAACACAGACCAACAAGTATTGAAATTCCCTTGTCTTAGGCATATGGGGGATGTCTAACTGCCAGTCCTCTCTGGGATAGTGACCTATCCTTTGTTCCTCCAGAGGGGACTTATGATGGACCAAGGGATTATTCCTTTGGCACACCTCACAGGCTTTGGCTGCTTATCAGATGATTCAGAGGAGATTTGGCCCTGTAAATAGCGATTTGGCCATTTGATGAGTGTTCTCAATACCCATATGAAAAGTTTGGTGGAGAGTCTTAAGTATTTTCCACTGGCTGGCTTTGGGTATGAGTGCCTTCCCATCTTCTGTCATTAACCACCCCAAGGGGAGAAAACTATGCGCCTGTGAAACTCCCCATTCTGTTTCAGTTGGGGAATACTGGTGCTTCATCTCTTGGAGGGGGTTGTTGCATACCAAGTGTCTTTCTATAGGTGTTTCTAAGGGGAAGTTCCTCCTGGAGGCAATTTTGTCCTCAGTGTCTGCCAGATGGTTTCCTTCTACCTTTTCTCCTTCACCTTTTTGAGGCTTTGGCAGCATAAGACTGCCACCTCTTTGGGTTTTTGCACTGTGTGCAATAACTTCATGATTTTCTTGTGGTATTTAATAGGGGTGAGGAACTCCCTTTCTTTCCATATTGCAGCATGGGCATGAAGGATTAGATGAGCATACTTGCTATATGTATACACATTTATTCTTTTTCTCTTTCCCAGTTCTAAGGATCGGGTAAGTGTCACTAGTTCTGCTAACTGGGTGCTGCTCCCCAGGGGAAGAGGCTTACCCTCCAGTACTGTTACATCACTAATTATGGCATAACCTGTCTTTTGTATCCCATTCTCCATAAATCAACTTCCATCAGTATATAGGTTAAGGTCTGGATTAGCTAAGGGGACTTCTAAGAGATCCTCTTGGGCAGCAGAAGTCTGGGCTATAATTTGTTGGCAGTCATGCTCGATTGGTCCCCCATCCTCTGGGAGAAAAGTGACAGGGTTGAGGGCTGCATATGTGCACCAGTCTGAAGCACCAGTCCCTCTAGAAGTAGAACCTGATATCTAAGCAGGAAGTTATCTAATAGTCATAAATTTCCTTTGGCACCTACTATGCCATTTACATCATGAGTAGTCCAGAGAGTGAGATCTTTTCCTTGTATTATTTTGATAGCCTCTGATACTAAGATGGCCACCATTGCAACTACCTGTAAACAGTGAGGCCAGCTTTTTGCTACTACATCAGTTTTCTTACTTAGATATGCCACAGGTTGTGGTGTTGTCCCACGAGTCTGAGTAAGGACTCCAAGACCTATTTCCACTCTCTCTCTGTGACATAAAGAGAAGCTTTGTCCTGTGGGAAGGTTTAAGGCTGAAGCTTGTCCTAGGGCCTGCTTTAAGGTTTTAAAGACTGTTTCTGCCTTTGGCTCCCATTCTACTAGATGAGTATTTGCTCTCTGGGTCTCCTCGATTAGAGTATAGAGTGACTTGGCCATCTCATTGTATCTGGGGATCCATAGTCAGCAAAATCTGGTGATTTCAAGGAAACCCTGGAACTGTTTCAATGTCTTAGGGCAAGGATAACCCAGTATAAGCTGTATTTGTTCCTGGATGAAGGCCCTGGTTCCTCTGGCTAAGATTAGTCCTAAATATTTGACTTATTGTAGGCAGAGCTGGGTCTTTGATTTAGATGCTTTGTACCCTTGATTAGCTAGAAAGTTCAAGAGATCTAGTGTAGCCTACTGGCATGAGGCTTCTGAACTGGTAGCCAAAAGTATATCGTCCACATACTGAAGGACCATAGTGCCTAGACTTGAGAAGTGGCCTAGATCTTGGGCTAGTGCCTGACCAAACAGATGAGGGCTATCCCTAAAACCTTGAGGCAAGACTGTCCATGTAAGTTGGGACATGTGGTTTGTGAGATTCCTCAAAGGCAAAGATAAAGTGGGAGGAAGAGTGCAGGGGAATGAAGAGAAAGGCATCCTTGAGGTCCAGAACAGTGAACCATCCTGCTTCCTCTGGTAGTTGAGAGAGCAGGGTATAGGAGTTGGGTATAACTGGATATAGAGTAATTACTGCCTCACTGACGAGTCTAAGATCTTGCACTAGTGTCCGCTGACCATTCAGTTTATGTACTTCTAGAATTGGGGTGTTGCAGGAATTGCTGCATTTTCTTACTAAGCCTTGAGCTTTTAAATATCTAACAATGTCCTGTAATCTTATCTGAGCTTCAGGCCCTAAGGGATATTGCCTTGGATAAGGAAAAGTGGTGGGGTCTTTTAGCCTGATTTGGACTGGGCAGGCACTTTTTGTCCTTCGGAATTGTCCTTTCAATGTCCAGACTTCAGGGTTGATTCCCTCCTCGAGTAGGGAACAACAAATGGGTAACTTTTCCCCCATATTCATATAGATAATAGGTCTAGCTATGGCTAATATGTCCCCCCCTAATAAAGATGTGGGGTTTTCAGGCATAACAAGAAAGACATGTGAAAAGAGCAAAGTCTCCCAATTACAACTGTGAAGGTGGGAGAAATACCTGGTTACAGAGTGTCCCAGGATTCCTTGGATGGAAACAGACCTTGAGGACAGCTGTCTGGGACAGGAGATTAACACTGAGAAAGCTGTGCCAGTGTCCAGGAGGAAGTCAATTTCCTGGCCCTCAATGGTTAAACTTACCCAGGGCTCAGTGAGGGTGATGACATGAGCTGGCACTTGCCCCAGGCACCCTCAGTCCTGTTGTTGGATCATCTGTTTGGGGGCTTCTGGCCCAGAGAAGCTTTGTCCTCTGGGGCAGTGTGCCTTCCAGTGATTGCCTTGGCATAGTGGACATGGATGAGGAGGTGACTTGTTTTCATTGGACAATCTTTTTAAAGGTGTCCTTGTAAACCACACTGATAACAAGTCCTACTGGGTGATCGACCTGCTCCATTTTCTGTCCTTTCTGAACTACCAAGATTTGTTTGCCTGAGGGCCATGACTAAGGCTGGGGCCTTTCTCTTACCTTGCTTTTCCTTTTCAGCCTGTTCTTATTGGGCCCTATTATAGAACACCGAGGTTGCCAGGTTTAATAATGCCTCCAAATTTTGTTTAGGGCCCAGGGCTCGCTTTTGGAGCTTTCTCCTGATATCTGCAGCTGATTGGGTAATAAACTTATCTTTTATGATCAATTGACCCTCGAAGGAGTTGGGTGACATGGGACTATATTTTCTTAAGGTCTCCCATAGCCACTTGAGGAAGGTAGAAGGATTTTCTTCCTTTCCCTGAGTTATGGTGGACAGCATTGAATAATTTATGATCTTTTTCCAAATTCTCCTTAGTTCTTTTAAAACACAGGACAGAAGATGTTTATGGCTCCTGTCCCCATGATCTGAGTCGAGGTCCCAGTGGAGATCCATACTGGGTATGGCTTGCTGACCAGTCAAGAATTTGTCCCTTTCTTCAGCTGTCATTCTATCATTTATTTGACTAAGATATCAAGTATCTCCAAACTCTCGGACTGCAACTAAAGCTGCATTCTTTTCATTAAAGGCCAGGATTTGACCTAACAATAGCATGACATCTCTCCAAGTGAGATTGAAGGTTTGCCATAGACCCTGTAGGACATCTATATACCTATCAGGATCATCTGAAAACTTCCCCAGGTCTACCTTGATCTGCTTTAAATCAGAGAGGGAGAAGGGGACATGTACCTGGGTTGGGCCAAATTTCCCTCCCCCTACATCTTGAAGGGGACATAACCAATAGCCCGGGGGAGTTTGTGGTCCTTTGGAGATTTCTTTGCTTGTTTCCTTCTGGATGGGGGAGATTAGAGCCAGCTTATTGTTAATAGCAAGGGGAGTTGTAGAGAGGCTGGGATATGGGGGTAAGCTGAGAGGTCTTCCTGTGGACTGTAAATTGCAAGCTTTGCATAGTTGTGGATTATCCTTCAATGAAAAGAAGGCCTGGACATTGGGTATTTCACTCCATTTTCCTTCCCTCTTACAGAGAAGGTCAAGTTGCAGGATAGTGTTATAATTTATACTTCCCTCAGATGGCTATTTTTCCCCATCAAAGAGACAACTGGGGCCAGGCTGTAGTGCAGAAAAAAAAAAAAAAAAAGCCACTTCTTTTTCAGGGTTTGCAGGTCAAATTGTTCCCAATGACTTAGGATGCATTTTAAGGGTGAGCCTATTGATGCATGGGTGTTTCCCATTGAAAAGAAAAAAATGCTTCCTTTTTTTTTTTTTCCCTGCCCCAAAACCCACAATAGTCCCTGGATCCTGCTGTTCAGAATAGTTGTGCTCACTGAAGCAGCAGCAGAAACACTGCATTTCCTCCTAGGCCACACAAAGGACCAAGGAAGGTTGGATTTAGTTGTCCTTACTGATGCATTCTCAAAAGCCTGCACCCTTGCCTTTCCTCTTAGACTACAAAGAGGACCGAGAAAAATCAGATTTAGAGGCCCTTACCAACACATTATCAAAAATCTGTTAGAGTCCTAAGCATTCTCCTATTGATATTGGGACCTTACCCTTGTCCTGTAAAGATGATATGCCTCAAAATGGAGTGGATGGCCATACCCTGCGGGAGGGAAAGAATCTCCAGGGTTGAAAGAGTGACACCTTTTGTCCTCACTTCTCATCATATGGATAAGAAGGATATAGTTTTTGAGGCTCCCCATATCCTAGCCTTGGAAATAGCCTTTGTTAGGGCTGCTAGTCTAAGGAGGGATCCTAAAAGGATAGATGGTCCCCCCACAACCACCCCATGACAAGGCTTTGGACAAAAATTATGTCTTTCTGATTGGTAAGCCTGGGCGCCTAAAGAAGGGAACAGAGTCCTGAAATTTATACTGGAAATCACTCTTATAGGAGAAACTAGAAGAGCACCAGGGACAAGGAGTGATTTTTAGAAGTGGGAATAGCCTCAGAGAAGATAGGCAGGAAGAAGTTTGTCTAACAGGCATTAGAACCCAGGAGACAAGGGTCAGGGTAGATAATATAGATGGGTGAGTCTTGCTTTGGCAATGTAACGGAGAGTTCTGCTCATGGCTGCAGGGTCAACCAACTTTTTGTCGGGACCCTGGAGCTGAATGGCTTTCATCTCTGTCGAACCTCGGCTCAGCCTGGAAGTATAGGAAAAGGGGAAGCTGATTCCAGGCAAACCAACACTCACAGCTCCAAAGATTTGGGAGTCGTTAGCACTTTCTGAGCAAGCCTGACACCCATGTCTTTAGTCCAGCAGCCATGCTAGTCACTTTTAACTGGCCAAAGGAGCCCAGTGTTTAGCCCCCAAATTCTAAGGAAAAACTAGGACAGAATAGCAAGCCAAAGGGGTCCAATGGTACTCACTGCATGGCGATATCCCAGACAGGCCCCCAAAATGTTCAGAGTTGGTTCCTTCTGGTGGGATTGTGGGCTCGCTGTCTTCAAGAATGAAGCTGCAGACCTTCACAATGAGTGCTACAGCCCTTAAAGATGGCACAGAGCCAAAGAGTGAGCAGTAGCAAGGTTTGTTGTGAAGAGCGAAAGAACAAAGCTTCCACAGTGTGGCGGGGGACCTGAGTGGGTTGCCACTGCTGGCTGGGTGGTCAGCTTTTATTCCTTTATTTGTCCCCTCCCATTTTCCATTTCTGTCGTATCAGAGTGCCCTTTTTTCAATCCTCCCTGCTATAAGCTACTTTTAGACCCCTGCTGATTAGTGCACTTTACAGAGTACTGATTGATGTGTTTTACAGAGCACTGATTGGTGCATTTCATAATTATCTTGCTAGCTACAGAATGCTGATTGGTGCATTTTACAATCCTCTTGTAAGACAGAAAAGTTCTCCAAGTCCCCACTCGACCCAGGAAGTCCAGCTGGCTTCACCTCTCAAAATTATCTATATAAATTAATCTAACTTGTTTATTAGGACTATGAGCTAATAGAGGAAGTGGGACTGAGTGATTAATGTTGTTATGATGCACTGAAACAAAATTACTACTCAAACCATGAGAAAAAAAAACAAAAATAATATTTATTTTTACCTCAGATTTTTGGCTAAAAAGTCATGCTCCTTCCTTGACTAGAAAACTACATCTATTGTTGAAAATACATAAATTTAAAATGTGTAAGTCAATAAAATATTTATAGTGATTTAAATTAATTCAACACTATTTTACATAATACCATAGCCTATTAAACATATTAAATAGCATCCAGATACATTGTTTTGAATACAACTTTAATAAAAATCTTTAAGGATCATAGGTTTTCACAAAGCTTAATTTAGATGTTCTTATCAATAAATTTTGTTATATGTTCAGAAGACAAATCAGATATGTTGGAGCACTTTGCAATTTCTTACATAACATTTCAGATGTATACTGCAAATTATTCCCTAACTAGGTAAACAAAATCTCAAGATCATAACAGTCACTGTTAGCTGGTCAATTTCCTCAATAAAAAATGCCAGTTTGAATTTCCACTACTATCAAATTCTGAGATTACAGAGTATGGTTTTATAAAAGAATGCTAAAAACTAAACATTATGGCACAGACACATAGAAAAACCATAGTACTTTTCATATGGAAGTAGTTGGAAAATTAGGGCATCTTTAATAAATATAAATGAGAAAATTCACTGGAACTTTTAAGAATGAAATACAATATTTTGATGAAAATATCTCACATAAACTTTGTCTGAAAAATGGTGACAGTAATTGTGATCATAGTAGAGAATTAATTAAAATATACATATATATAATAATTGGGATAATGATGATGACATTTGATACATGTTCTCTCATAAAATTCCATATACATTCTTCAATACTTTTTGTCATAGCCACTTAACTCGAAAAATCAAGTCTATTTCAGAATCATCTATTAGTGCACTTTGTTGTTCATTTAGACGGTTTTTGTGCTGACCCACTATTGACTCCAATGGGGATGGCACCAGGTTTGAGAGTCTGAAGAGGAGACTCCGAGCTAATAAATGATACATGGGGTTTTATTGAGGGTTTACCTGCAGAGGAGAGAGTCCAGTGGCAGTGAGCTCAACGGAAGAACCAATATGCATATAAGTCACTGAAAATGGGCTGGACAACATATCTGCATGTCCCAGTGGCAGTTGGCTGAACAGGAGAACCACAACCCCTGCAAAGGACATACAGTCTACATAGCATTTTCACTTAACACCATTTCCCTAACAACTTCCACTTGGCAGCCTTCATTCAACCCAAAAGTCAAGGCCTAGATCCCCTCTACAGCTTTTGCTCTATGGAATAGGACAGGGGCTTAGAAGTTTATTATAGACAAGGAATAAATCTTCAGGTTGGCCACTCCTGGATTCCTTAATTCAGAACACACATTCGGATACATATGCCATACGGGGTCTTTCTCAGGGTATACTTAAGTTATTGCTATCAAGGGCATTTGCCATACAATAGTGCCTGAATGTAATACTTTAGAATTTTAAAAAATCATATTTAATTGGTCTTATCATATGAAAAACTCTATCATATTTGGCATCTTGAATAATAGTGACACACACATTGAGAGACAGCCATAAATCAAATTCTCAATCAATATGAAATAATAGAAAGAATGATTTACAAATTTCTTTAATTTTAAAATTGAGATACTGCAATTGTTTAGCCATTTACTTATTACTTATTTTGGTGATTTTTCTGACAATAATGAAAACTTGATTATGATTCATTATATATTCTGCCTAATTTATCTACTCATCACTGCTCATTTGGATTATTACAATAAAACTCTCACTTTTGTTGATGCACTCTAATACTGCTATCATTGTAATATTTGAATAGAGTCAGTAAAAAAATGTGAATATCAGAAATAGACTGTTCCCTCTTCTGCCTCTTGCTCAAACATGTATTGAACTTGGACGCTGTCGTTCTCAAACATGATGAGAAAACAGTTCAACAAACTAGAACTCAGAAATTCTTTATATATCATCAGATAATTTGGTGTACAGGGAAAATTAAACTAATACCCCAAAAACTCGAAATAGGAGAATATGGAAAATCACAGCATAGGAAAAATAAAAGTCATTTGGGTCTACTCCTAACTGGCAAAAAGGTTTAAAACAGTAATTGATTAATTACTAGAGACTTAGCATAAATTAGTTTGAGAGTCTAAAATTCTTGAGGAACTAGTTGTAAAGATGCTCCCACATTTTGATTAATTTTATATTCAAGAGACCATCAGGTTTTCAGAGTGCTTCTTAGAAAAAACAGTTTACTTCTACTTTTGACAGGGTAAGGATAAAAGTAACCATTTTGAAATACATCCAGAGAATTCTGCTCTCAGTAGCAAAGTCCTTCCCTCAGCAGAAACTCCTTTACCTGAACCTTACATAGTGCAAGGGAAGGGCAATTATATAACTTGCTCAAGTTTGGCATTCATGTAACACAAACGGGAAGGAAAGAATACTAGAAGCAGCTCCTCAAGATCACAACCCAGCCACTCTTGCCCACAAAAAACAAAACAAACACACAAAAAAACCCCAAAAAAAACCCCTAAGGTTTAATAGTAAGACTGTTTTGCCTCCTCAATATTTTACCACCTCTAACTGAAGCATCATGTCCATCTTTCCACGAAAAGTGACATGTCATGCTAAAAGCTGAGAAAAACGGTCTAAAGAGCAAAGCAAGTGTTATAACCTGACTCAGATATGGCAGAGGTTTTGGAATTGTAAGCCAAGAAATTAAGATAATATGCAGTGTACTCTAATGTAAAAACTGGACATTTAAGAACAGATGTACAATGTAAGCAGACAGAGAGAATTGCTAAGAGTAAATTTAAAAGAATGCTAGAAGTTAAAAACACTGTACAATACAAAGATTGTCTTTGTCTCATCAATAGATTAAATAAAGTTGAGAAGGTATCAGTGATCTTAACAATATGTCAGTAAAATTATTTACACTGAAAAGAGAAAAATGACAATGAAGAATAGAATGCAGGATATTACAGAAGTTTTGGACAATTACAAAATGTACAACATAATGGAGAGATAAACATAATGAAAATTCCAGAAGTAGAAGAAAGAAAACAGTAGAAATATTTGCAGTAATTGTGACTGAGAATTTTCTAAAATTATTGACAAATACTAAACCACAAATTCAGGAAACTCAGAATATACAAAGTGGGAATAAGTACCAAAAAAGAAAAATCTACCCAGATCATATTCAAGCTGCAGAAAATCAAAGACAAAAAAATCTTAAAAGAAGCAAGCAGTGAGAAAAACCCTTGTAGAAGAACAAGGTTAATATTTACATTGAAACTATCTTCAGAAACCACTCAGGCAAAAAGAAAGTAGAGTGAAACATTTAAAGTGCTTAAAGAAACAATAAACATCAACTTAGAATTTTGTATTCAGTGAAATTATTCTTTACAAGGGAAGGAGAAATAAAGCCTTTCTCAGACAACAACCAAAAAAAAAAAGTAGAAAAATTTGCTGCCAGTAGACTTACCTTCCAAGAGATTTTAAAACAATTTCTCACAGTGAAGGAAAATAACATACGTCAGAAACTTGCATCCACATAAACTAAGCAGAGCATTAGAGAGGGAATATAGGTGAGATAAAATCTTTTATATTTCTTGTTTATAATTATTTTAATAGATAATTTTTCAAAACAATAATAATGTATTAGGCGAAAGCAACTTATAAAAAGTGGAATGAGTGATCAATTGTATATGGAATGGGAGGAAGAAATTGGGAATATACTACCTGTTAAGTAGTGCAGTATTATTGAAATGTGTTTAGTTGTAGATGTATATTGCAAACTCTAGAGCAATCACTAAAAAAAAATTTAAAGAAACATAATCGATGTGCTAAAACAGGATAGAAAAGAGAATCATATGAAATACTCAAACAAGCTGGGAAGGAAGATTACTTGAGGTCAGGAATTCTAGACCAGGTTGACCAACATGGTGAAACCCCATCTTCACTACAAATACAAAGAAAATTAGCCACATATGGAGGTTTGTGCCTATAATTCCAGCTACTTGGGAGGCTGAGGCACAAGAAACAGGGAACCGGAAGATGGAGGTTGCAGTGATCTGAGATCGCACCACTCCACTCCAGCCTGGGTAATGGAGTGACACTGTCTCCTAAAAATAAAATAAAATAAAACTAAAAAACAAAACAAAACAAAACAAACAAACAAAAAAAAACAAACATAGGTACAGAGAGAAATGCATCCAAAATGAAGATTTTTAAAAAGTACAATGGGTAGAGAACAGTTACTAATGTAGTAGATAGTAACCCAACAAACCAATACTCACTTTAAATGTAAAGGGTCTAAATTTACCCATTGCAAAACAGAGACAGAGTGGGAAAAAAAAGAAGACCTAATCACATGTTGTTTGGAAGACAAATACTTTAAATATAAAGACACAGGCAGCATAAAAGCTAAGAGATGGATAAATATATAGCATTGTAACCATAATCACAAAAAAACTGAAGTAGCTGTATTAAGTTTGAACAAACCAGGGAGGTTTAAGGCAAAGCAAAATGATCACGGATAAAAAGGAACTTTACATAATTTTAATGGCATCTCTTATCCAAGACACACTAAACCTTAATATGCATGCATCTAACAACAACAGATCATCAAAAGATGTGAGGCAAAAATTTGTAGAATGTCCTATAGGCTAAATTGTGTCCTCTTGATATTCGTATGTTGAAGTGTTAACCTCTACTGGTCCTCAGAATGTGACTATATTCGAAGAAAGAATCTTTAAATAGGCCATTTTAAGTTAAGATCTGGTAATTAGGTTGGACCTTAACCCCAATATGTCTTGGGTTCTAAGAAGAGGACATTAGAACACAGATACACACAAGAGGAAGCAGAGTATGAATTCACAAGGACATGATGGCTACCTGAAAAAGCCAAGGAAAAAGACTTCGGAAGATGCTAACCCTATCAACATCTGATCTTAGCCTTCTAGCCTTTAGAATTGTGAGAAAATAACTTTCTGTCTTTTAAGCCACCTGGTCTGTGGTATTTGTTTATGTCACCCTTACCAAGCTGGTATAAACTAACAGAAGGTATAGTCAAACACAGTTTTATAGTCAGAGACTTCAATTCCTTTATGTCAGTAATTGACAGATTCAGCAAACAGAATATCAGTAAGACTGTAGTTGAAATAAACAGAACCATCAACTAGAAGTAACAGACATTATAGAGCACTTCATCTAACAACAATACACATTCTTCTGAAGCTCTCTTGGAATATTGACCAAGAGAAACCCATTCAAACTTTAAAATATAGAAATTATACAAAAATGCTGCCTAGCCACCATGGAATTAAACTAGAACTGAATAAAAGAAATATAGCTGGAGGCGGGCGCAGTGGCTCAGGCCTGTAATCTCAGCACTTTGGGAGGCCAAGGCGGCCGTATCACGAGGTCAGGAGATCGAGACCATCCTGGCTAACACAGTGAAACCATGCCTCTACTAAAAATACAAAAAATTTCCTGGGCATGGTGGCGGAAGCCTGTAGTCCCAGCTACTCGGGAGGCTGAGGCAGGAGAATGGCGTGAACCCAGGAGGCAGAGCTTGTGAGCCAAGATTGCCCCACTGCACTCCAGCCTAGGTGACT
>NW_012118343.1:16348-26376 GCF_000951035.1 Colobus angolensis palliatus
AAAAAAGTCTTAAAAGAAATGAAGAAATATACAGTTCTGGTCAAAATCACCGGTTTTGCCAAGTGTGGCATAGATGATCCGTTTACATTACTGGATCCCTAATTTCCATTGTTAAGGAATAGAGATTATAATATTTTGTGTTCGCAATTGATGAAATAATTAGCGATATTAAAATTAAACTTTCAGTTTTATTTAAATACCTGATCAATGGGTGTTTTATTAATACATAACATTACACATACTATGCTATTTATTATTTTACAGGACTAGATCTTTATGAAAGCCTGTGAACTTTGTCAGTGCAAAGATTGTGATATTCATTTTGTAATTCCAGTAAGTAACAGTGTTCGAAATAGGGTAGGCATTTATAAATGTCAAGGGGATGTTAATGAATAAATTAATAACCTTTTTCTCTGTAAATGAAGTTGCTTAAAAACTGATCATCTTGAAGAAATTTATTTGAGTTTCTACTAAGTACCACAATATGACAATAGAAGTCATTAATTATCAAATTTATTAACACAATAAACCCTGTTAGTTTCAAATATCCATTCACTCATGCAGTATTTTAGACACTGGAGGATAGAGTGAACAAAATACTGAAGCTCTCATAGAGTTTATATTCTCTTATATAGAGAGACACAGAACTAATAATTCCCTAAATAGCTTAGAGTTAGGTGGTGTCAAGTGCTAAGGAAATGTTACTGCTGAAGAATATTCTTGCCTTATCATTAGACTGAGGTATCTATTATATACTGTTAAATAATACTGCACACCTTTCTCCTTTATTCTAACTTAAGTTAAATTATTTTGGTGTAGTTATTTTAATTAGGTCTGTCTCACTCGTAAGACTGCACACTCCAGGAAAGTAGAAATCAATAATTCACTTTTTTCCATTATTTATGCTTATTTTCTAGCAGTGCCTCTCATGTAATAACAATCCAAGAAACAGTCACTCAATAATGAGTTAATGAATCAGTTAATGCTTGAATTGGTAACTTTATTTAATTCTCAACTCTGTGAGCTCAGAATAATTAATAAAGGAATGTGCATGATAAAACTAAAACTAACAACCATTAAACAACTTGTTCAAAGCATTTGCATGACAGGAGCAACAACAACAACAACAAAAACTTGACTCTTTTTGCATATAAATACAATTCAATTTATTCCATACTAGACAAATTCACTGTATGGAATATATATCAAAATATAAATCAGGTTATTGCAAACTATGTATAATATATTATAAGCAGTAGAATAATAACAATAAACTGCCTTAAAAACCACTGTTCTGGTAAGAGCATAAATAATATCAGGATTATCCCTAAATGGCTTGTTATCATAGTATGGCCTAAAGTTCATTCTGCTGGGTATTAGTTTTCATGATAGATTAGTGGGATAAAGTCTTTTCCATTCTTAAGAAAATATCTGTCTGGCTGAGGTGGCTCATGTCTGTAATCCTAGCACTTTGGGAGGCAGAGGTGGGAGGACTGCTTGATTCCAGGAGTCCCAGACGAGCCTAAGCAACATTGTGAGGCCCTGTATCTACAAAAAATAAATTTAAGAAATTATCCAGGTGCAGTGGTGCACACCTGTAGTCCAAGCTACTTGAGAGGTGGAGGTGGAGAGACTGGTTGATCCCAGTAGCTAGAGGCTGTGGTGAGCCATGATTGCACCACTGCACTCCAGCCTGGGTGAGGTAAGACCCTGTCTCAAAAGAAAAGAAGAAAGGAAGGAAGGGAGAAAGGAGAGGGCAGAGGAAGGAATGAAGGAAGGAACAGAACGGGAGAGGGAGGAAGAAGGGAGAAAATATCTGTACACTGAAATTTGAACATGTAGTAACTCAGCACTATTTAAGAGTAAATGGACTTTAGTTCAAGTGATATGATCTCAATCGTATAAATATGTGTGAAAATACAATTGACCCTTGAACAACGTGGATTTGAACTGCATGGATTCACTTATATACTGATGTTTCAATAAATATATTGGAAAACTTTGGGGAAATTTTTGATAATTTGAGAAAACCCAGGCAAACCATGTACCCTAAAAATATTTTAAAAAATTAAAGCATTATTTGTGTCATAAAAGCATAAAATGCAGGTAGATCCTAGTCTATTTTATTTATTTGTTTGTCTGTTTGTTTGTTTTGAGATGGAGTCTCACTCTGTTGCCAGGCTGGAGTGCAGTGGAGCAATCTTAGCTCACTACAACCTCCATCTCCCAGGTTCAAGCGATTCTCCTGCCTCAGCCTCCCGAGTAGCTGGGATTACAGGCATGCACCACCACACCCAGCTAATTTTTGTATTTTAGTAGAGATGAGGTTTCACCATGTTGGTCAGGATGGTCTCAATCTCTTGACCTCATTATCTGCCCGCCTCGACCTCCCAAAGTGCTGGGATTACAGGCGTGAGCGACTGCGTCTGGCCAACACGAGTCTATTTTATAATTTACTACCATAAGATATACATAAATCTAATATAAAATTTTAAAATTTATCAAAACATCCACAAAAAACACTTAGAAACCATTCATTGTGCATTTTGCTGTGGAGAGAAATATAAACAAACATAAAGATGCGATATTAAATCATAATACATAAAATTAACCACAGTATACACTGTAATAATCTTGTTGCCATTTTCTGTTGCTATTGGGGAGAACTGAAGTTCTGTGAGTTCACCCGGTGACTCTAATAATCTCTGAGTGAGTAGCTCATCTCTTCAATAAATTGCATATAATAGTAAAAAGTGATCTTTTGCGCATCTCATGTATTTTTCATCATGTCAATGCAATACTGCTAACCTCGAATGATACCATGGACTCATACAAAGTACCACTAGTGATATTGATTCTGAAAGTGCTCCCAAGAAGCAAAGTTATGACAATGCAAGAAAAAATTGATTTATTTGAAATCTACCATAAATTGATGGCTGCAGCTTTAGTTGCTTGCCATTTCAAGATAAATTAATCCAGCATAGGGATCATTGTAAGAAAAGTAAAAAGAAATGTGTGAAGCCATTGAAGTACATTAGTAGATACAAAATCTTGTACTTTTGTGAAATACCCTTTTATCTCTTACTGAAAACAAAAAATGTATACCTGTAGATTCTAATTTAATAGATAATACAAGAAAAATGAAGTCATTATATGAAAACTTGAAGTAAAGAAAAAGCAAGCATGAAGGATATGGATAATTTAATGCGAGCAGAGGACTGTTTGATAATTTTAGAAAGATGTTAGACTTCAAAATAAATATCAAAATAACAGAAAAAGCAGCATCTGGTGATCAAGAGGCAACAGACAAGTTACAAGATGACATTAAGAAAATCATCGAGAAAGAAGATATCTGCATTAGCAAAATTTTAACAAAAATAAAAGTGCCCTCTATTAAAAAAATTCACAAAGGACATTAATTAGTTAGGAAGGAAGAGAAGTAAGCACCAAGATTTAAGGCAGAAGGGAATAGGTTAACTCTCCTATTTTTGAAACGGGCCAAATTTTCCCACAGACTTTATATTTATGGTTGTTTTGAATAAACATAGAAATTTACCCTCTGGGTCTTGAAGCTTAAGAAACATACATTTGTCTTATCTCAGTTTCTTTTTCAGGAAACTGGCCATCCAGCCTCCCAGATAGTATCAGTGTGCTGAAACTCTCCAGATCACCACATCCAGACAGTGAGATGCCAGACTCCTCATCTGATTACCTGCTGCCTGTTGGCCAACTTATCTTCCTTGCCTCTCCCTAATTCCTGTTTTCTGGCATGTGGTTACAATAAGACAGCAGATCCCTCATCTGACCACCTTCTGCCTTTAGATCAACTCCTACATGAACATCAGCGGGTTTGGGAGACAGGTCAGAAACTTGGCTGATATCACTCACATTAAAGCCTTTTTTTCCTGGCAATACATGTTATGTCAGTGATTAGAATTTGGTGCAGTATGCAACTGGACCTAGGCAAAATGCCTGGCATTCAGCAATATTTTGTGCAAATACAGTTTGGTATATAATTAGAACTGCCCGTATTATTACAGCTACTAACCCCTGAAACTTGGAAAAAGATAAACAACAACTGCTAGACTTTGAGTTATACAACAAAGGCCTGGACAATGGGAACGTTTTTACTGGATTGGTTCCTGCCATGCTTTGTCCCTAAAGTCAGGAAGCACCTTGCCAGGAAAGGACTGCCTTTTAAAGTTCTTCCAATATTGAATAATGCCCCTGGTCACCTAGAATCCCTTGAGTTTAACATTCAAGATGTCAAAGTTGCCTACTTGTCCCCAAACACAATGTCTCTAATGCAGCCTCTGGATCAGAAGGTCATAAGGACTTTTAAGGCTTATTTTACACAGTATTACATAGAAATAAATGCCAAACTATGGAAGCAAACCTTGAAAGAATATCATGAAAATCTGGGAAATTACACCATTGAAGATATCATAGCTGTTATAGAAAAAAAACAAAAACAAAAGCAAAAAAAACATGAAGTTCATTAAACTTGAAATAACAAATTCCTGCTGGAGAAAACTGTGTCCATATATTGTCCATGACTTCACAGAATGTATGACCTAAGCCAATCAAGGAAGTCGGGAAAGAGATTAATGGATATGGCTGAAAAGATGTGGGGAGAAGGGTCCTAAGATGTGAATCTTGGAGAAATTAAAGAGCTAATAGACTCTGTACCAGAGGAATTAGCAGAAGCTCTCTTGATGAAGGTGAATGCTTTCAAACCAGTTTCAGAAAATGAGGAAGACAAGAAGCAGTTCCAGGAAACAAATTTATATTAAATGATCTAGAAGAAGGGTTCTGATTATTCAAGACTGCTTTTTATTTCTTTTATGATCTGGGCACTTTTATGATAAGAACATTGATATGGTTTGTTTCTATGTCTTCACCCAAATCTCATCTCCAATTGCAATCCACATGTGTTAAGGGAGGGAGATGACTGAATGATGGGGGCAGTTCCCCCATACTGTTCTTGTGATATTGAGTAAGTTCTCATGAGATCTGATGGTTTTGTAAATGTTTGGCCGTCCTTTCTTTGCCCTTCTCACTTGCTCTCCTGCCACCTTGTGAGGAAGGTGTCCGCTTCCCCTTCCACCATGATTGCAAGTTTCCTGAGTCCTTCCCAACCATGCAGAACTGTGAGTGTATTAAACATCTTTCCTTTATAAATTGCCAGTCTCAGGTATTTCTTTATAGCAGTGCAAAAACAGACTAAAACAGGCACTGAAACAAAATCAAACAGCGGAAAAACAACTAATACCACATAGAATCACTTTTAGAGATGTGAAGAAGCAAAACTATCAGACTTAAATTATGATGCATTTCCATACCAAGTGTGTCCGCGTCTCCTGCTTCTCATTTCACCTCTTCTACTTTTTTGCCTTACCACCTCTGATATAACAATAAAAAATCCCTTTTCTCCTCTTCCATCTCAGCCTATTCAACATGAAAACTAGGATGAAGAACTTTATAATTATCTACTTCCACTTAATAAATGTTAAATATATTTTCTTTTTCTTATGATTTCCCTAAAAATGTTTTCTTTTCTCTAGCTTACTTTTCCATAAGAACATAGTAAACACAACATATAGTATACAAAATATGTGTTAATCAATTGTTATGTATAAGTAAAGCCTCCAGTAAGCAGTAGGCTATTAGTAGTTAATGTTTTTAGAAGTAAAATGTTATCTGTGGAATTTCAACTGTTCAGGGGGTCAGCACCCTTAGCCCCTGCATTGTTCAAGGATCAAATGATTTACCTAGTAAAGAACTTCTTAGTCTCAAAAATAATAGTAACATCTTTTTTCACTGTATAGATTTAAAATTTCATAAAAGGTAGGTGAAAATGATACTCTGACAATTTTGTTTATATAAACCTTAGGCAATTCCATTACCAGAATTGATGCTCCCTTTTTCTCCTAGCTGGCATTTTAGGATACAGTTCTCTTCATTTTTCCCTTGTGTGATATTTGCTCTGATTTTTTTCTCTCTCTGTGTGTGTGTGTGTGTTTTAATGATTCTCTTTTTTTTTTGAGACGGAGTCTCGCTCTGTCGCCTGTGCTGGAGTGCAGTGGCCTGATCTCAGCTCACTGCAAGCTCCGCCTCTCGGGTTTACGCCATTCTCCTGCCTCAGCCTCCCGAGTAGCTGGGACTACAGGCGCCCGCCGCCTCGCCCGGCTAGTTTTTTGTATTTTTTAGTAGAGACGGGGTTTCACTGTGTTAGCCAGGATGGTCTCGATCTCCTGACCTCGTGATCCGCCCGTCTCGGCCTCCCAAAGTGCTGGGATTACAGGCTTGAGCCACTGCGCCCGGCCAATGATTCTCAATTTACACCTTTCTACCTGTGAAAAATGTGAACAGCTAAATATATTAATTATTCCCTTTGTTTAGAAATATGACAAGTCAATTTTAATAATAAGTACAACAGGGATTGGATTCATTGGTTAGCCCAGCATTTGCCAGACACATTTCTTATCTAAAAGGTATAGTATGTTACTATACTGAACAACATGGATTTGATCTGCATGGGTTCACTTATTGTCCATATTTATACAAATATAAAGGCAAAGTCATTTTGGATTAGTTAAAGAATTTAGGCATTAGAACCATATTTATAGTAATCTTAAAAATGCAGAAAGAAAATGCGAATGGTGATGGCAGTGGTGGCCCATTTGGAGCAGCCACTGCAAAGACACTGCAGCAGAGGAGATGCAGTTGAGTTCACATGATCTGTGAAGCTGGCAGGGGCCGGGATAAGGTCCCTCCTCATAGTAAGTTGGTGGGGCAGGAACCCTTCACTCCCAGACAATGCTGCAGGCTCCCGGCTGTGGCTCCAGATGTAGACATCCCTATTCTCTCGGGGGCCCGGGAAGCCCCTTGTCCCCTCAGGCTTGAAAGTGCCTACTCCCACAGCCTGTCCTCTCCCCACTCCCAGCACCCCCCAGGGTGGAGAAAAGTTGTGATCAGGTTCTGTTGCAACCTGGCCAGGAGTTCACATGCTCAGGGAGGCACTGACATCCCAGGCCCCTGCCATCTCAGCTCCCCCTGGACTTTGGGCACCAATAAGCATGGGAGGGAGCCTTAGGGGGTGCTGAGGGCAGCTTGGCACAAGCCTGCAGGTGCCTCTCAGCACAAACAACCTGGGTGTCATGGATGATATGTTAATGGTGGCAGGAGACAGACAAGCTCCTGGGTGGAAAGGGGTGGGTTCCTGGTGAACCTCCACTTTCAAGCCAAAATGGTTTAAAGCCTGGGGGCTGAGCTGTCAGTTCTGGTGGAGATTGTGGCCCAGAGTGAGATCTTAAGGTGTGTTTTCCAGGCTTGCCCATGCATGCCCATGGACAAATCAGCATGGACTTCCTCTCTTCTGAGCCCATAAAAACTCTGGACCCAGTCAGACTTATGCAGATCTTGGACTATCAGCTGCAAGAAAGAGCTAACCACTTCAGGTCTCCTCAACTTGTTGAGATGACATTCCTTTAGAAAGGAGCTACCCACTCCAGGTCTCCTCTCCATGCATTAGGGTGACCTGACTGTGAGTAGGAGATACCCACTCCAGGTCTCCTCTCCACTGACAGCTGGATACTTATCGGGATGCCCTGCCTGTAGAAAGGAGCTATCCACTTTGCGCCTCCCAAGAACTGTTCTATCACTCAATAAAGCTCCTCTATGCCTTGTTTACCATCTAGTTGTCTGTGTACCTCATTCTTCCTGGAAGTGGAACAAGAACTCAGGCCCTGCCAAACGATGGGACTGAAAGAGTTGCAATACAAACAGGGCTGCTGAGTTGCGGACAATGAGGAGAGAAGGGCTACAACCCTTCAGAGAGCCCAGACCTAGGGGATCCACAAGCCAGGGCTGTGACATCCTCTTTGGAGCTCTGCGATTCCCGACATCTCCAAGATTTTGGGTGTCACTGCATTACCCTAGTCCAGAGGTGGGTGTCTGCAGCAGAAGCTGTTTGCAGTACATCTGATCCAGCCACAGCCTTTCATGGAGCCAGCAGATGTGCCAGTGCCTGGAGATGCACACACCACAGCATCTGGTGTTCCTGGCTATGTGCACTTGCCAGTGCCCACGCTAGCTCTGATCCATGCCTATCTCACCCTTGGAAGGCATGGGATACGGGCTGGTAGGGTGAGCCAAGCACAGCCTACCTGTCAAATGGGCAAAATGAGCTGAGTGGGCTCGAGCAAAAACCTTGGCAAAAGTGCCACCAGCCACAGAGGTTTCCAGCTGGAAAAGTGACACCCAAAGCATCCTGAGACTTTTTTGTTCTTTTTCTTTTTTTTTTTTTTTTAATTATTTTCAGGTTACGTCTTTCTACACATGATAAATATAAGCAGCTAAATATATTTACTATTTCCTGTGCTTGGAAACATGACAAGTTAATGTTAATAATATGTACCATAGGGACTAAAAGCATTGGTTAGCTCAGAATTTGCCAGATGCATTTCTTCTCTAAGAAGTATAGTAAGCATATTACTAATATTTATACAAATATAAAGGCTAATTCATTTTGGATTACAAAAGGAAGATAGAAATTAGGATTATATGTATAGTGATCTTACAAATGCAATAAAAATGGTGGCAGCAGACATAGCTAACTTGCAGCTGTCACTCAGATGGACAGAACAGCACGTGGAGACTTGCATTGTGAACTTTTGCTCTAAGAACTAATGCAGTAATAAATCAGAAAAACTGAAAGAATTCACAGGTGCCCTGAAAAAGTGGCTCACTGCTGCAAACTCAGTGAGACAGTCCCAAAACTGTGACTTCCCAAAGTGTGAGAGTGAGAAAGTATGCCTCCAACTACACATCATCACCGGGGAAGCTGAAAATCCAGATCATGAGAGAAGAATTTAACCTTCCCTAGAGCTGAAACAAATTTCTAGTGTCAAATGAAATATAAAAGTAGAATAAGCCACAGGAAGAGCCCTGTAGTCACTCCCGGTCCGCAGGGAAGCCCAGGGAAGCCATTTCTGACTTTATCTCACAGTGATCTTTGGGGAGGGCTGCCAGTGGAATTGGGGAAAGACAACAGAGAGAAGACTTCCAGTGGAACTTCATAATAATTTTGACATAGTGTTAGTTTTTCTGGGCAGGATCGGTGAGGGGTGCTGGTGGGGTGAACAAGAAATGCAGATATGAGCATAGAAGCTAGGGCACACAGTAAGAGGTAGGACCTGAAAACACTGCTTGCGTTCTCAGCAGGGAGGCTTGTATCCTGGAACAAGATCTTAGCCCTGCTCACGAGCTGCCTGGATATTAAGGTGGTGCTATTGGTAGCACATGATGGAAATGAGGCTGGCCCTGCTTGTTGTATGGGAGTGGCTGTGGCTTGTCACTGCCAGATTTCCCCCACTTTCCTGGAAACCTGTATGAAGCAGCAGAGGCAGCCATAATTGCCCTGGGAACATAACTACATTTACCTAAGAACCACATTCCAATCCTCCACTATGGCCCCAGCCGTCACTGCCCAAGGAAAGCATGAGCTCAGACATGCCTACCACTTTCCCCACCTGATGGTCTCTCTCTCTCCCTGCCCTGGTAACCAAACACAAAAGACACAATCTCTTGGGAGCTCTGTGATCCCACCCATTGCCTGGAAACCTGAATTGCTATGCAGTTGACCTCAGGACAAGCTTTTATAGCCCCATACTAGTGCAGCTGATGCTCCTTTGAATGTACCACCTCCTGGCTGGAGGCCAATTAGCCCAAACCATTACAGCAACTCATAGAAGAATAACCCTGCTCCAAACAACAACTAAGTCAATGGCCTGTGACAGCCTGACTAACCAATGGTACTGATTCTGTCCACATGACAGCTTCATTGCTAGCACAAGCCAGCAGCTCCACTTGGGGGCTAGACTCAGAAGTGCAGTGAGAAATAGGAACACTTTTACACTGTTGGTGGGATTGTAAACTAGTTCAACCATTATGGAAAACAGTATGGCGATTCCTCAAGGATCTAGAACTAGATGTACCATATGACCCAGCCATCCCACTACTGGGTA
>NW_012118343.1:27273-38945 GCF_000951035.1 Colobus angolensis palliatus
TTTTAGTAGAGACGGGGTTTCACCGTGTTAGTGAGGATGGTCTCAATCCCCTGACCTCGTGATGCGGCCGCCTTGGTCTCCCAAAGTGCTGGGATTACAGGCATGAGTCACCGCAACCCGCAGAAGTGCCATTTCTAAGGGAAGGAGAAGAGCACCAGATCAAGGGACAACTCTGTGGTACAAAAGATGTTGAACAGTAGCCCTTGAGCCACAGACTGCTTCTCTGATACAGTCTACCAGAATGAGAAGACATCAGAAAAAAATAATTCTGATAATATGACAAAGCAAGGTTCCTTAACAACCCCAAAAGATCACACCAGCACATCAGCAATGTACCCGAACCAAAAAGAAATCTCTGAATTGACAGAAATAGAGTTTAGAAGGTCAATTATTAAGCTAATCAAGGAGCCGCCAGAGAAAGGTGAATATCAACTTAAAAAAAAAGTTAAAAAAAAATACAGATATGAACAGAAAAAAACCCAGATAAATAGTAGAAATAAAAAACAATAATAACTTCTAGAAATAAAAGATACACTTCAAGAAATGCAAAATATACTGGAAATTCTATTGGTCAGCAATGGAATTGAACAAGTAGAAGAAATATCTTCAGAGCTCAAAAACAAGGCTTTTGAATTAACTCAATCTGACAGAGAGAAAGAAAAAAGAATAAAAAGATGAACAAAGCCACCAAGAAGTTTGGGATTCTGTGAAATGACCAAACCTAAGCATAATTGATCTTCCCGAAGAAGAAAAGAAATCTCGAATTTTGAAAAAATGTATTTGAGGGAATAATGGAGGAAAACTTCTCTGGCCTTTATAGAAATCTAAACATTCAAATACAAGAAGCTCAAAGAATATCTAGAAAATTTGTTGTAAAATATTATCACCTAGGTATATAACCATTGAGTTATCTAAAGTCAAGATGAAGGAAATAATCTTAAGAGCTGTGAGGCAAAGGCATGAGGAAATCTATCAAAAAAAAAAAAAAAAACACTATCAGATTAACAGCACATTTCTCAGCAGAAGTCCTACAAACTGGAAGGTATTGGAGTTCTATCTTTAGCCTTCTTAAACAAAACAAATATCTGCCAAAGATTTTGTATCCAGTAAAATTAACCTTTATAAATTAAGAAAATATAAAGTCCTTTCAGACAAACGAATGCTGAGAGAATTCACCACTGCCAAGCCAGTACTGCAAGAAATGCTAAAAGGGGTTCTAAATCTTAACAAAAATTTTAAAAATACACCAAAATATAATCTCCTTAAAATATAAATCACACAGCTATTGTTTAAATATAAAGCAATAACACAATGAAAGAAAAAAAACAGAATACTTAGGTATAAACTGGCACAATAAATAGAACAGTACCTCACATTTCAATAATAACACTGAATGTATGTTGTGCAAATGCTCCACTTAAAAGATACTGAACTGCAGAATGGATAAGAATTCACCAGCCAAGTATCTACTGTCTTCAAGAGACTCACCTACCACATAAGGACTCAAATATATTTAAAGTAAAGGGGTGAAAAAAGATATTCCATGCAAGTGGACACCAAAAGTGTGCAGGAGTAGCTATTCCTATATCAAACAAAACAAACTTTAAAGCAATAGTAGTTCAAAAGACAAAGAGAACACAATATAATGATAAAAGGCCTTTTTAACAGGAAAATATCACAACACTAAATATATATGCACCTAACACTGGAGCTCCCAAATTTTTAAAACAATTAGTACTAAACCTAAGAAATGAGATAGACAGAAACACAATAAAAGTAGGGGATAATACTACAGTGACAGCACTAGACAGGTTATCAAGATAGAAGGTAAATAAGGAAACAATGGACTTAAACTATACCCTAGAACAAAGGGATTTAATGATATCTACAAAACTTTCAACCCCAAAACTGCAGAATATACATTCCATTCATCAGCACATGGAACATTCTCCAGGAGAGACCATGTGACAGGCTACAAAACAAGTCTCAAAAAGTTTAAGAAAAATTGAAATTATATCAAGTACTCTCTCAGACCACAGTGTAATAAAGTTGGAAATCAACTCCAAATGAAACCCTCAAAATCATGTAAATACTTAGAAGGATCACTGCGTAAACAATGAAATCCAGAGAGAATTAAAAAAATATATTTAAACTGAATGATAACAGTGACAAAACCTATCAAAACTTTTGGAATACAGCAAAGGCAGTGATAGCAGGAAGGTTCATAGCCTTAAATGCCTACATCAGAAACTCTGAAAAACACCAGATGTGGTGACTCACGCCCGTAATCCCAGCACTTTGGGAGAGTGCAGTGGGCAGATCATTGTGGTCCGGAGTTCGAGACCAGCCTGCCCAACATAATGAAATCTCATCTCTACTACAAATACAAAAATTAGGTGGATGTGGTGGCACACACCTGTAATCTCAGTTACTCAGGAGGCTGAAGCATGAGAATCTTTTGAACCATAAAGGCAGAGGTTGCAGTGAGCCGAGATCATACCACCACACTCCAGCGTGTGCAACACAGCAAGACGCTGTCTCAAAGAAAAAAAAAAAATAAAAAAATAAAAAGGCTGAAAGAGTACAAACAGAAAATATAAGGTCATGCCTCAAGGAACCAAATAAGAACAAACCAAACCCAAACCCAGCAGAAGAAAATAACCATTATCAGAGCAGAACTAAATGAAATTAAAACCACAATAACAATAACAAAAACTACAAAAGATAAATAAAACAAAAAGCTAGTTCTTTGAAAAGATAAATAAAAATAGATAAAAAAGCAAGATTAATCAAGAAGAGAGAGGATTCAAATAAGCTTAATTAGAAATGAAATAGGAGATACTACAACAAACAACACAGAAATACAAAAGATCATTCAAGGCTACTATAAATACCTTTACATGCATAAACTAGAAAACCTGAGGAGATGGATACATTTCTGAAAATATACAACTCTCCTCAATTAAACCTAAAAGAAATATAAACCCTCAACAGACCAATAATAAGCAGAAAGACTGAAATGGTAATAAAAATGTTGCTATCAAAAAGATGTCCAGGACCAGATGGATTTACAGTTGAATTATATCAGACATTAAAAGGTTAATTGGTGCAAATTGTATTGAAACTATTCCAAAAGATAGGAAAAGAGAGAATCCTCCCTAAATCATCCTATGAAGTATCACTGTAATACCAAAACCTGGAAAGGACATAACAGAAAATGAAAACTACAGATCAATATCCCTGATGAACATAGATCCAAAAGTCCTCAGCAAAATACTAGCTAACCAAATCCAAAGGCATATAAAAAGGTAGTCCACCATGATCAAGTGAGTATCACAATGGAGACGTAGAAATGGTTTAATATGCAGAGGTCAATAAATGTGATACAGCATATAAAGAGAATGAAAAACAAAAAACACATGATCATCTCAATAGAGACAGAATAAGCATCTGGCAAAACCCAACATCCCTTTATTATTAAAACCCTCAACAAAATTGGCATAGAAGGGACATACCATAAGGTAATACAAGCCATCTACAACAAACCCACAGCCAACATTACACTGTTTGAGGAAAAGATGAAAGCATTTCCCCTGAGAACTAGAGCAAGACAAGGATACTCACTTTCACCACTTCTATTTCACATAGTATTGGAAGAGTTAGCCAGAGCAATCAGACAAGACAAATACATTAAGAACATCCAAACCAGTTAAAAGTTATTTAAATTGTCATGGGTCACTGCTGACTGTATATCTAGAAAGCCCTAATGACTCATTGAAAACTTCCTAGTTCTGATAAATGAATTCAATAAAGTTTTAGGATACAAAATCAATGTACACAAATCATTAGCACTACCTTATACCAACAGTGACTGAGCTGAGAATCAAATCAAGAACTCAACTGTCTTTACAATATCTGCAAAAAAAAAAAAAAAAAAGAAAAAGAAAAATATTACCTAGGAATATATCTAACCAAGGAGGTGAAAAACTTCTGCAAGGAAAGCTGCAAAACACTACAGAAAGAAATCACAGATGACACAAACAAATTGAAACTCATCCCATGCTCATGATTGGGTAGAATCAATGCTGTGAAAATAACCATACTACCAAAATAAATCTAGAAATGCAACGCAATTCCCATCAAAATATCATCATTGTTCTTTGCAGAACTAGACAAAACAATCCTAGAATTCATATGGAACCAGAAAAAAGTTCACATTGTCAAAGCAAGACTAAGCAAAAAGAACAAATCTGTTGGCATTTAATTACCCCACTTCGAACTATACCATAAAGCTACAGTCACCAAAACAGCCTGATACTGGAATAAAAATATACACATAGACAAATGGAACATAATAGAGAAATCAGAAATCAACTCAAATATTTAGAGCCAATTGATCTTCAACAAAGCAAACAAAAATGTGAAGTGGAGAAAGGATATCCTACTCAACAAATGGTGCTGGAATAATTGGCAAACAACATGTAGAAGAATGAAACTAGATCCTCATCTTTCATCTTCTAAAAAATCAACTCGAGATGGATCAAAGACTTAAATCTAAGACCTGAAATTATAATAAAAGTTAACATCAGAAAATCTTTTCTAGACATTAGCTTTGGCAAAGACTTAATGGCCAAAAACCCAAAAGAAAATGCAACAGAAGCAAAGATAAATTGATGTGACTTAATTAAACTGAAAACCTTCTGCACAGCAAAATACATCATCAGCAAACAGATAACTCACAGAGTTGGAGAAAATCTTTCCAAACTATGTATCCAACAAAGGAACAATATCTAGAATCTACAAGAAACTCAAACAAATCATCAAGAAAAAAAACAAATACTTCCATCAAAAAGTTGGTTAAGGCAAATGAATAGACAATTCTCAAAAGAAGATATACAAATGGCCAACAAACATGAAAAAATTCTCAACATCACTAATTATAAGGGAAATGAAAATTAAAACCACAGTGTGATACTACCTTACTCCGGCAAAAAAAAAATGATCATAATTTTAAAAAATATAAAAAACAATAAATATTGGTGTAGATGTGGTGAAAAGGGAACACTTTTATATTTCTAGTGGAAATATAACTAGTACAACTGCTGTGGAAAACAGTATGGATATTCCTTAAATAACAAAAAGTAGAACTATCGTTTGATCTAGCAATTCCACTACTGGGTATCTACTGAGAGGAAAAAAAGTCATCTTATGAAAAAGATACTTGTGCATGCATGTTTATAGAAGCTCAATTTGCAATTGCAAAAATATGGAACCACCCTAAATGCCTATCAATCAATAAGTGGATAAAGATAATGTAATCTATCTATCTCTTTCTCTCTCTCTCTCTCTCTAGATAGATAGATAGATATTTCTCTCTCTCTCTCTAGATAGACAGATATTCTATCTATCGCTCTACGTCATGCAATTCTACTCAATCATAAAAAGGAATGAAATAATTGCATTCACAGCGGCTGCGTGGATGGAGTTGTAGATCATTATTTTAAGTGAAGTAACTCAGGAATGGAAAATCAAACATCATATATTCTCAGTTTTAGGTGGGAGCTAAGCTATGAGTACATAAAAGGTAAGAATGATTGTTGGGCTTCAATCAGACTGGTGGGAAAAAATACTAGAAATAATTACAGAAATAGACACAAAACTCTTGGGAGGCCTGAGAGTTTGCATAGCTTCAGGTTGCTTGGCTGATGGCAACTGGGGTCTCCTTAGAGGAACCAGAAAGATTAGGGTGCAAGTACAAAGGAATGTGGGAAGTCTATCTTACTAACTCGTTTACTTATATGGGCTTAAGACTGACCTTTGTCCTACTGCGCGGGTACTTTACTGCCTCCTACTTGGGGGTCCGCGGAAGTTTATTATCCACAAACAGTGTTTGCGTTAGGTCTTGGAACCTGGTCTTTAATCTGTACCCTCTAGTGGTATTTACTCACAACTTTCATTAATTAGCTTTATTGAATAAGTGCGAGCCTCACTAGCTGATCAGGGCCGAGTCACAACCGTTTACAGAACTCAGCTTGGAGCCTGTAAGCCGGTCAGACACTCAGCTGGACTGGCAGGGCAGAATAACTGTGTGTCTGTGTAAGTTTATTCATCCGTCGTTCTATCACCAACCAATTGGAAAATGCCCCACTCTGAAGGCAGATCTTCCCCACTCAGTTCACAAACCCACGTGCCAATCTCCTTCAGAAACACTTGCACAGACACATCCAGAAATAATACTTTACGAGCTAACTAGTTATCCCTGAATCCAGTCAAGTTGTCACCTAAAATTAAGCATCACATAAGCCAACGTCTCATGAGAAACCTCCACACTCACTTCTGCCTTCCAACCTCCTCAATTTCCTTCTGGTTTTCTGCCTTATAGAAAAAAGCCATTTCAGTAGTTCAAAGCTGTTGTCTCTCACTCATTTACTTCTAAGGGACTGATGTGATCTGCATGGCTCTGATTCCGGTCCAGGTATCAGTATTGTCTCTAGGGAGAAAACAGGCAATCACGGAAATCATTTCAGGAGATTAGCTTCTTTCAGGAACCACTGACTTCCATTTCCTGTTCCCTGGTGACCAATGTCTGAAGACTATATGCTTGTTTTTGGTGTTTTTTGTTTCATTTTTTGAAAACTAGTCTATTACTACCCTCCTTGTCAAAAACAGGTCTGCTTCCTTAATAAGGGAAGCAATTATGTTTTCATAATTTTTACTTATTTAGTAAATCTTAGAATTTTATAAATGAATACTATCAATGTTAGTGTTTAAAAACAGCATGTATCAATATTAAAATTTTCAAAATAAGTTTTTGTTTATAGGACATTTTTGCCCAAATTAGTTATCCTCTCATTTTTCAAAAATAAATTTTATCAAAAGGACACATTAGATATCACTTCACCTGCCCCAATATTTGCTGGATACTATAAAGGTTAGAGTGTTTGTAAGTACTACTTTTATAAAAGAAAAAAGGGCCGGGTGCGGTGGCTGACGCCTGTAATCCCAGCACTTTGGGAGGCCCAGGCGGGTGGATCATGAGGTCAGAAGATCAAGACCACGGTGAAACCCCGTCTCTATCAAAAATACAAAAACTTAGCCAGGCGTGGTAGCGGGCGCCTGTAATCCCAGCTACTCAGGAGGCTGAGGCAGGAGAATGGCGTGAACCCGGGAGGTGGAGCTGGCAGTGAGCCGAGATCTCGCCACTGCACTCCAGCCTGGGTGACAGAGCGAGACTCCGTCTCAAAAAAAGAAAAAAAGAAAAAGGAAACTCATATTTAACCTGTGGACTTAACATTTTAGCAGCAAGAAAATTCCTAATCTCTATATGACAAAAAATATGTCCAAGATTGTTTTGTCACATTAAAATTAGCATGAAATTTTCACTATTCATATAATTTATAGTCAATTCCACTAGTATAATATATAAGAGAAAGAGAAAATGAGTACTCAATAGTCAATTCTCCTACCATATTGGAACTTGTGTTCATCCCCTCACATACTGATCTAACATGCAAAGTCAACCTGTATGTTATAAATGTATAAAGCTTTGCATATGCACACATAATAGTGAATATATGTGACATCTATCATGGTGTTTATATCATATATAATAATATTTTATCATGGTATTTTATATATATCAAGATAGATATGATATAAATACCGTGATATATGATATATATATAATATATATGACATATAAATGTATATATCAGATTGTCTTCCAATATCTTTCTGTTAGATCTTGCTTGTATTGTTTTGGGGAGTAGACACCACAGTTTGGAGACTTCTGCTTTTGCATTTGTTCCATAGGTTCTCATAAGCTTTAACTAAAATTTACATTGACTTTCAAATTTGAAAATATCTGCATGAGTTTAATTGCACAGACTTGATGTTTCAATTTTTCTTTCAATTTTTCACAGGAAGCATTTGTATTTCTCTTTCTAGAATCTTTAGCAGAAATGAGCTTTATTTTTCCCTGATCTATAGTTGAAGATTGATTGATTGATTGATTGATTGATTGATTTTAAGGCAGAGTCTCCCTCTGTCACCCAGACTGGAGTGCAATGGTACGACCTTGGCTCACTGCAACCTCTGCCTCCTGGGTTCAAGTGATTCTCCTGCCTCACCCTCTCCAACAGCTGGGATTACAGGTGCACGCCACCACACCCGGCTCATTTTTGTATTTTTGTAGAGATGGGGTTTCACCATGTTGGCCAGGCTGGCCTTGAACTCCTGACCTCAGGTGATCTACCCACCTTAGCTTCCCAAAGTGCTGGGATTACAGGCATGAGCCACTGTGCCCGGCCAGATGATTAAAATATATATATTTAAACCACACTTTTGCTGATAAACCAGCCCTACCAGGATATCTGCTTGAGAGAGAGCTCCATTTTCATCATCCTTCTGTAGATGGGATAAGGTAAAGTCTCTTAGGTTTTCATGAGAGAAAATCCCTGTATCTCTCAGTCTCGATTTGGTTAAATTCATCTTCTGATATTGTATATAATTGAAGGAATTCAAATGAATGAAAAGAATATAAATGTAAACTTAAAAAACACATTTTATTTAGTAAAAATATATCACCAAATAGAAATATTTGATATTCTGTGAATATGTATTATACATGATATTGTTACATTTCGCTTTGTTATACTTTATAGATTAAAGTAAAAACATCAATCACTTTATTAAATGATATTGTCTTTTAGATCAAGCTTTTTATTAGAGGTAAGAAACATTTGTGTGTGTTTGATACATACTTATTCATTGTCATGTTTGTAAGCAGGATCAAGGTTTTTAGAGTTTTGAAAATAAGACTTGACTTTGGGCTGTTTTGAATCAAAGGTTTTATTTGCATTTAACTGTAAGCTATTTTTACATTCTTTTTATGAACAGATTAGACTTTCAAATGAAAGTGTAGAGTGAAAAAGAAACAAAATCCGTAATATCTTTCTTAGTTAAGGGTGAATACTAGAAATAAAAATAGAAATACCCATTTATTATCGGTATTACAAATAAAAACTTCCATGATAAGATATATTACTGTGTTGTTGACTGAACCTATTAAGTGCATCATCATTATGGAATGAAAATAAAGTGTAACTGTAGGTTTCCTAGCATCAGAAATGCTACCTCCAAATGATAATATTTACCTTTAAAATAACTTTATATTTTCATATGAAAACAATTAGTATCCATCCTTGACCTAGCAGCTTGTGGCATTATTTTATAAATTTAAAATTCATGAATCCCTTTGAACAAGGGATTTGCATAAAGAGGCTATTAGAAGGCTAAAAATACAGCAGGTGCAGACAATATTTGGAGAAGAAATCTGAATATAAGAAATTTGTCAAACAGAAAGGATTTTGAATAGGCAAGGCTGATTTCTTTCTTTCCTTGTGTCTGTTTTACTCTCTTCCCAACTGGTCAGTGCTCTCAGACTGCGTTTGCCCTTTGACTCACTCTGTTAAACATACTTCATGCCAAAGTCATGTTTTCTCTTGTCATCACCCATCACAATTTTTCTGTCCTGTGTCACATTCCTTTGATCCTTATTAAATAGCAAGCTGCTTAATCTGTAAAACAAATCAAATTACAGTGTTATGCTTAACAACCATGGTGTCCAAAATTTTTAAAATTATAAACTTTAGGTTTCCTAAACTGAATCATGTCAGTTAGGTTGGGTTTCTATGAAAGAAGTGATTGAATGAAAGTTTATGAGAAATAAAAGGTTTTCAAATTCTACACATTATATAGCTCATTAATACTAGTCCACAAACTAAGTAAACATCATTTTTACATAAATATTTTATTTTTTTGTTGTAAATTTACAATTTTAATTTACCATGTCATAATTGTTTACCTACATATAATAGAAAACCTCAACTCCAATATATTTAATAATAATATTTTTATATTAAAAACCAGACATATAAGAGTTGGCCAATATTTTGATATATATCTATTTCTAAACAGATCAATAGCAAGGGAAATGAGATTGAAATCAGTGACTGTTCATTTATAATTCACTTTTTATAGCTGTTTTTGAGATCCACCTCATCTGATGTCTATGACAGATACCTGGGAAAAACTGGGATTACTTTACTAAAAATTAAGTAAAGGGCAGATCCATTGATGACTAAGCAACTGTGGCTTTTCTCTTTTGAATTAGAGGATCTTAGTGTATTTGTTATCTCTCCCTCTTTTTAATACTAAAAATACAACCAAGTGAAACAAACAAATCAAGAAAAGAAAAAAGAGTGCTAGTCAGGTTACAATTTTCCTAACTGTTCTTCACTTTTAACTAGTCCTCTGCCTCTGTACATATGAATAGTAGCAAACCTCAAAGCAAAATATTCCTGCCCATCTGAAAAGGAATGCCAGAAAAATGTGTAAATTTAATCAAGTGTTAGAAGTGACATGGTTGTACAAATCATTTCTTTGATTATGGTTCAATGCTTATTATAGACTAATCCAACTGTTGTTTCAAACTGGCTTAAATAGAGGCCTTAGCCTGTGTAAAATTGAGACAAAATTATAGTTCTCCATGTGCTAACTAGATATTCCTTTCCTATTACTCCCGCTCTCATTCTGATTATTAATAAAGTTTTCACTGATTGTCCTTCTTGCGGTAACACCAACTTGAACAACTATCCATACAAAAATCAACTTTTTAAGAATCAAAAATCAGGTAAGTGATCACAGTACCTGGTTTTAACTTCATATCACAAAAAGAGGCACTGAAGAGGGTAGGAAAGATGGTCTTGAATTGTTTATGCTACCCTTCCCTCAACCTTCAGAAGTGACCACATGAAATGGAGAAAAAAATGTGTGCACTTGAGGGAGTAAGAATGCAGTGATTCTCTTTAGTTTAATTCATTCCCATTTGTCAATTTTGGCTTTTGTTGCTATTGCTTTTGGTGTTTAGTCATAAAGTCTTTGCCCATGCTTATGTCGTCAATGGTATTGCCATGTTTTTGTCTAGAGTTTTTATGGTTTGAGGTATTATGTTTAAGTCTTTAATCCATCTTGAGTTAATTTTTGTACAAGGTGTAACACAGGGGTCCAGTTTCAGTTTTCAGCATATGGCTAGCCAATATTCCCAATACCATTTATTAAATAGGGAATCCTTTCTCCATTGCTTGTTTTTGTCAGGTTTGTCAAAGATCAGATGGTTATAGATGTGTGGCATTATTTCTGAGGCCTCTGTTCTGTTCCATTGGTCTATATATCTGTTTTGGTACCAGTACCATGCTATTTTGGTTACTGTAGCCTTGTAGTATAATTTGAAGTAAGGTAGCCTGATGCCTCCTGCATTGTTCTTTTTGTTTACGATTATCTTGGCTATAGAGACACTTTTTGTTTCATATGAAACTTAAAGTCTTTTTTTTTTTCTCAATTCTGTGAAGAAAATCAATGGTAGCTTGATGGGGCTAGCATTGAATCAATAAATTACTTTGGGCAGTATGGCCATTTTCATGATATTGATTCTTCCTATCCATGAGCACGGACTGCTTTTCATTTGTTTGTTTCCTCTCTTCCATCTGACAATGGGGTAATATACAGAATCCACAAGTAACTGAAATGAATTTATTAAAAAAAAACAACCCCATCAAAAAATGGGCAAAGGATATGAACAGACACTTCTCAAAAGAAGACATTTATGCAGC
>NW_012118343.1:39828-42989 GCF_000951035.1 Colobus angolensis palliatus
AGACCAACCGTAGCCAGAGGGGAATCATCTATCACAACAGTTGAAGCTTGAGTTCCAATATGCCTTGCCTCCATGGGTTAATAATATACTCTGGGTTTCAAAGGCAATCTAGGCCACAAGGACTACAATTCCACTGCAATTCCTGGCATTGTGCCGGGCTCTGACTTAGTGGACTTGGGGCATATATGACCTAGTTAGATACTAGCTGGAGTTGGCAAGGGATTGCTTGCATTACCCCTCCCTCTAACTCAGGTGGTACAGCTCACAGCTTTAGAAAGAATCTTTTGCTCTACTTAAAGAGATAATAGAGAAGAAGAAAGAGGACTTTGTCTTGAATTTGTATACCAGCTCATCCAGCTTAAGGGCAAGACACCAGGCAGAGTTCTAAGGACCCTATTCCAGGCACAGTCTCCTAGATAACAATTCTAGGCATATCCTGGGCTAGAAGGAAACCTAATTCCTTGAAGGCAAGGGCCAAATCCTGACAGGATTAATCATTTGGTGACTAAAGGGTCCTTGGACCCTGAATAACCAGTAGTAATATTCAGGCAATACTCACTGTGGAACTTGGGTGACTCAGATATGGGCTGGCCTCAGGTGTGACCCAGCACATTCCCATCTGTTGGGTGTCTATGGGGAGAGACTCCTTCTGCTTGAGAAAAGGAGAAGTGAAAAGTAAAGAGGACTTTGCATTGTAGGTTAGGTACCACCTCAGCCACAGTGGGTAGAACACCAAATGGGCTCCTAGGGTCCGTGATTTCAGACCTTGACTCTTAGGTAGCACTTCTGGAGCTAACCTGGGACAGAGGGGAGCCTACTGTTCTGAAGGGAGAGTTCCAGGACTGGCAGCATTCACCACATGCTACCTAAAAAGTCATTTAGCCTTGAGTGAACATTGCTGGTAGCCAGGCAGTACTCATTTCAGACCTGGGGTGGCAGTTGCCAAGGGAATAGATTCCTCTGTTTGTGGTAAGGGTAGGAAAGAGTAGGAAGGAATTTCTCTTATTGCTTTGGTGCCAACTGAGCTGCAGAAGAAAAGATCACCAGGTAGATTCCTAAGGTTTTTGACTCCAGGATCCAGAATATCTGGATCTGCCTGGGGCAGGGGGAATCTTGCCACCTTGAAGGGAATGACACAAGCCTGGCTTGCTTTTCCTCCTGCAAATTATAAAGCACTAGGGCCTTGAGTGAACATAGGCAGTAGCCTAAAAGTGATTATCTTAGGCCTTGTGTAAGACCCAGTAACACGCTGGCTTCAGGTCTCACCCCATGCAGTCTCTGTGGTAGTGGGAACAGGGGTGCTTGTGTCACTCTTCTCCCAGCTCCAGTTAACTCAGCACAGAGTTTGTTTGGGAGAATGTAAGGAAAGAGAACAAGAGTCTCTGTCAGGTAATTGAGAGAATTCTTCAAGATCTTATTAAAGACCACCAAAGGAGTACCATTATGAGTCTGCAAGAACCACAGAATTAATGGGCTTGGGTTCCCCCTAATGCACATATGGCTGCAGAACCAAAAGCTTAGATTCTGACAATCAGGACCCTTTGAATACCTTGAAAGCCTTCCCAAGAAAGACAAAAAAAAATCCAAACCACAGAGATTACAATACGTAACTCTTAAGTACACACATATTAGCAGGCATTTGCAAGCATCAGGAGCATCCAGAAAATTACAACCTCATCAAACAAACTAAAAAAAAATCACTGGGGATCACTTCTGGAAAGACAGAGATATTCGACCTTTCAGACAGAATTCAAAATAGTTGTTCTAACAAAACAAAATGAAATTCAAGAAAACAGAGAGAAGGAATTCAGAATCCTATCAGATAAATTTAACAATGAGATTGAAATAATTTAAAAAGATGAAGCAAACATTCTGGAACTGAAAAATACAACTAACATTTTTCAGTAGAATTTATCAGAGTCTCTTAGCAGCAGAATTGATCAAGTATAAGAAAGAATTACTGTCCTTGAAGAAAGACTATTTGAAAACACATAGAGTAGGCAATAATAATAATAAATAAATAAAATCATGCCTACAAGGTCTAGAAATGCAACTCCGAGCATTATTGGTCTTAAAGAGGAAGAAGGGAGAGGGGGCAGAAAATATATTCAAATGGATAATAACAGAAAACTTCCCAAATGTATAGAAAGATATCAATATGCAAGTATGAGAAGATTATAGAAAACCGAGTAGAATTAATATAAATAAGACTATCTTAAGATATTTAACAAACTCCCAAAGGTCAAAGATAAAGAAAGCATCCTAAAAGCATCAAAAGAAAATAAACAAATAATATACAATGGAGCTCCAATACATCTGATAGCAGACTTTTCAGTGGAAACCTTGCAGTCCAGGAGACAGTAGTATGATATAATTCATCCTAGAATATTATATCTGGTGAAATTTTCCTTGAAACATGAAGGAGAAATAAACACTTTCCCAGACAAGCAAAATGTGAGGGATCAGATTGAAGAATTCTCTTCAGCATTTCTTGCAGTACAGACCATCAATACAAGATCTATCCTATAAGAAGTGCTAAAGGGAGTTCTTCAATCTGAAAGAAAAGTTTGTTAATGAGTAATAAGAAATCATCTGAAGGTGCAAAACTCACTGGTAATAGTAAGTACACAGAAAAACACAGAATATTGTAACACTGTAATTGTTTATAGACTGTGAATATTTTGAGTAGAAGGACTAAAAGATGAACCAATCACGATAATAACTACAACTTTATAAGACATAGCACAAGATATAAATAGAAAACATAAAATGTTAAACAACAAAGATATGACCTTAAAGTGTAGAGTTTTAAAAATTTGTCTTTGCTTGTTTGTTTTTATGTTTGTCTATGGAATCAATGTTAAGTTGTCATCAGTTTAAAATGATGGATTATAAGATATTATCTATAAGCCTAATGGTAAAATCAAAACAAAAAAAATGCAACAGATATACAAAAAGGGAAAAAGCAAAAAATTTAAAACTCACCACTGAAACTTACCTTCATACAAAGGAAGACAGGAAGGAAGGAAAGAAGAAAGGAAGAGAAGAACACAAAATAAAAAGAAAAAAAAGAAACAAAATGGCAGAGTTAAGTCCTTATTTCTCAATAATAACATTGATTGAACTTAAACGGACTAAATCCTCCAAAAAAAAAAAAAAAA
>NW_012118343.1:44569-45496 GCF_000951035.1 Colobus angolensis palliatus
AAAAAAAAAAGGCTCAGGACCTGGATTTTACCTAATATTTGAAGAAGAATTAACATCAATTCTACTCAAACTATTCCGAGAAATAAAGGATGGAACATTGATCATCAGAGAAATAAAAACCACAATGAGATATCATCTCACCTTGGTAAATTGGCTTTTATCCAGAAGACATAAAATGACGAAGATGTGGAGAAAAGAGACCCACATAACATGTTGACGGGAATGAAAATTAGTACAACCACTGTGAAAAACAGTTTGGAGATTCCTAATAAAACTAAAAATAGGGATAACATATGATTCAGTAACCCACTGCTAGGTATATACTCAAAAGGAAAGGAAACAGTATTTTGAGGAGATATCTGCACTCCTATGTTTATTATATTCTTGCCTAGGTATTCACAACAGGCAAGATTTCAAAACCATCTAAGTGTCAACAGATGAATCAGTAAAATGTGGTACATATACCCTTGGAACACTATTCTGCCATTAAAAAGAATGAGATCCAGTCATGTGCAACGACATGAGTGGAACTGGAGGTCATTATACTAAGTGAAGCAAGTCAAACAGTGAAAGATAAACTTTACCTGTTCTCTTTATTTGTGAAAGCTAAAAATTAATATAATTAAACTCATGAAGACAGAGAGTAGATTGATGGTTACCAGAGACTGAAAAGAGTTCTGGGGAGTTAGGGGCAAAGGGGGTAGTTAATAGGTATAAAAATATAGATAGAATAAATAGGTTCTAGCATTTGGTAGCACAACAGGGTGATTATAGACAGCAATAAATTATTGTACATTTTAAAATAGTTAAGAGTTTAATTAGATTATTTGTAACACAAGAAAAAGATACGTCCTTGAGGTGGTGGATACCACATTTACCCTGATGTGATTATTACACACTAAGTGGCTATTTCAAAATCTCTTGTAC
>NW_012118343.1:53891-56619 GCF_000951035.1 Colobus angolensis palliatus
ATGTATGATAAATGAATTCATTAAATTTCAGGATACAAAATCAAGGTACACAAATCAGTAACCTTGCTGTACGCCAACAGCAACCAAGCTGAGAATCAAATCAAGAATCCTTTGTATAAAGTTTCAAAAACATAAAAATAGAATATTAAAAAGTATACCTAACCTAAGAGGTGAAAGATCTCTACAAGAAAACCTACAAAACACTAATGAAAGAAATGATAGATGACACAAACAAAGTACATGGTATGTATTTTCATACATTCCATGTTCACGGATGGGTAGAATCAAAATAGTAAAAATGACCATACTGCCAAAGCAATGAACAAACTCAATCCAATTTCCATCAAAATTCCATTATAATTCTTCACAGAACTGGAAAAAACAATCCTAAAATTCATAAGGAACCAAAAGAGAGCCCACATAGCCAAAGAAAAACTAAGCAAAAATAACAAATCTGGAGGTATCAAATTACCTGACTTCAAACTATACTATAAGTCTATGGTACCAAACAACATGATAATGTATAAAAACAAGCACATAGACCAATGGAACAAAATGGAGAACCCAGAAATAAACCCAAATACATACAGCCAAATTATCTTCAACAAAGCAAACAAAAATGTAAAGTGAGGAATGACACTGTATTCAATAAATGTGCTGGGATAATTGGTGAGCAATGTGTACAACAAAACTGTATTTTCATTTTTCGCCTTATAAGAAAATCAACTCAAGATGGATCAAACACTTAAATCTTTGAAAATCAAAGCCACAGTGTGATACTGTCTTATCCCTGAAAGGATGGCCATAATTTCTTTTGTTTTAATCTAGAAAATAATAGATGTTGGTGTAGATGTGGCATAAAGGGAAAACTTTTCCAGTGCTGGTGAGAATGTAAACTAGTGCAACCACCATGGAAAAAAGTATGGAGATTCCTTAAGGAGCAAAAAGTAATATTACCATTTGATACAGCAATCCCACTCCTGGGTATCTACCCAGAGGAAAATAAGTCATTATATGAAAAAGACACTTGCACGTGCATATTTATTGCAGCAAAATTTGCGATTACAAAAATATGGAAGCAGCCCAAATGCCCATCAATCAGTTAGTGGATAAAGACTAATATCATTGATTACTACTCAGCCATAAAAAGGAACAAAATAATGGCATTCATAACAACCTGGATGAAATTGGAGACCATTACTCTAAGTGAAGTAACTCAGGAATGGAAAACCAAACGTCATATATTCTCAGTTGTAAGTGAGAACTGAGCAGTAAGGATGCAAAAGCGTAAGACTGATATAATGAACAATGGGGACTCGGGGTGAAGGGTTGGAGGTTAGTGAGGGATAAAAGATCACACATTGGGTACAGTGTACACTGCTTGGGTGTTGGGTGCACCTAATCTCAAAAGTCATCACCAAATAACGTATCTGTGTGACCAAATACCTCCGTTTCCCCAAAAACGATTGAAATAAAAAAAAATAATAACAAAACTCATTTAATTGGAAACTTGGCTCTGAGAAGAAATTTAAGCTTATTTTGTCTCTTGTTCTATTAAAAATAGACTGTCAAATTTTGTTTCTCAGGGATAGCTGCACTATATTTACCTGAGCCATGAAGCAACTGCTTTAATCCCTGATGCCATTTCCTGGTGGCTCTTTCTTTGGCCTGGATGGAGGACCACAGTTTCCACAGGAGCTGTGACAGGAAGCCCTTCATTGGATAGAAAGAACCCCTTCTTTCTTGCCCCCTCACTTTGTTCCCAGGACATGGAGCCAGGAATGACAAGCTGGGATCTTCCACAGGAAAAATTATTCTTCCTAACTCCCAGAGCTGTGTATTTTTGGGGTCTTTTGCAAAGATAGAAGCTATATGTTTGAACAACTGGACTGATTGCATCTTTTTGGTTCCAGACTAGTAAAAGTTCCACTGGAAGGTCATAAAGAAATAAACATATTATTCATATAAACTGTAAAACACATTTGCATATTTTCTTGAGAAATGTTTGTAAGATTCTGATTAGGATTCCTTACATTTATGTAGTTATGAATATAATTTAATTTTTTAATAATAATTCATTCTATCCAGGAATATTATATCTCAATTTATTTATTCAGGTTCTTTGTGTGAATTTTAATTATTTTATATCTTTCTCTCTAAAGTTACTGTTTGTAATAATATGGTTTTATTCCTAAAGAAAGTATGGAGTTAAGGGTTGAATGATAAGTATGTAACTATACATATTAGATTTGAATCCAGACTTTGTTAGTTATTAATACTTTGTCTTTGGATACACTGTTTAAACTCTTTGTGCCTTGATTTTCCTTATGTTTAAAATAATGATTTTAATATTTCTTAACACTCAAAATTTATAAATTTAAAATACTTATCTAAGTGCCTAGTACATAGTGTTAAAACATTATGATTTATAATCATAATAGTTATTAATACTATTATTTAGAAAGTAATCATAATAAAAATTAGAAAATGATAAGCCCTATTACATCACTATTAAAATTGAACACAATACAGATGTATAATATATAGGTAAGAGACTAATAGAAGACATTTTATTCTATAAAACTAAAAAGCATTTAATAATTAAAAATGCAAGGACTCCTGCAACTCAAAACAATAAAAATAAAACATAACCACTGGACATGAGTGAGGTCACAGATAGGGAAACATGAATGGCTAAAGAGTGAGTAATTGTTTAACCTTAAAAGTC
>NW_012118343.1:61959-63605 GCF_000951035.1 Colobus angolensis palliatus
TGGGATTACAGGCGTGAGTCACTGCGCCCGGCCCCTTATGTTTTTTAAATACTTAAGACTAAGGTGGTGTCTTAGTTTTATATGCCATCTAAAAAAGTCTAACATTTTACCTATTACATATTAGAAATCCTTTAATTTTGTTGAAGTAATAAAATTTCTGCCTTGGGGAGAGTAACCACAATACAAAAAGGTTTTAAAAAACTGTACCACTGGAAGAATTTTTTCAAGCTAAGAATATGGTGACATGAGTAAGGTACATGTACAGTGTAAGGGGTCATAAAAGTACTTCACAAGTATGATAAATAATATTTTAATTAAATTTTTAAAAAATCAAAATTGCAGCCAAAATCCATAATTAACAAATATCAAAGTTTTAAATAAAGATAGATTTTGTTTGTTTGTTTTTTTGCTTTGGCCCCCACATGACTGAGTTTGGCACTGGATGGAAAGGAGTAGTTATGAGAAGACCATGGGATAAATATTCAGAAATAACTATCAAATAGGATAAGAGTACAAGAAAGTAAAAAACACATACAGGAAATAAAATAGGTATTATACTAACTTTGTTTTACCATAAAATTGCTTGTTTGAGCAGCTTTCATTGTAAGCAGAAAGGCAGCAAACACAAGAATTTTACTCACTGTTGTTTTATAAAGAAACACAAATGTTAGCTTGTTATTGACCTAAAATGAAATCAGTTTTAATGTATGACAGAACTTAGAAAATGTGGGCCAAATTCCTTAGGGTCAATAAGATTTATTTGGAAGATCTTTTCAATTTGTCTCCACAGATTTGATATGCCTCATTCATCTAAACATTGCTTCTGTTACTGCCCAATGCTCTTTTATTTAGTTGTTTTGGATGAATTATTTCTAGGAGGACTTGAACCTCTGTAAAATAAAAGTATGTGTATTAGAATGGATGCTGTCTATGGTCTTAAAATCATGAAGTTATCAGGACAGTTCATTAATGGTATAAGAGGTGAGGTATTCTTACTTCTCCATTGACTAATGTGTACTCACTCTACCCTCTCATTATGGAAAAACACACTGTACTCTCTCACTATTAGAGCAGTTTTTGGACCATATTTGCATAACTCAGTTATGTGTGAAAAATAGAGGAAAGAGTCTTAATTTTCAACATTTCATTTTTTTGCAGGAAGTTATCATTACTTACTCTTATCAGATTTAGATTTCCAAAGAAGTCATAGAATTTCAGTCACTTCTTATACTGTTAAACTGTTCTGTAGGGTTTATTGTGTTGTACCAGGGGAAATCACTGTTTCTAAGGCCAGGAAACATTAATTATGACTCATTCTGTATATATGAGTTTGTGCATCATTAATTTTAGACTTCTGGATGTTGGTTTCCTCATCTTTCAAAACTAAGAGTTGGAATATGTCATATCTACCTCACTAAAATTGATGTAACTTTTTATAATTCTAGAAAGTATTACCTATCTCTACAACTTCAGAGATATAGAGTCACTTGCATATTTTAGGTAGATTAAAATATGAAAAATAAAACTCTTATGTAATAATTATTTAGCTTTTTATAGTTAATGCTATACTATCAGAGTGCCAGAGCACATGGCCACATAGCAACATGTAATCTGACTCAACCAGTTACCTTTTAAGGCTCAGCTTT
>NW_012118343.1:64069-69231 GCF_000951035.1 Colobus angolensis palliatus
TTTGTGCATCATTAATTTTAGACTTCTGGATGTTGGTTTCCTCATCTTTCAAAACTAAGAGCTGGAATATGTCATATCTACCTCACTAAAATCGATGTAACTTTTTATAATTCTAGAAAATATTACCTATCTCTACAACTTCAGAGATATAGAGTCACTTTCATATTTTAGGTAGATTAAAAAATGAAAAATAAAACTCTTATGTAATAATTGTTTAGCTTTTTATAGTTAATGCTATACTATCAGAGTGCCAGAGCACATGGCCACATAGCAACATGTAACCTGACTCAACCAGTTACCTTTTAAGGCTCAGCTTTCTCTCCTAACAGACAGAGAAACCCAGTTTCAGTTCTCTTTATTGAACTTTATTCCAAGTCTGTGAAAATATCCAGTCATGTACTGTTGTCTACATTATCTCTCCTATTCTCTAAACAATTATTCTCTTCATTTTTGGAAATAGTATAAAGTCTATTTCTAATATTTCTGGAGGCTTATTACAAGTAAGGATCCATGCCATGTCTTGGGTGTGTAAAGTACGTAAGATGTTCTTTTTTTCCCAAAGAGTTTATAGCTTTGTAAAGCATCTCATTATTGTTTTATCATAGCATTATCTCCTGTAACAATGAACAATGTGAAATTAAAAGTGTATATGTTTATAGATATTTTGTAAATGTTTAAACTTTTTCCAAATAGCTTATTCTTTTTTCTTTCATCACCTAAATCAATCACTTTCAACTCTTTTTCTATGAAAAAATATGTTATGATATTAAAGTTAACAAATAATTATTAATCAAGTTTTTTAATGTGTCATCATTCTGATTTTATTTTTGTCTAGAGCTGGTATTGGAGAGGTTTATCGCTATTTAGTGGGCTTTCTGATTTTTGTGCTCACAATGACACTTTAATTTCTAAAATGTCCTTCCAGTTTCAGCTTCCTGTTAGTATACTCCAGCCCCTCTTTTATTCCCTAAGTAGCAATGACCATATAATGCATAAAATAATTTAATTTCTTTCAAAGTTTTATTAATTTTGTATTCCTTTTTTCTCTCTGTACCTTACAAAACAGTGTCATCAGGCATTTGTATTCTGACAGATCATCTGATTTCTGAATTGCGTTTGAGTTCATAGTTTACAAAATATGTTCTGCAACTTAAGCACTAGGCAAATTTATTTATTCTATACCAAAACAAAACAAAACCAAAAACGAATTCTGCTCATAGTAGCTCAATTAATGTTGCCAACCAAAAATTGATTATTTTTATAGATTCCCTCTTAGTAATATATTATCCAGTATGTCTAATGGTTTCTTAAATTGGCCTGGTTATAAATGCATTGAGGTTTTGTAATTATTATAATTAAAAAGACAATATTCTGGATATGCAGAAATAAGAAATAAGAAAAAGAACTGGCATTTAATTGATTGCACATGGAAATTCTACCTTTATGCATATAAATAACATTGTACTGCATTGTATAATTGTTACTGACAACCTGGGCTTCAAACAAGTCATCTTGATGTATATTTGTATTCAAATAATTCTGTTCAGAATGAGATCATGATTCAGTGACCTCATTTTATACACAGCTTATGGATTCCACAGTTCACAGCTTAACTGGTTCTTATGCTTAGAATAGTTTGCTTTTTTTCTGGTGGCTTAGCAACTCACTGGTGCAGTTGTTGGCTTGTCTTTTATTATCTGCTTAAATATAAAAATTTCAGTTTGTACTGGAGCTTTAAATGCAAGCATGAGAATGGAGTATTCACTAACCCTTTAATTTCTGGTAACCTACTTTTTACATCTTTCTATAAAACACCACTTTAAAAATATGAGTTTTACCCTGAATAGACAGATTAGAGCAGAAATGCCATCGACACTTAATACTTGAACCAAATAATCAGAAGTAACATATAAATTGTTATGACCAAGAAAATAATATGCATTAGTGTATGAAATTTCTCAGCTTGCAGGATTTAAAAGCAATAAAATATAGGGACAACAAAAGAGGACTTTCAAATTCAAATATTATAGTTTGTGTTTTAATGTCCTAACTACAAGTACTGCAAATACATTATAGGAAACTTTATCATCCCTGAATAGTGTCCCATTTCGATGGAAGATAAACCATGAAAAGAAGATTATATAATCAAGGTATAAGATTATTCAGAAACTAGGCTACAACAGGGGATGTAATCAAACATTCCACTGAATTTCCTTGCAGCTTTCTCATTTCGCTGAAGCCATTCAGTTCACTCAGTGTCATTAAGTAAAATGGAGCTCCAAAGTCAGAGGAATTACAAAGGAAATGTTAAGAAGATTCAAATTTGTCCTAAAATGAGACCCTGGTCCTGATGTTACACTATATATTAGTTTAATGTGTCTAATTTAGCAACTGCCCCTCAGCAAACACAAAATATATAATCAACTGGTTTGCCCTTAGGTTTCAGCACAACTCCTGACAATCACTTTACCTCATCTGTGTTGACCTAACAGAAATTTAACAATGTACATTGAAGTCCAGAGCCACCTGGAGTTTAATTACATAGGTTTTAAGCAACTATTATGTGGGTCTAGCATCCAATCTTAGTAAATCAGCAGTTTCCTCTTAAGACTGTACTCCAAGTGTCATGATTAATCCTGAATCTGGGTGTCTATTTCCATTCTCCACATGGGATCCTATTAAACCAGTTATTTGTATGTGTCTAAGTGTAAGAACGCATGTATATTATAAACAGTAAATTGTTCTCAGCAGCTATGAACAGGTGGTAAGAAATTCAAAGAGTAAGGCTACTTGGATTAATATCCAGCCTTTAATGGAACTTCAAAGACAATCGCTATTCTAATTAACTAGAAGAACCAAAGAGAATTCTCATCCTCTTCACTCATCTTAGCATTGGTCAAGACTGCTAACGTCATTCACAAACGCTAATTGTTCAGAATTCTTTAATCTATTTTATACTAATCATTGTAGTGTTTAGATTTCTGCTTCTAAACCTGGCTGTCCATTTGTTTGTTTGTTTGTTTGTTTGTTTTAGATTGAATCGTGAAATACAAATTCTTGGCTTTTATCCCCAGAGATTCTGCTTCAATTTTAGAAAACATCAGCGTAGAATATCATGCAAATAAGATACAAGGATTTTAATGCATTTTAAATTTTACAGACTTAATTTTAAAATATGACTTACTCTCTTAACAGACATTCCCCATCTGTTAACCTTGAAATTAGATACACATCCTTCAATTACTGGGCAAAGATCTTTTTTGTTTTTTTTTTTCTAAAAATCATTCCCAAAACTTTAGTGTCAGACTTATGTTTTGTATGTGTGTTTGATTTCATTTATTTGGTACATACTGACTTTATGATGATCATGTTTTAGTATATCAAAATTATGTCTGTGGCTATCTTAGAACAAGACTACAGAAGGGATTCTGTCATTTTATATAATATTTATGTATGCAAATTCAATGTTATGCTTGATAACTTTTGAATGAGTTGGTGAATGAGGGTAGGGAAACATCTGCTCACCCTGAAACACTATTCCAGAAATTCCCTAGATACATATAACATGACTACAGATAAATCATGCCAATTATATTCCAAACTTTGAATAATACATAATAAGCAGTGCACTATACTCAATGAGAGAAGGTAGATAGGCAAATGAAAAGTTCCAAGTTACTACTTTTATATTTGATTACATGGAAAGACAAGTAGTCACTCATGAACATAATAACTTTCACCATTGATCTCTATGAGTCAAAGTCCCCCTGACTACAATTCCATTACTAAAATTATTTTATTTTTGTTTCTATAGGTTAAATGCTTCCATCTGACCCTTCTGAAATTCTGTCAGGCTTTTCCAATAGCAGTATCTCCTATCAACCTCAACATATAGAGAACAGACACCACTGAGATTCTAAAAGGGTATGGTATGCCCTTCACCAGTAGTTTTTGATTCTTTGAATAAGAGGAGACTACTCTGTAATGTCCTAAATAATATGATTTAGAGTCTATTCCCTAGCCTTATATAAGATTAAACCATTCTAACCCTTTAGTCTTTCTTTCCAAACTTTCTCACCCCTTAATAAACACTCTGCAAAGGAAGTACCAGAATCTTTACTTAATATACAAATGACTCTCTATACTTACAAGCTTCTAGATACTATTTTCTTTTTGTGTGTGTGTGTGTGTGTGTAATTGGCGTGTTTATTTTTGAATTCTAACTTTTGTACAAAGTAAGCTTCTCGTTTGATATTAAAATAAATCTGAAGGATAGAATTTTTCCTTACCCTTGGGCATTACTACAATGTACAATATATTAATCTTTCTGAATTTGCATGTGTTTAAGTTTTTATTCAAGTCTGTGTTATCCATTTGGGAAAATTTTAGGTGATATAAGCCGGCTTGAAAGAGTACGATATACGGTAGCTGAATTTATTATGAAATAGTAAAGACCTGCTTGTAAAGGAAAAAAGAATCCCATCTATAATTTTGCCATATAAATACTTACTGCTGTAGTTATATGAACATGGCTCTTGCTACATGGTAGGACCTCCGAATTGCCACAGAGTTCCTGAAGATAGATTAATTGTATATTTTTGTATTATAGGAGGTATTCCAAATGTCCGTGTTCTTTACTACTTATCACTAATAAAATGTGGGTTTTTGGCGCAGGGGCAAGGGGTGTTTCAGGAATTTAAACAGAAATTTGAGAACATAGTGGAGAGACCTAGTTAATAACTATTTTAAAATGCTTATAGAATACACAGGAAAATGAGAAAGAAAAGAAAATGTCTTTAAAAATGGTCTAAATGTTGGAAAAGCAAAAGGAAATCATAAGGATAATTAACATTCAGGTTTATGAATTGAGTCATATTTGTTTATCCTTCTATTTCTTTTGATCTCTACTACTTTAACTGTTTGGTACAAGGGATCTTTTATTTACTGCATATTTATTTTCTGGTTCATTCTTTCGAATCCTTTGGCTTTTATAGCCAAATATGATCGGGATTGTAGATGCTATTATCTAACTCAAGATTGTGGAGATTTATAACTCTGCCTACTTCTAAGACCGTTGTAATTTTACCTCTTTTATCCATTTTCAATTGACCATAGATATATGGTTTTATTTCCATTGTCAATTTTAGTGCATTCATCTACAT
>NW_012118343.1:74736-75846 GCF_000951035.1 Colobus angolensis palliatus
AAATCACCGGTCTTCTGTGTCCTTCGCGCTGGGAGTTGGAGACTGCAGCTGTTCCTATTCGGCCATCTTGCCTAATTACTCTAGATACTATTTTCAGCAAAAATTACTATTGTCTCTAGAAATTCCTGAGACTATATTGAAATACTAGTCCTGGGAGAGAACTTCTATGTCAATAAATTGTCTTCCAGCCAGCCTCCCATGAGTAGTCCAAAAAATGTTGGTGATTAGCTTCAAATGTATTCACAAGTTCATGCTGAAATGTATTAGCCAAGCTTTGCATCACTTCAACACATAAAAGTACAAAATGTATCTATATTGAGACCTGACACTTGGCAATATGGGAAAGCGATCACAGCTATTGAGGAAAAAGAGAAATCAATAGCATAAAACAAATAAACGTACATGTACATTATGTTACAGATGAAAGTTTTGCATCTGATAAGATGGTATTCTAAATTATAGAGCCAAAAATTGACTCTAAGATATAATTTTTGAAAAACCATTCATATATCTAATTACATCTATTTAGTATATCCAATTGGAAAAAAACATTAAATCCATACATTACACTATATGCCAAAATTCCAAATATATTAGAAATCTATATGTAAAAAATAAAATTATACAGTTACTAAAGATAGCATTAAGAAAAACATTTTCTAAATATGATTAAACTCTAGACCCTGAAACTGTAATTGTACTAGAAAAAACATGTAAAAAAGGCTCCATGACCTTGGTCTGGGCAATACTTTCTTAGATATATTCTGGAAAGCTCAGGCAACAGAAATAAAAATAGACAAATTGGATTGCATCAAACCAAAACTTCTGCACAGCAAAGAAAACACAAGAATGAAAAGAAAACTCACATACTGTGAGGAAATATTTGCAAATCATACGTTTGATAAAAGGCTAATGTCAAAAGTGTAAAAATAAATCAAACAACTCAATAACAACATCTAGCAATCCCACTGCTGGGTAAGAACAATGGATTATTATATCAAAATAATCCATTCCTATGTTTACTGCAGCACTAATCATAATAGCAAAGATATAGAATCAACCAAAGTATCCATTAATAGGAGACTGGATAAAGAAAATATGTCCTTCCGA
>NW_012118343.1:77091-79570 GCF_000951035.1 Colobus angolensis palliatus
AAAAAAAAAAGAAAAGAAAATATGTCCACTAATGGATGATTGGATAAAGAAAAAATACATATACAATAGAATATTATTTGGTCATAAAAAGAATGAAATCATGTCTTTTGCAGCAACATGGATGAAACTGGAGACCATTATCTTACATGAAGCAACTCAAAAGCAGAAAGTCTAATACCTCAAGTTCTCACTCATAAGAGAGAGTGGGCCAGGCACGGTGGCTAGTGCCTGTTATCCCATCATTTTGGGAGACTGAGGCAGGTGAATGGCCTGAGCTCAACAGTTCGAGACCAGCCTGGGCAACACGGTGAAACACTGACTCTTCTAAAATACAAAATATTAGCCCGTGTGGAGGCATGTGTCAGTAATCCCAGTTACTCGGGAGGCTGAGATGAGCAACACTCCATCTAAAAAAGAGAGAGAGAGAGAGAATGTATACATGGATATAGAATGAGGAATAATAGACATTGGAGACTCAGAAGAGTGGGAGGATGGAAGGATGGACAAGGAGTGAAGAATAAGAAATTACTTAATAGATAAAATGTAAATTATTTTGGTGACAGTTGCACTAAAAGCCCAGACTTTATCACTAAGCACTATATATTCCTGTAACAAAACTGCACTTGTATTCCTTAAATTCATACAAATAAAAATAATCAAAAGACACTTATAGGTATTTCTCAAAAGAGGACATACAAATGGCCAACAGATGTATTCATAATGCTAAATCTCACTAATCATTAGGAACATGCAAATTAAAACCATAATGAGAAATTACTTCACACCTGTCTGAATGACTACCATCAAAAAGACAAAAGATAAATTTTTGTGAGGACAGAGAGAGGACAAAATTCATGTTCATTGTTGGTGTGCAGTAAATTAATATGGTCATTTTGGAAACAGTTTGAAGGTTCTTTCCAAAACTAAAAATACAAGTACCATATGATCCAGCAATCCTACTTCTATGTATATATCCAAAATAATTGAAATTAGTATTTTGAAGGGATATATGCAATCTCCTGTTCATTACAGCATTATGTACAACAGCCAAAATACGGAAACAAGAAATGAGTGGATAAAGAAAACATGGCGTATACACACAATTGAGTACTATACAGCCTAAAAAGAAGGGGATTCTATTACTTGTGCAACATGGATAAATCAAGAAGATATTAGGCTTAGTGAAAGAAGCCAAAGATAGACACAGATAGACAAATACCATATGATCTCACTCATACACGAAATATAAAAACATCGACATCATACAAGTAGAATAAAAAGGTGGTTAACAGAGGAAGGTGGTAGGGGTGCATGGGGACAGGTGAGATGCTACTTAAAGCATATAATTTAGTTAGACAAGAGAAATAAGTTCTAGTGATATTTTGCAAAGTATTATAACTATAATTAATAATAACATACCATTTACTTCAAAATTGCTAAAATCATAGATTGCAAATGTTCTCACTACAAAGTATTCATAAGTATGTGAGGTGATGGGTATGTTAATTAGTCTGTTGTGATCATTCTACAACGTATATGTGTATTATGATATCCTATTGAATCCCATAAAGACGTACAGTTATCATTTGCCAAATGAATATAAATTTTTTAATTTAAAAATAAGATGTATTAAAAAAAACTGTGATAGGTATTATTAAATAAAATAAAAATGGGAAAAATTTGAGAAGAAGCTATCAGAGACAAAAGATAGATAATACAGTGGAATACAATACAGTGGTGTGCCTCATAATGACTCTTTGGTCAAGGATGAAATGCATATACAATGATGGTATCATAAAATTATATTACCATATACTTGCTGTACCTTTTCTACACCTAGGTATGTTTAGGGAGACAAATAATTATCATCATGGTACAATTTCCTATTCAGTATTCAATATAGTACCATGTTGTATAGTTTTGTAGCCTAGGAGAAATAGGCCTAGGTGTGTACTGGGCTATATCACATGGGTTTGTTAAAGTGTACTCCATGGTGATCACACAATGACAAAATTGCCTAACAATGTATTTCTCACAACATAATCCTTTCATTAAGTGAGGCATTACTCTGCCTTTCTTATGCTGAGGTACATTCTTTCTATATCAAAGTTTTGAGTTATTATTATGAAAACATGTTGAATTGTGTCAAATGTTTTTGTGTGTTTATTGAAAGGGTCATATAATTTTGATCCACTTTCTGTTAATAAGTATCACATTTATTGAATTGCATATGTTGAATCACCCTTGTATTTTAAGGATAAATCATAATTGATTATGATTAATTCCTTTAATGTGATATTCAATTTGGTTTGCTAGTATTTTGTGGAATATTTTTGCAAGTGTCTTCATCATTGGCTCATTTTTTTAAGAGTCCTAGTCTAGGTTTGATATTACAGTAATTCCAGCTTTGTTAAATAGGCTGGAATGTTCCTTCCTCTTCTATTTCTTGGAAGGAGTTGAGAATTGATGTTAATTTTTC
>NW_012118343.1:80140-102355 GCF_000951035.1 Colobus angolensis palliatus
TCTAACATTTAAGTCTCTAATCCATCTTGAATTAATTTTTGTATAAGGAGTAAGGAAAGGATCCAGTTTCAGCTTTCTACTTATGGCTAGCCAATTTTTCCAGCACCATTTATTAAATAGGGAGTCCTTTCCCCATTTCTTGTTTCTCTCAGGTTTGTCAAAGATCAGATGGCTGTAGATGTGTGTATTTTGTTGAATATTTTTGCAAGTGTCTTCATCATTGGCTCATTTTTTTAAGAGTCCTAGTCTAGGTTTGATATTACGGTAATTCCAGCTTTGTTAAATAGGATGGAATGTTCCTTCCTCTTCTATTTCTTGGAAGGAGTTGGAATTGATGTTAATTTTTCCCTGAGTGTTTGGTAGAATTCACTAGTGAGGTCATCTGCTCCTGGGCCTTCTTTAGTTTGAAATTTTTTGATTATTGGTTAACTCTTTTTACTCCTTATTGATCTGTTCAGATTTTTTATTTCTTCATGCATCAGTCTTGGTAGGTCGTATGTTCCTGAGAGTATAACCATTTCTTCTAGGCTATTCAATTCATTCATTTATAAGTGCTACTATTAATAGCCTTTTCATTTCTGTCTTGCAAGTTGTAATGTATCTCTTTTCATTTATAATTGCATTTAATTAAGATTTCTCTATGTATTTTAAAAATTTGTTTAAAGGTTTGTTAATTTTGTTTATCTCTAAAAAATCTCTTAGTTTCATTAATTGTTTTTGTTGTTCTCTAGCCTCTTTTTCATTGATTTCTGTTGTGATATTTATTTTTCTTTCTTTCTGCTGACTTTGAGCTTAGTTTGTTATTTTTCAAGATCTTAGGGGTATAAAAGGAAGATTGTTTATTTGAGACATTTCATTTTTCTTAATGTTGTGTATGCTGTGTTTCCATTTTCAATGAATTTTATTTTTTTAACTTTCTTTTCGATTACTTTTTGACCCAGGTTTTTTCATGAGTGTGTTGTTTAGTTTCCACACATTTGTGAATTTCCCAATTTACTCTGGTTATTTATTTTTAGTTCTATACCATTGTGACTGAGAAAGATATTTTGTTTGTTTTAAATGTTTTAAAAATGTTTTAAGACGTGTTTTGTGGTCTAGCATATCGTCTATCCTGGAGGATGTTCCATGTGTGTTTAAAAGGAATGCGTACTCTGCTAATGTTTCATGACTGTTCTGTGTTTCTGTCAGGTCCATTCAGTCTGTAATGTTGTTCAAATTCGCCATTTATATAGTTATTTCTATGCGGATGGTATTTCTATTGTTGACATGGAATTTTGATGCTCCCTATTATTATTGTATTGCAGTATATTTCTTCTTTCAGTTTTGTCGGTATTTACTTTTAACATTTAGGTGTTCCAAATTTTGGTGTGTAAATATTTATAATCACTATATCTTTTTGATGAATTCACCCCCTTTTCATTATATAATGACCTTCTTTGTCTCTTGGGACTGCTTTGTTTTATAGCCTATATTGTCTGATATAAGTATATCATTCTGGCTCCCTTTTGATTAACAGTTGCATGAAATATCTTTTTCCAGCCCTTTACTTTCATCCTATGTGTGTCCTTATGCTAAAATGAGTCTCTTGTAGACAATAAATCATTAGATATTGGCTTTTTAATTGTTTCAGCCACTTTATGTCTTTTGATTGGAGAAGTTATACTATTTATACAAGGTAATTCTGGATAGGTGATGACAATATTTGCCATTTTATTTTTTTATTATTATTTTGTAGTTCCTTTGCTTCTTTCTTCCTCTATTGCCTTCTTCCTTTGTGCATTGATAACCCTCTGTGGTGATACGCTTTGATTCTGTTTTCTTAATCTTTTCTGTATCTCCTAAAGGTTTTTACTTTGTGTTTACTATAAGGCTTATTTACATAAAATATATCAGAGTAATAGCAATCTATTTTAGAATGATAACAATGTAACTTGAATGCCTACAGAAACTTCAAACCTTTTACTTCTTCCCTTCCACAATATTTTATGTCATTGTTGTTATAATTTGCATCTTTTTAATTGTGCATTCAGTGAATTATCATTATAATTATTTTTAATATGTTTATTGTTTAGTTTTAAACCAAAATTGAAAGTGATTTATGTAGTACCATTACAATATTATAGAATACTGACTTTGACTATATATTTACTTTCATTTATAAGTTTTTATAAATTCATATATTCTTATGCTGTTAATTAGCATTCATTCATTTGCACTTCAAGAACTTCTTTCAGAGTTTCTTTTAAGTTATGTCTAGTAGTGACAAGATCTGTTAGCTTTGGTTTGTTTGGCATAGTCTTTATCTCATCTTAATGCCACAGATGTATTTTGCTGGGTATAGTATTTTTAGGTGGTAGTTTTGCTTTCTTAAAAAAAAAATGGATATATTATCTTACTCTCTCCTGGCCTGAAACGTTTCTGATAAAAAGCCTGCTTATAATGAATTTTTTTTGTGTGTGAAACATCACTTTTTCTTTTGATACTTTCAGTGATTGTCCTTTGTCTTTGAATTTTGGTAATTTAAATATAATGCATCTGAGGGTAGATTTTTTGGGTTTAACATATATTTTTCTCTCTTCAAATTAAAAAAAAAACATTATTTCTTTAAATGGACTTTCCTTCTCTTTCTGAGGTTTTCGTAATGTGAATATTGTTTTACTTTATGGTGTTCCATAAGCCCTTCATACTTTATTCTTTTTCATTCTTTTCTATTCTTCTTACTGGATAGTTTCAAATGACCTGCCTTTGAGTTCACCAATTATTTCTTCTGCTGGATCAAGTATATTGTTGCAACCTTCTGCTGATTTTTTTTTTTTTTTTAATTTTCAACTTTCATTTTAGGTTCATGGGTACACACAAAGGTTTGTTACATAGGTAAACTAAAGTCACAAGTGTTTGTTATACACATTATTTCATCACCTAGAAATTAAGCCCAATACCCAGTAGTTATCTTTTCTGATCTCCCTCCTCCTATCCTCCACCCTAGTGTCTGTTATTTTATTTTATTATTTGTTTTCATAAGTTCTTGTCATTTATCATTTATCTTCCACTTACAAGAACATGGGTATTTGATTTTCTGCTCCTGTGTTAACTTGCTAAGGATCATAGCATCCGGTTTCCTCCATGTTCCCACAAAAGCCATGATTTCATTCTTTTTTGTGCTGCATAGTATTCCATGGTGTGCGTGTACCACATTTTCTTTATCTAATCTGTCATTAATGGGCATTTAGGTTGATTCTATGTCTTTTCTATTGTGAATAGTGCTCCAATGAACATTTGTGTGCATATGTCCTTATGGTAGAATGATTTATATTTCTCTGAGTCTTTACCCAGTCATAAGATTGATGGGTCAAATGGTAGATCTGCTGCTAGGTCTTTGAGGAATTGTCATACTGGTTGAACTAATTTACACTCCCAACAACGGCATATAAGTTCCTCTTTTTTCTCCACAAACTAACCTACATCTGTTATTATTATTATTTTTTTATTTTATTTTTTAGTGATAGCCATTCTGACTGCTGTGAGATGGTATCTCATTTTGGTTTTGATTTACATTTTTCTAATGATCATTGACATTGAGATTTTCGTCATATGTGGCTGGCTGTATGTATGTCTTTTTTTGAAAAGTGTTTATGTCCTTTGCCCACTTTTTGATGTGGTTGCTTTTCTCTTATAAATGTGTTTAAGCTCCTTATAGATGCTGGATGTTGGACCTTCGTCAGATGCATAGTTTGCAAATATTTTCTCCCATTGTGTAGGTTGTCTGTTTACTCTGTTGATAGATTCTTGTGTTGTGTAGAAGCTCCTAAATTGACTTAGATCCCACTTGTCAATTTTTGCGTTTGTTGCAATAGCTTTTCATATGTTTGTCATAAAATCTTTGCCTGATCCTATATCCAGAATGGTATTGCCTTGATTGCCTTCCAGGGTGTTTATAGTTTTGGGTTTTACATTTAAATCTTTAATCTATTTTGAGTTGACTTTTGTATATGATGTAAGGAAGGGGTCCAACTTCAGTGTCTTCTGCATATGGTTAGTCATCTACTAAATTTTTTAATTCAGCCACTATATTATTCATCTCCTGGCTTTTCAATGGTGTCTCTCTCTCTGTATTTTCTCATTTTTATATGTATTGTTGTCACAATTTTATGCATGTCTATCCATGTTTTCTTGTAGTTTACTGAACTTCTTTTAGAGGTTTATTCCAAATTCTCTGTCAGTCAGTTAATAAATCTTCATTTGTTTAGGGTACATTATTCTTTGTTTCCTTTTGTGGTGTATTATTTTTCTGATTCTTCCTGGTCCTTGTATTCTTGCACTGTTGTCTTCCCATTTGAGGAGGCAGCCATCTCTTCTGGACTTAATCAATTTATTTTAGTGGGAAAATAATTTTATTAATAAGTTCATCCTGGGGTTCTGAAGGTGCCATGTGTTAATGTGTATAAATAGGCAGGGCTCTCTATCAGGTTCTCTAGTTGGGCAGGGCTGTTGCATACAATCCAAGGTCAGATAGTTTCACTGACTGAGCTCAATATTAGAGAAAATCTTCTTGCTTGGTTTCATGATTGCTTCTGGTTGATCAGGACAGCACCCTGTGCTCTCAAGTCAGATGTTGCTGCTGATTGGACTCAACAGTTGGGTTGGCCACAAGTTGGGCCCTGCAATAGCCCCTGGTCTAGTGTAATCCCAGGCTGTACTCTCTGGCTAGATGGTACTACTAGCTAGATCTCATGTTTTAACAGGACTGTAGTTGGTGGGGGTCACTGGCTTCATTCCACACTTAGGTGGGGTTAGGTGGGGTAACTGACTATATTTCATGTTCTGGTGGGGTTTCCATCTGGGATTACTGCTCAAGTAGGGTGAAGTCTGTGCTCCACAATTGGGTGGGGTTGCTAGCTGGGCTGCATGATCAGGCAAAGCTGGAGGCTATTCTCTGTGGTCCGTAGGATAGCCAACCTGATGTGGCTCCAGGTTATACTCTGTGATTGGTTGAGGTCAGTAGCTGGACTTCTTGCTGAGGCATAGTCACAGATTGTGCTCAGCAAATGGGTGGAGTTGTGGGCTGGACTCCATTGCTTATTTTTTCTATAGACTGGGCTCCACAGGCAATCCAGATAATTAGCTGGGCTCTCTGATTGTGTGGGCTCAGGGTGGGCCCCACAGTAGATCACGATTATAGGCTTGATTCTCTGTCTGGGCAGAGTTGTAGACTATGCTCCAATGTTTGATGGAGTTTCTGTTTGAACTCCTTGGTTAAGAGTGGCTAGAATCTATGCTTTGAAAGTAGTGGGGTTACTGTCTTAGCTCACAGCCTGGGTCAAGTCTGCACTCTAAAGTTGGGCCAGGGTGCTGGCTACCAACCCAAGCTGGTCAGAACATTTGAGTGTGATTCCTGATATGATGATGCCATGGCTCAGCTGTGTGGGTGGTTGAAGCACCTGACTTTTCTCACTATTTTTACAATGCTTCTAGCAAGAATGTAGTGCCATTACCAAGATCCAGTGCTGGCTGTTGTAAGCCTTGTCCCTGTTTCTTTTTTTTTTTTTTTTTTTCTAGCTGACACAAGGTAGTCTAGTCCTGCTGATTTCACAGACTTCTTTGTAAGGCAACACAGAAGTAGGCCTCCCAGGAAGTTCATTAGAATGCTGAAGAAGCTGAATGTATGCCTTGGGCTCTCTTTGTTCTACTGGAGGAAATGTGGGCTTACGGGAACCCTCTCAGTGTGGTGCTCTGCCTGCCTGAGGAAGAGGCAATGCCATCAAAATAGATATGCTCCTATGAGCCCTCTTATGTGGCTTTTCTCAGGTTTTGTGGTCCTAGAGGTGCTTCATCTTTATCCCCAGCTTCTGGGATTTTCACAAAGACATTTTTTTTGTCTGTGAGTAGTTGCTACGTAAACTCCTTGTGAGGAGGGCTAAAGCTAGGAACCTCCTATTGTGCCATCTTGCTATTATCACTCTGCTCTAATGAGAAAGATTCTGAAGCTTCTCCAGTTTCTAGTTGTCCTTAGCATCTTCATTATTCAATTAGGAATTTGCTCAAATAGACACACAGACTATCTAGTGTCATTTGTTGGATCCCAGAATAGATTTAGCCCTTATCAATTTTGTATTTTACCTGCTTTGAGGGGAGAAGATCGTCTAAAGTATATATTTTTTTCTTTGTTTGCTTGTCTTTTAAGTTGATGTCCCTTGATAAATGACTCTCAACTAGTCACTGCTATAGTCTGGCCCTTAGTTGCTATATCTGTCGGTTCTATAAGCCTGAAAAGGAAGAACAGAGAAGTGTCTCTAGAGCTGGGACAGTCTCTAAACAAGTGATGGAAAACACTCAAGAGAGGAGCTGAGGTGACTGTGGGCACTCTCCACTGAGGCTACCAATTCTTGGGGCTTAATTTGTCTGTGAGGCTATATCCCTGAGATTGCAGCCCAGAGCACAGTACTTACTCTGTTGCAGACATAGCACTGAGACATGGGTTGGTGTGGCAGTAAGCCTAGATTTTACATTTTAAGTCAAAAAGATACTGGGAAACATTGTCTAAAGTAAGTCCTTTTTATGTAAAAAAAATAAAATTAAGGTGTACAGTGGTGAAAAATGCATGCATTTGCTTGTGTATGTATAACAGAAATGATGATAAAAGAATGAATATATTTACCTACACGATTTAGTTGGAACTCAGTTGGGGAAGATAAGAAGAAAGATGATACTCTAAGTCCTGCATAACTGTTCATATAGTTTTGACTTTCAAAACCATATTATGGTTTATATGTTCAAGCAAATCAATCAACAAGGATGGCAGGAAAAAAACAAAAACTGCATACTGAATATAAACAAAAAATTGAATACGATTTTACATAAAATTCTAGCATAATCACAGAATTTTAGAAAAGAATCAGTTAAAGAACTTATAGCATGGTATTTTCATTGCATATCTTTAATGGAATATATTGTGAAGATAAAACAAAAGAACTACAAGATATTTTGCACTTTAGTCAGTAAGACTGCTTTTGTTAGTGTCACAATCCTGAAACTATTTTCTGCCTATTATATGATTGACAAATAAGCAACACACTGATGTCTAGAAGAATTAGATGTTTCCAGATAGGAGAAACAAGATACAAATGTTAAAAGATTAAATGAAAAAAGAAAAATGAAAATGAAAAAAGATTAAAAGAGCTTTATAGTTTTGAATTAGAATAAGATGTATCATTATTAATTCAAAATAACATAATGTGATGTTATTATATAATAATATGTATATTGTATAATAATGTAATATAATCTATATCCTAATAGCTGTAAAAAGCAAGCAACCAACCAACCAAATAAACAACACCTAGGATCTAGATCTTGATTTCTAAATACTATTTTCCATGGGAAGACACCAAGAATCATTTGAGTAATGGCATTTTCTAGACTTGTACAAGGGAAGTATAAGTAATACATAAACCAACTTTCTCTGCTATAAAAATGTTTAAGAAATGAAAAGACATTTCTAGCATACAGGAGCCAGTTTGAAATGTTTCCCATTGGCAAACATTTGTAAATATGAGTGGAGCACATATGGATGTTCATTTTATTAGTTTTGCAAGTGGTTTGTGTGTTTGAAATTTTTTCAAATAAATACTTTGAAAAACTATAAGATTCTTTAGTAAGTGGGCTAAGATCATTCACACTTAGAGATAGAAGTAAAGATTTGTTACAATTTTTGCATATTGTTTTTATTAAAATGCATATTATGTTATTTTTACTATTTCTGCCTCAAAGTTGCCTGTCTTTTAATCTTTAGATTCTCATTGTGTTTTTGGTTCTGACAGTTCAATATTTGTGCTAATGACTGACATTATACTAATATCTTTTATAATATTTATAGTGCATTTTTATTTTACTTACATTTCTAATATTTAATTTTTATGATATAATGTGACTTTATTCTTGTTAACTATGCAAAATGATTTGGATTTATTCTACTTTCCATGTTGTTTGTTCTTCCTCTTCCTCTTTTTAGTCATCACATTTCTAATGTGTAAAAATATGGTATCTCTACATTTTTATCCTACAGGCTTATCTGGTTTTATAATTTTCTTTAAAATAATTAAATATAATCATCCTTACTATCATATATGTTGTCAGTTTTCTCAGCCATTAATGGATTGCTTGAAGCATATGTTCTAGTATAGTCCTTTGAAAAGGTCTAATACAATAGCTGTCTTCCAGTTATTGAATATTTAAAACTCTTTCAATAGGATAATTTGGATCACTTTTTATTGAGATGCTTTAAAATATAACTTCACTGTTATGTTGTTTTACATGGTTTTGCCAAGAAATATAATCCTAATATAATTTTCTTTCTTTCAGAATATACTTAGAATTTCTTTGGAATCCTTCAGTATAATTTTTTCATATTAAATTACTAGAACATTTCTCAGAAATGATGACTTACCATCAGATCTCCTGAGTATATTTTGAATATGGAGATTCAATTTGTGAGTATGTGTGTGTATTTATTGAAAGATAGTTTGTTTGGTTTATATTTTTAAAAACCATTCTCATCTATTCTTTTGTTTTCCTTTTACATAAAATCTACCTATAGGTACACTAGGGCTTGTATTCTTATATATAGATCATTTTTGTTATGCTTTATCTTTTCTAATTTTTGTACTTTTGGCAATTATAATTTATTCCTTAAATATTATTTTCAACTCTATAGATATTTTTACCCTACCTATCAAGGATTCAATTCTAAAATGATATTTTTCTTTTCCCTTAATTTATTTTATTTTCTTTAAACTTTTATTTTAGGTTAAGGGGTACATATACAGGTTTGTTATATAGGAGTCCCTAATCAGGAGGTCCTCCCATTGAAGAAAAGCAGGAATTCAGACCTGCATGGAAAACAATCTGGCCACTTTCCATGGGGTGGCTGCACTGTGCTAGGGATCTGCATCTGTTTCTAATAGCTGTACACCCTCCAGAGATTGAGGGCAGCAGTGGCCAGGACTGTGGGAAAGCAAAAATGGCAGCCCGGCAGGGAGTGGTGGCTCATGCCTGTAATGCCAGCACTTTGGGAAGCCGAGGCAGGCGGATCACTTGAGGTCAGGAGTTGGAGAGCAGCCTAGCCAACATGGTGAAACCCCGTCTCTACCAAAAATACAAAAAAAAAAAAAAAAAAGCCAGGTTTGATGGTGCACATCTGTAATCTCAGCTACTTGATAGACTGAGGTAGGAGAATCGCTTGAACCCGGGTGGCAAAGGTCGAAGTGAGCCAAGATCAGAAGTGGCTGGATTCCAACCTGGATGAAAGAGCGGTGAAACTCTGTCCGTCCCCAGCCCCTGCCCCCTGGGGAACAAAAAAAAACCTTCTTCTCTCTCTGGGAGATTACTCCCAGGGAAATGCAGAACTGTTACTGGCCCAAGAGTCCAGGCAGGGAATAGCTGGAGTCCTATGCCAGTGGGCCTTATCCTCCAAGATGCAGTGGAAGCCGGATCTTCAGTCTCTTGCTACCCAGTCCCTTGTATTTGGTTTCTTTCTTGGGTGCATGTAAGGGAGTGTGACTTCTCTCTTTGTTGGAGCTGCAGCTGCTAACGCCAGGAGGCCTGGGGGTCCAAGGCTCCTGGGATTCTACGTATGCCAGAGCGGCAGCTCGGCCCAGAATCCACGTAGCTCTCTGGTTCAGTCTGGATGCTGCTGTGATGTGGACTCACAAGGGGATCTCCTGAGCCCAGGTTTGCAATGGTCCATGTCAGAGGCGTGGGTCCACAGGGACTCTGACTCGCTCACCTTTTCATGTGATGAGGTGGCCTCCCGTGGCTCTGTGCCACTCCTGGGTGGGAATTAATATTGTCTCACTTCTCTCCATTCTTCTCGGGTCCAGCTGTTTCTTTGATCAAACCTGATGTATCCACCTGGCTGTTCCACTTGAAGATCTAGTATTTACTTGCCGCTCTATCTCCTCTCTGTGAGAGCAGTGCATACTGGCTCGTCTTAGTCATCTTCACTGTCCTAGTTTATTTTCTTAGTTTGATAAACTACATTTTACATGTACCTGTCAGGTCTCTTATGGGGAGGTAAGTTTACTGATTGAAAATAATATGAGATCTTGAGACATAGAATACAAATATTTAGGACATAGGTGAGTATGAGATATTTGAACCCCACTTTCAATTATCTATGAAAATCTTCAAAGAAGCAATGATTTATTAATTGTTAAAAAATAATTGATTTAATTGATTGTCAGTTGTGTCATTTTTCTGGTGGTCTTCCTGTTTTCACGTACGCAATTGCAATCAGGATAAGGTAAACATGGAGTTAGGCTTAGGTAGGGCATTTGGAAAGATGAACCCCTTTTTCATTATATACGTTCTTCCTGACCTACTTTACAAGATGGGACAGAGCAGAATTTTGAGATTGCAAGGGAAAGCTGTAAGGTCTAGGACTCTGAATTCATGCAACATCACTTCCACTATAGTCTATTGCTCACAACATTCAGAAAGCCTGTAAAGATTTAGAAAAGTCTCATTGCAAAGTAGTATATTTACAGAGATAGGAGGAATTCATTCCCATTAAACAATCTGTCCCTGACTATCATACACAAACACACGCACATACACACACACACACACACACACACACACATATACTATAAATCAAAACAGTATAGATTAGGAACTCTTCCTAAACTTCTCTTGTTAGAACAATCAACTTTCTTCTAATTTCAGATAGCCAGGTTTGTTGTTTTTGTTTTTGTTTTTCTGCTAGTTTTCTATGAACTTTTGGAAAATGCCTCCTAAGCTGAGGATGTGTGCCCATCACTGTCATAGTTCCGTGTTGCATCTAGTTCCATCTAGACCCCTATTGAGGCATAGATGTCAACACTGTATTGCATGGAAAAACTACATAGCACAGAAAAGTTCTACTCTGGAAGAAAGACTACATACCATAGAGGTACAAGTACTTATCAATTTTTCTTGGTAATAACCAAGGATCATGTAAATGCTAAGAACATCAATTAAAGCAAGGAAGATAAAACATCAATGTCCATTTGGTCAGATTCAGTAACATGAATTCACTTTCCTGAGACTTGGAAGTTAACGTCTTTGATCTGTAACAAAGGAAAACTATTATAGTGAGCTAGTTGAGATGCATTGATGGCCTATATTTAACAAGATTCAAATCTGGGAATGTCACTAATGAAGAAAGCATTCCAAAATATAGGAGGTAAGAAATTTAAAATAGATTTATTATATAATTTATGGCATATAACAATCATGTAGAGGATATGTCTATTTACTATGGCTTTTATAATACCTAGCTCACAAATTGGATTTGACTCCAGACTTAGTCTTTTAGATTCTTCCAAGCTAGTTATGTATACATTCAGTCACACACAGAATCTTTCCTCAAAAAATTTTGGTGAAGACTTTAAAAGTTAAACCATGTTAACTGGTTATCTCAATAAATGCAAAATACATGGTAGTTCTTTTAATCACAACATTTACACTAGTGCACAAATAACGGAAAGAATCAACAAAGCAAATTAAAAAATAAAGCTGAAGGATTATATTACTGAATACTGAGACATTATAAAATTGTAGTAAATATGATAGTTTAGTATTTGCTTACGGATTGAGATAGATCAAAGTAATTATACTGAAGGTTCAGAAATCATCCATAAATATATAAACATATGCTTTATGCTAATTGGATGCATAGAGAATAAAAAGGGACTGTATTTTCAATAAATATTTCGAAGTCAATTGTGTATCACTATAGAAAAATACATAATTTGATGCTTATCTTACACCATACATAAAAATTAAGTCAAATAGATTATAAGTGTGTATATTATAGGTAAAATGCAAAAGCCTCTGAAAGATAAGAATATATTCATGACATTGATTGAACTTTTTAACAGAACAGAAACATTAATAACCATAAAATAATGTATTCATAATTTATTTGACACGTTGTATAGCTATTTGTTTATTCAAACAAAAAAGGAACAAAAGCAAAACAAGCACAAGCTACATCAGTAAAGAAAAAACGATATTGATTCTTTCAATTCATGAGTATGGGATGTTTTTCCATGTATTTGTATCACCTCTGACTTCTTTCAGGAGTATTTTGTTCTTCTAGGAGAGATTTTCACCTCCTTGTTTAGCTGTGTTCCTGGGTATTATTTTTTTGTGGCTGTCATAAAAGGGATTATGTTCTTAATTAGACTCTCAGCCTGATGGTTATTGATGTATAAAACTGCTACAGATTTTTGTACGATAGTTTTGTATTCTGACACCTTGGCTAAACGTTTACATAGATGTTGTTCTAGAAGCAAGAAGCTATTAAATTAGAAGTTAAGTAGAAAAAAATTTCCCATTTGTTTAGAAATTAATAAAAACACTTCTAATTAACTCATTAATATAAGAAAAATACAATTTTGATTGATTTATTTTAATTTTTAACTCTTGTTATGAATATATACCAGGATATATTTATTGTATACATGTGATATTTTGATAAAACCATATAATGCATAATGATTACTCAAAGTAATTTTGATATCATCACCTCAAGCATTTATCATTTATATATGTTAGTGACATAGTTTGAATATTTGTCCCTACTCAAATCTCATGTTGAAATGTAATCTCCAGTGTTGGATGTGGGGTGGTGTTTGGATCATGGGGGCATATCTGTCATAAATGGCTTGAGCTATCTTCTTGGTAATAATCGTGCTCTTGCTCTGAGTTCACATGAGATTTGGTCATTTAAAAGTGTATGGATCCTCCCTTGTCTTTCTCTTGCTCCTGCTTTCTGCATGGTGTATGTCGGCACCCCCTTTCTATTTCTATCCTGATTGTAGGGTTCCTGAGGCACCCCTAGAAGCCGAGCAGATGCCAGCACTATGCTTCATGTACAGCCTGCAGAACCATGAGTGAATTAAATCTCTTTTCTTAAAAATAACCCAATCTCAGGTATTTTTGTTACAGCAATGCAAGAACAACCTAACACAGAAAATAGGTACTAATAGGTGAGGCATTGCTGAAAAGATACTTGAAAAATGTGGAACCAATTTTGCAACTGGGTAACAAGCAGATGTCAAAATAATTTGGAAGGCTTAAAAGAAGGCAGAAAAATGAGGGAAAGTTTGGAACTTCCTAGAGATTGGTTAAATGGTTGTGACTGAAATACTGACTGTGCTATGGACAGTGAAGCCCATGCTGAAAAGGTCTCAGATGGAAATAAGGAGCCTATTGGGAACTGGAGCAGAGGTCAAACATGTTATGCTTTAGCAAAGAGCTTGGCTGAATTGTATTCATGCCCTAGGGATCAGTGAAAGTTTGAACTTTAGAATGGCAATTTAGGGTGTCTGAAGGAAGATTGTTCTAAGCAGCAAAGCATTCAAAATGTGCTCTTGCTGCTTCTAACAGCCTATACTCAAACTCAGGAGCAAAGAAATGGCTCGAGTTTATATTGAAAAGGGAAGGACAGCATGAAAATATGGAAAATGTGCAGCCTAGCCATGTGACAAAAAAAGAAAATTTTTTGTTATTTTTTAATTTTTTTCTTTTCTTTTCTTTTCTTTTCTTTTATTTTCTTTCTTTTTTTTTTTGAGATGGAGTCTAACTCTGTCACCAGTTTGGAGTACAGTGGCACGATGTCGGCTCATTGCAACCTCTGCCTCCCAGATTCAAATGATTCTCCTGCCTCAGCCTCCCACGCAGCTGGGACTACAGGCACATGACACCATACCCAGCTAATTTTTGTATTTTCAATAGAGACGGGGTTTCACCATGTTGACCAGGATGGTCTCAATCTCTTGAACTTGTGATCTGCCTGCCTTAGCCTCCCAAAGTGCTGGGATTGCAGTCATGAGTCACTGCACCTGGTCAAAAAAGCTTTTTCTGGGAAAGAAATTAAAGCAGACTATAGAGCAACAATTTGCTAGAGATTTTCATAACTACAAAGGAGGCAAATGCTAATATCAAGAGAATTTGAAAAAGACCTCAAAAGCATTTTAAAGACTTTTGCAGCAGTGCCTGCCTTCACAGGCCCAGAAGTCAAGGAGGGAAGAATGGTTTTGCAGGCCAGACCCATGGCTCTACTGCCCTTGGCAGCCTCACAATACGGCCCCCTGCATCCGGAGTGTTCCAAGTACAACTGGGGATCAAAGAGGCCCAGATATATCTTGAGCTGTCACTTTGGAAAATTCAAACCATAAGCCTAGATGGCCTTAAGGTGCTGGAGTGCAAGAGCAATGTGTGTTCTTGGCTGTCTCTCCCTAGATTTTACAGGATGTATGAAAAAACCTGGATGTCCAGGCAGAAGCCTGCTGCAAGTGTAGATCCTTCACAGAAAACATCTACTATAGCAATGTGAGGGCAAACGTGAGGCTGGAGACCCCACAAGGAGTCCCCACTGGGGTACCAGCTAGTGGAGAATGAAAAGGGTGACAGTTATCTTCCAGACTCGAGAATGGTAGATCCACATGCAGCTTGCACTGTGCACCTAGAAGAGTCTTAGGCGCTTAGCAACAAACTGTTAGAGCAGCTGTGTAGCCTTCACCCTGTGAAACCACAGGAGGAGAGCTGACTTAGGCCTTGGGTGCCCACCCCTAGGACAAGCATACCCTGTATGCAGAATATGTAGTCAAAGGAGTTTACTTTTAAGCTTTAAGATGTACTGACTGCCCTCCTGGGATTCAGACTTGCCTGAGATTTATAGCCCCTTCCTTTTGGCCAATTTCTCTCATTTGAAATGGCAATGTTTACCCAATACATATACCTCCATATCTTAGAAATGAATAACTTGTTTTTAATGTTATAGGCTTATAGGTAAAAGAGTCTTGCCTTGTCTCAGATGAGACTTTGAACCTTTGAATTAATGTTGGAATGAATTAAGACTTTGTGGGACTCTTGGGAAGGCATGGTTATATTTTGCAATGTGAGAAGGACATGAGATTTAGGGGGACAGGAGTGGAATGATATAGTTTAGATATTAGTCTTTGTCCAAACCTCATATTGAAATATAAACCCCAATATTGGAGGTGGGGACAGGTGCAAGGTGTTTGGATCATGGGAGCAGATACCTCAAGAATTACTTGTGTCATTGTCTTCTTGACAGGTGAGCGCTCATTCGGAGGTTCTGAGTTTACATGAAATCTGGTCATTTCAAAGTGCATGGCACCTATTCCCTACTGAGGCCTCCCTGGAAGCCAAGCAGATGCCATCACCATGCTTCTCGTGAAGCCTGCAGAGCTGTGAGCCAATTAATTTTTTTTTTAATAAATTGCCCAGTCTTAAATATGTTGTTATAGCAAACCAAAAACAACCTAATACAGTTAGGGACATTCTATCTTTTAGGGTTTTTTGAAATATACAATAAATCATTATTAACCACACTCAGCCTATTGTGCTACTGAACACTAGATCTTATTTCTTTTATGTAATTTTTTGTAATTATTGATGAAGACCTTTATTCCTTACTCCCCACTATCCTTGTCAGTCTCTTTAACCACATTCTATTCCCTGTTCCCATGAGGTTAATATTTTTTAGCTCACACTTAAAAATGAGAGCATGTAATATTTGTCTTTCTGTGCCTGACTCATTTCACTTAACAGTATCATTTTCCATCCATACGGTTGTAAGTGACAGAATTTCACATTTTATGGATGAATAATATTCCATTTTGTATATGTACCACATTTATTTATCCATTCATCTATTGGTGGACACTTTCATTGATTCTTTATTGAGAATGGGATGCAATAAATATGGTAGTGCAGATCTCTCTTTGATATACTGATTTCCTTCCTAAGATACATACCCAACTGTGGTACTTCAGAATAATATGGTAATTCTATTTTTAGTTTTTTGAGAAACCTACATATTGTTCTCCTTAGTAACAATACACATTTACCTTTCCACCTCCAGCATATGAGAGCTCCCATTTCTTCACATCCTTGCTAGAATCTGTTATTGGCTATTTTGTAAAAGATTTTAACTGGGGTGAAGTTATATCTCATTGCAATTTTACTTTGCACTTCTCTGATGATTAGTGATGCAAAACTTTTTTTCATATACCTGTTGAGCATTCATGTGTCTTTGTATTAGTCTGTTCTTGCACTGCTATAATGAAACACCTGAGCCTGGGTAATTTATAAAGTAAAGAGTTTGAATTGGCTTATAGTTCCACAGACTTACAGGAAGCATGGCTGGGGAAGACTAAGGGAATTTACAATCATGATAGAAAGCAAAGGGGAAGCAGGCATGTCTTACATGGCCAGAGCAAGAGAAAGAGAGAGAGCAGAGTGGTGCTGCACATTTTGAAACCAAATCTCATGAGAACTCTAGCACAAGAACAACAAGAAGAAAATCTGCCCCCCAATCCTTACATACTCTGAAATCTAGGTGGAGGCTCTGTAACCTCATGTTTTGCCTTTTGTGCACCCAAATGCTTAACATTATGTGAAAGTTGCCAAGGCTTGAGGCCTGCACCTTCTGGAGCAGCGGCCTGAGACATATCTGGGGCCCTTTTAGACATGGCTGGGGCTGTGGCAGCTGGGATGAAGGAAACAGTGTTGCCAAGTTGCACAGAGCAATGGGACCCCATGTCAGACCCATGAAACAATTCTTCCCTTCTAGGTCTCTGGGCCTGTGATGGAAGGGGTGGCCTTGCAGATTTCTCAAATGCACTTGAAGCATTTTCTCCATTGTCTTGGCTATTAATATTCAGGTCTTACTTACTTATGCAAGTTTCTGCAGCCAGTTCTAATTTCTCTTCTGAAAATATCATTTTCATTTCTACCAAATAACCAAGCTTCAATTTTTCCAAACTTTAATGCCCTGATTCCCTTTTAAGTATAAGTTTCAGTGTGGTGTCATGGTCTTGCTCACAAATATAAGCAAGAGTTGTTAGAAGCCACCAGGCCATGTCTTGAATGCTTTGCCACTTAGAAATCTTTTCTGCCAAATAACCTTAAACATCACTCTCAAATACAAAGTTCCACAGATCCCTAGAGCAGGGAAACAATGCCTCCAACTGCTTCACTAATCCATAAAAAAAGTCAGCTTTGCTCCAGTTCCAAATAAGTTTGTCATCTTCATCTGAGACCACTTAAGCCTGGACTTCATTGTCCATATCAATATCTGCATTCTGGTCACAACAATTTAACAAGTTCCTAGTAAGTTCCAAGATTTCCCTCATTTTCCCATCTTCTGAGACTTCCAAATTGTTTCAACACCTACCCATCACCCAGTCCAAACATCACTTCCACGTTTTCAAGTAACTTTGTAGCAGTGCCCCACCTCTTAATACCAATGTTCTGTATTAGTTTGTTCTTGCACTGCTATAAAAAAAAAAAAAAAAAAAAAAACCGGGCAAGGAATTTATAAAGAAAAGAGGTTTAATGGGCTCATGGTTCCACAGGCTTATAAGAAACATGACTGGGAGGGCCTCAGAAAACTTACAATCATAGCAGAAGGCAAAGAGGAGGCAGGCTACATGGCCAGAGAAGGAGGAAGAGAGAGAGTGGGATGGGGGGTGTGCTACAGAGTTTTAAATGGCCAGATCTCACAATAACTCACTCATTATCACAGGAAGAACAATGGTAAAGTCTACCTCCATTATTCAATAATCTCCCAACAGGCCCCTCTTCCAGTATTGGGGATGACAATTTGATGTCAGATTTAGTTGAGGACACAAATCCAAACCACATCAGTCATCTTTTGAAAAGTATCTGCTCAGATATTTATACCATTTGAAAATCAAATTCTTCATTTTTTTATGAAGTTGTTTGTGATTTTTATATATTCTGGTTATTAATCCTTGTAAAATGGTTCATTTGCAAACATTTTCTCCTCTTTGTGAATTATCTCTTCACTTTTGCTTATTTTTATTTATTTTATTTTATTTTATCTATTTTTTGTTGTGGAGAAGCTTTTTAGCTTTAGTGTAATCACATTTGCCCAGTTTTGCTTTGGTGGTCTCTGCTTTTAAGGTCTTACTCAAGAAATCTTGACCTAGATCAATGTCTTGTAGTGTTTTCTCAATGATTGCTTGTAGTATTTTCATGGTTTCGGGTCTTAAAATTTTTAATTCATTTTCATTTGATTTTTGTATAAGGTGGGATATAGAGTATAGTTTCATTCTTTTGCATATGGATATCCAGTTCACTTATCAACATTCATTGAAGAGACTATCTTTTCCCTGATACGTGTTCTTGGAATCTTTGTCAAAAATGAGTGGACTATAGATACATGGATTTACATTTGGATTCTCTATAATGTTCCATTGGTCTATATTTTTATGCGAGTACCATGATGTTTTGTTTACTATAGCTTTATAGTATAATTTGAAGTCAGGCAATGTGATGCTTCCAGCTATGTACTTTTTCTCAGGGTTACTTTGGATATTCTGGGGCCCTTGTTGTTCCACATAAAATTTAAGATTTTTAAAATTATTTCTGGAAGAATGCCATTGGTATTTTGATGGAGATTGACTTGAATCTATAGGTTGCTATGAGTAGAATGAACATTTTTACAATATTGATTTTTCCAATCCCTGAATATGAAATATCTTTCCACATTTTATGGATTCTCTTCAATTTCTTTCATCAGTGTTTTATTGTTTTCATTGAAGAGATCTTTCCTTTCTTTGGTTAAGGTTATTCCTGGTATTTTATTTCATTTGTAACTATTGTAAATATTACATTGTTTATTTCTTTTTTAGATTATTTGATATTGGTATATATATGTATTACTGATTTGGGGATGCTGATTTTGTAACCTGCAAATGTGATGAATTAATGAGTTCTAAAAACTTTCTGTTTTATTTTTCTAGATATAAGTTTGTGTCATCAACAAAGAGGGACAATTTAAGTGCCTCTTTTCCTATTTAAATGTCTTTATTTCTTTTTCTTGTCTTATTGCTTCAGCTAGAATTTCCAGTACTATGTTAAATGGAAGTGGAGAAAGTAGGCATCCTTGCGATGATCCAGACCTTAAAGGAAATATTTCAACTTTTCCCCTTTCCGTATCATGTTACCTGTGAGTTTGTCATATATGGCCTTTATTATTTTAAGATATGGTCCCTCTATGTCTATTTTGTTGAGGGTTTTTTTTTTTAATCAAAAAAGGCTGTTCAATTTTAACAAATTCTTTCTCTGTAGCTATTGCAATGATCATATGGATTTTTTTGTCATTAAGTTGATGACAATGCATCACATTTATTGATTTTCATATGTTGAACAATCTTAACAACCTGTAATAAATCTTACTTGATCGTGGTGTATTATCTTTTTGATATGCTGTTGGATTTGATTTGCTAATATTTTGTTGAGAATTTTTGCTTCTATCTTGTTCAGTTTTTCTTTTCCTATTTACTTGAGGTGTAATATTATTTGAAATCTTTCTTCTCTTTTAATATGAGTGTGTATTTTTATAAACATTTATCTTAGAACTTTTGAGGTATCCCATAAGTTTTGATATGTTGTGTTTTCATTTACCTCAAGATATTTTGAAATTTTCCTTTTAATTTCTTATTTGATGTATTGGTTGATCAGAAGCATCTTATTTAATTTCCATTTATAATTATGCACTGCATAATTACATTTTCATCATTACTTTCAATGGCAAAATGCCAACTACTTTTGCATCAACCTAATAACATGGTAATCCCAAAAGACTTTAATGGACTTAAAAATTCCTATTGTCTAATCATATTATAGATATCATAACAGTAATTTTATAATGCAATATATAACTATTTCTATGTTTAGATATGTTTAGACACACAGATACCATTGTATTACAATTGCCTACAGTATTCAGTACAGTATCATGGTGCATAAGTAGCCTGGGAGCAACAGTCTCCATTTAGCCACAGTGTGTACAAGGTTGTGTTATCTATGTTTATGTAAGCAAGCTACATGATTCATACAATGATGAAATTGCCTAATGACACATTTCTCAGAATGCATTCACATTATTAAGCAACATACGATTACATCTGTCAATTCTTTTTGAAATTTCTCTTGTTATTGATTTCCAGTTTTCTAGCATTGTGACTAGAAAAGGTTCTTTATATGATTTCAATCTTCTTAAATTTTCTAATACTTACCTTGTAACCTAATATATAATTTATCCTGGATAATATTCTTTGTGTACTTGAGAAAATTGTGTATTTCATTACTATTGGAAGAAGTATTCTGCAAATATCTGTTAGGTTCATTTTGTCTAAAGTAATGTTCAAGTCCAGTGTTTCTTTATTTATTTTCTGTGTGGATGATATGTTTATTGTTGAATGTATTTGTTATTGATGTGCTTTTCTATTATTGTATTGAAATCTACCTCTCCCTTTTAGATTTTTAAATATTTGCTTTATATGGTAGGTGTTTCTATATTGGGTGCAAACAGTCAACCCGTTGTATCTGAGGGCTCTGCATACACAGATCTACCAATCAAAACTATTTTTGAACAGACAACAGAAAAAGATGCACTAATAAAAACAATACAAATAGAAAATTATAGAGTATAATTACTACCTTGAGAGCATTTGCATTGTATTGGTATTATAAATAATTTAGAGATGATTTAAAGTATATGGGAAGGTATGATTTAGTTTTATGCAAGTACTATTCAATTTTATATGAGATACTTGAGCATTCACCAATTTGTGTATTTTCAGAGGATCCTGAAACGAATGCCTGATAGAAAGGGGTGACTTCATGTAACAATTTTTATACTATTTTGAAGAATTGACCCATTTAACATTATATAATGTACTTCTTTTTTTCTGTTTAGAGATTTTGACAATGTTTATTTTGTCTGATATAAGTATATCTACTCTTGCTTTCTTTTCATTTTAATTTACCTGGAATGCCCTTTTCCATATCTACATTTTCAATCTGTCAATGTCCTTAAAAGCAATGTAAATATTTGTAAGCAGCATAGAGTTTGTCTTTTTTATGCATTCAGTCACTGTATTTTTATATTGGATAACTCAGTCCATTCAAATTCATGTTTATTATTGACTTGCTACTAATGTTTTGTTAATTATTTTCTGGCAGTCTTGTTTTTTGCTTCTTGCTGTGTTCCTTTGTTATCTGATATTTCTCTGTATGCTTTGAATTCCTTTTACTTTTAGTTTGTGCATTTACTAAAATGCATTACTACTACTCCTATTACTACTTTGCTTTTTGTTTACCATGAGGTTTATAAAAAATATCTTATGTTTATAATAGTTTGTTTTAACCTAACAACAAGTTAACTTTGATTGCATACAACTCAACACTTTTGCTACTTTTCCAACAATTTATGTTTATAATGGCAGAATTTACATTTTGTAATATATATTTCTTGAAAATTTATTTTAGTTATAGCTGTTATTAATCACTTTGTCTTTTAACTGTTTTAGTAATGATAAATGCACTTTATAAACCAGCATTACAATCCTAGAGTATTCTAAATATAAATCTGCTTTTCTCATACCATTGAGTTTTCTACTTTCATAAATTTTATGTTGTTATTATTAGGAGCCTTTTGTTTCAGTTTAAATAACTCCTTAAGCAATTTTCCTTAGATGCATATCCAAAGATCATTAACTCCTTTGGCTTTAATTTGTCTAAGAAAGCTTTTATTTTTCCCCATTCCTGAAAGATAGCTTTGCTAGATAAAGTATTCATGAGTGGCAGTTCTGTTTTTTCTTCAGCACTTTGAATATATCATCCCATTTTCTCCTGACCTGCATAATTTCTGCTGAGAAATCCATGAGTAGTCGCATTTACACTCTTTTTAATGTGATGAATTTATATTATCTCTTTATGCTTTTAGATGTATTTCTTTGTCTGTACTTTGATAGTTTGAACACATGTCTTGATGTACTCTTTGGGTTTCATGTTATTGGAAACCTGTAATTCCTGTACCCTGATGTTAACATCAAGAATATTTTCAGCCATTATTGTTTAAAATAGACTTTTTGACTCTTTTTCTCTTGCTTCTCCTTATTGAATTTTAATTATTTTAATGTTTGATCTCTTGATGGTGCTCCATAATTTTTACAGGATATCTTTATTGTTTTTCATTCTCTTATCTCTTGCTTCTCTGATTGAATAGTTTCAAATGTTCTGTTTTTATTTATTTATTTATTTTTTTATTATACTTTAAGTTCTAGGGTACATGTGCATAACGTGCAGGTTTGTTACATATGTATACTTGTG
>NW_012118343.1:106695-109247 GCF_000951035.1 Colobus angolensis palliatus
ACCCGATTTTCCAGGTGTTGTGTGTCTCTGTTCCCCTGGCTAGAAAAAGGGATTCCCTTCCACCTTGTGCTTCCCAGGTGAGAGGATGCCTCACCCTGCTTCAGCTCTTGCTGGTCGGGCTGCAGCAGCTGACCAGCACGATTGTCCGGCACTGCCTAGTGAGATGACCCCAGTACCTCAGTTGAAAATGCAGAAATCACGGATCTTCTGTGTTGCTCGCGTTGGGAGTTGGAGACTGGAGCTGTTCCTATTCGACCATCTTGCTCCGCCCTCCTTCCAAATGTTCTGTTGTTAAGTTCAATAATCTTTGCTTCAACTTGATTGAGCCTACTCTTAAAGCTTTCTATTGTGTTTTTGATGTCAGTTGTCTTGTTCATCTCTAGGATTCCTATTTTCTTTCTTAAATTATTTCTCCTTGTTTATCCAACTTCTCGTTTAATTCTTGTATTGCTTTCCACTTCTTATTGCTCATTCATCTATTTTTTTGTAGTTGGCTAAACTTTTGTAGAATTCTTCTGAATTCTTTGTCATTGCTACCTTTGCTCTGAGTTTGAGTGGAACAGCTGCATAAGCTCTGCTGTCTGCTGATACCAGTGGCTGAGCTCACCAATTAGACTGGGAGACTGGATGGACCCTGTAATTTCCTCTGATGAGGTTAGTCTAGAGGGTGTATTCCTAAGCCAGGTAGAACTTCTGTTTGAGTTCCTCAGTTGAATAGTGTTTCTGGAGGGGCTCTGATTTCAGTTAGAGTCACTGCTTTAGATGAATTAGACAATCTGCCATATACTCAATAAAAATGCATGGTTGAGATTTGCCTGCCTCCCTGCCTGAATCTTAGCAGAGTGCTGTTTAAATTCCCAGGTGTGGCAGAATTAGTCCCTTCCCCCTGATGAAATACACAGCAGTATGTTTCTGTTTCACTGGGTAGCCTGAGATAGGATCTGAAGCTGGATCTAAAAGCTGCCCTCTAGGGATTAAAGACAGGTAGAAATTTCTACCACTTCAGCTTGGCTTTGTGGTTGGACTGTGCTGTTAGCTGACATCTGTGATTGGGTGCCACTATTGTCAGGTACACAAAGCTACCACCATGATTGCACACTTGTTGGTGTAGGCTAGTTGTTTTGTTTCTATCTCACCCCAGATGGTCTAGCTACACTGTCACCGCTGTGTTTCCTCTGAGGTGAGATTGGAGTAGGCTTCTTGAGAAGTATCTCAAAATGCTGGGGGAAGCTGTAGGTCCACCTCCAGTTCTCTGTTTCCACCATAGAAACCATGGACCTTGGAGTATCCTCTCTGTTTGTCACTGTGCCAACTTTGGGAAGAGGTACGGATGAAACAAAGTAAGACGAGTTCTTTTACTGTTTTAATACAGTTTTTAATCAGTTTAGTGGGCCATGCAGGAGGCTCAGGGTTATTCCCAAGATTAGAAGATTTCAACAAGGTGTTCTTGCTGCTAGATAAAATTTCTATGAGATATAGTGAAGTCTGAGATTCCCTCTTCTGAAATCTTGCTGACATCACTAATCTATAGAGTATATTTTTAAGGTAAGTGTATAGGGAAGTGTTTAAGACTTCTCAACCCCCCCCCAAAAAAAACTAAATTATTCAAATAGCTGAAATTTTAAAACACTGTTAATTAAAGCACTTTAAAAATAATTAAAAAATCAGATGTTCAGGCCGGGCGCGGTGGCTCAAGCCTGTAATCCCAGCACTTTGGGAGGCTGAGACGGGCGGATCACGAGGTCAGGAGATCGAGACCATCCTGGCTAACATGGTGAAACCCCGTCTCTACTCAAAATACAAAAAACTAGCGGGGCCAGGTGGTGGTCACCTGCAGTCCCAGCTACTCAGGAGGCTGAGGCAGGAGAATGGTGTGAACCCGGGAGGTGGAGCTTGCAGTGAGCTGAGATCCGGCCACTGCACTCTAGCCTGGGTGACAGAGCGAGACTCCGCTAAAAAAATTAAAAAAAAAATAAAAATAATCAGATGTTCAGAGAAGATATTTGCAGCGTTTATGTAATCTCTATAATTTGCAGCATCTATAATGTTAATACAGTACACAAAGGTTGTTATTAGACTTTAGCAAGTCAATAAATAAAACTAAATGAAGAAATGATAAATGACATGATTGAGCATGTTACAAAGAGAACCAGGGTGAGTACTCACATGCAAAAATGTTCTAGTTTATTAGTCATCACAGAAATGAGAATTTAGATAACATAATACATCCAATATACTAGTCAAAATTTATGTCTAATAATGAAAAGTATTGTTGAAGATATGGAACACCTTTTATATACTGCTAGTGAAAATGTTAATTTGAATCATATTTAATAATTTGGTAAAATAAACCATGTTTCAATAATTTTGTTTCTACCTATATAGTCTGGAGAAACTTATGAATACTTGCTTTAGGAGACATGTATAATAATGCATATAGCAGCAATGTATTTAAACATTTTATTTATTAGTGATTGAATACATTAACATCATATATAGATAAAAATATGTGGTCATCTATTTGCGGCAATATGAATACATATGTACATATA
>NW_012118343.1:109732-124053 GCF_000951035.1 Colobus angolensis palliatus
TAGAGACGGGGTTTCACTGTGTTAGCCAGGATGGTCTTGATCTCCTGACCTCGTGATCCGCCCGTCTCGACCTCCCAAAGTGTTGGGATTACAGGCTTGAGCCACCGCGCCCGGCCGTGTTCTCCTTTTTTTGCCTTGAATGTTAAAGTTCATAACTTAAAAATATATTATCATTTACTGTCTTGAATGTGTCAGTAGTATAAAATAAATGCATAATTTTATTTTTAAATAAATAAAAATAGAGTTTTAAATTTCACTGTGCATATCTTTAAAGATCTTTATGCATATTTCAAAGGATAAAGACAAATATCTAAAAGCCTACAGTGCATAGTAAGAAATGATAAATCCCACAAAAAGTGACAAATATTTTCCTATAAAATCTTAGGAAAGGAGAATTTTATATCAGTCTAAATATTTTTTTGAAAGCGGCATGGACTTGACAGTTGGTCTTTAATGTGTGTGATTTGTGTATTTGAAAATGTGCATGCCAAATGTGTGTGTTGCAGGAATGTCTGGAGTGTTTTTATGGTGTAGCCCTACATTACTTAATGGACTATGCTATAGATTCTGTTGTAACCTAAAGGGTGCAGAATTACTGAAATAGGAAATTGATTGGATCTTTTTTATGAGACTGTATTACCTTGAAAAAATATCTATTTCATTTTAGTTTATATTTACTTAAAATATTACAGTAAAGATGTTGGGAGTAATCTATGCACATGAGTGATTTAGTGAAACGTAGCTAGGTTTAAAAATATTATTAAATCAGAGATGCAAGTTTTATTATCCCAACTTATTTTCTCTTCCTAAAATGCATCCTATGTAAGAACTAAATCCCATTTCTTTGCTATTGCTATTTTCGGGTATCATATTTGTGATGCCTTCTGAAGGACAACCTTTCTCTCTTTATCGCTAGTACAATGTAGCACAAACATATTATCATCATTGCAATAAACTTCTTATGCCTCAAATCTACTTCCATTGGGTTAGTATGAAGTAATGAAAGTATGCTGATTTTGAAATTTATGTAAAGTGTTTTGGAGAACTTTTGACAAAACATACAGTTTATTCATAGTTTGGCATTAACAAAAGACTTGGATTCTAGTTGACCTACTCTCATCAATCAATTTTTAAAAATTTAAAAATATTCACACTATGCTTTAAAATAATCATCTGTTATGATTTTGAACATAAACAGATAATAATCAATGGTGATTAATTACAACATTAACAATTTTGCAGAATTGTAAAAGTTCTATAATGTTGTTTTATATGTTAAATATTCTTTTGATAAATACATTAAATTAACAAAGTAAATCTGGAAAGCAAGACAAATTCTGGACACATGCTATATTTATTTTTTGTGAATAGTAAATATTTCCAGCAAAAAATTGCTTTAATATCTTCAGACAAGCTTATATTACAGTTATATAACTTCTTTTATTTTATGTAAATTTTAAGCAGTCATTCTGTTTCTTTTTGCTTACATCCATAGGCACTGATTTCTGGCATTTGCTAGAGGATAATTTTGCAAACCACTACAAAAATGATTTCATCATTGCTGGTGAAAACTTCTTCGGGGCTAAAATGTGTTTATAGATGACTTTCCTTGAAAAACTCAAAAGTGCTATGTTAAAATTCAGGATGATATTTTTCCTCTCATTGATTTAACGCCGTTCAATGTTATGTCATTTTTGAAATGGAGAAGTTGCTATTCAAACAAAGCATACCTCAGTAAACTACCTATCCATAAGACTATTTTACTCTTTTAAATAAATTTGGCTGGGCAAGATGGTTCAACACTGTAATCCTAGCACTTTGGGAGGCTGAGACGGGTGGATCACCTGAAGTCAGGAGTTCAAGACCAGTTTGGCCAACATGGCAAAACCCTGTCTCTACTAAAAATACAAAAAAAATAGCAGGGTGTGGCGGCGAGCGCCTGTAATCCCTGATATTCGGGAGGCTGAGGCATGAGAATCACTTGAATCCAGGAGGCAGAGGTTGCAGTGAGCTGAGACTGCACCATTGCACTCTAGCCCAAGTGACAGCGTGAGACTCTATCTCAAAAATAAATAAATAAACAAACAAGCAAATAAATATTAACAATAGACAGAAATCTCTTTTGCAGTGTTCAGTAAGAATAATTTATATAAGCCATGATCCAGATTCTTCAGTTAGGGGTGTGCGTGGTGCTGCAATACTCTGTACTGATGCATTAGTATTTTCCTAACTGTTCTTTCAAGTTATAGAGCAATTTCCAACTTTTCCTTTTAGTTAATTTTGGGACAAAAGTTTTATGAGCCTGTTTTTATCTTCTTAGAAAATACATTTGTAATGTTGATCTCTGTTCTTTTTTTTTTTATTATCCCTTTTTTTTATTTTTTTTTTATTATACTTTAAGTTCTAGGGTACATGTGCATAACGTGCAGGTTTGTCACATATGTATACTTGTGCCATGTTGGTGTGCTGCACCCATCAACTCGTCAGCACCCATCAATTCATCATTTATATCAGGTATAACTCCCCAATGCAATCCCTCCCCCCTCCCCCCTCCCCATGATAAGCCCAGTGTGTGATGTTCCCCTTCCCAAGTCCAAGTGATCTCATTGTTCAGTTCCCACCTATGAGTGAGAACATGCGGTGTTTGGTTTTCTCTTCTTGTGATAGTTTGCTAAGAATGATGGTTTCCAGCTGCATCCATGTCCCTACAAAGGACGCAAACTCATCCTTTTTTATGGCTGCATAGTATTCCATGGTGTATATGTGATCTCTGTTCTAAAGCTCATGAGGAAGATCCACTTTAGAATAATTTGTTATACCTTTATTGACAAGAGAGTGAATATCTATTCTGACTAAAACCACATTTTCCTCACCCAAGGCAACACTGTTCCCTCTCAACTTGATGGCAATTGTTGTGTGTTTGTTTGTTTATTTATTTATTTATTTATTTATTTATTTATTTATTTATTTATTTTGTAGGGTGGAGGTGAGAAAGGCTGTGTTGTTCTTGCTGTGGTTGTGGTTTATAGACATTTTGAATGAGAAATTGATATCACTGTAGCTGTAATAATACAAGTGTCTTCCTATTTTTTAGATAAAAGTAACTAAAGATACCTATGAATTAAGAATTCATAATATGCATAATGTCCTTTACATGTTCTACTTTCACCGTCTCCCAAAATATTTTATCAACTTCATATATAAATGCACTTTACTAATCTTTTTATATTTAAAGTTTATTGTCTGTCATGGTGCAATCTTTCTGTCTTGTTTCTTCATCATCCCTCCAGGATAAAGGAGATAATGTTTTTACTTTGCTCACAATTGTATCCCAGAACCCCAGATAAGATGAGGCTGAATAAATATGAATTCAGGCATTAATGAATGGTGTAAACAACTGTAGTCTCAGCTGATATACTGAGACTTTAGTTATCTTAAGTGTCATCAAAACCTATTACTTTGCTAAACATAAATTAATGCATGTAATTTGGAGTAAAGGTAAACAATATATTTCAGTGAATATGTTTTTGGCATCATCTGTTTTCTTACATTAATTAAGCAAGCAAAAAATATTCTCATTAAAAGAGACACTAAGATTACATTTTTTTCTTGCATACTTGTGCTTCTTCATTTTCTTTTTCGTTTTTATAAATATACTAAAATGCTGAGACATGTATTCGCCAAACATAGAGACACATTCAAGGTAATCTTAAACATTCTCTCCAGCCTGAATAGAATGTTATACTCTCAATAGATTTTATGGTTTTCAATTTTCCTTCTCAGATCCTAAGTAATCTCCATTTCTCAAAGCCTAATGTATTGCAATGTATGCCATCTGTAACTCGATTTCTACTTCTTCAAAAATGCTGAAGTCTACTTAAATCCTAATATCTTTGCAACTGCTGGAAATTTTTCTTCAATCTTGCTGTCATTTTAAGCTCACATTTTCAACCTTATGAGGATAATATGCTGTAGTCAAAATATGCTGTGACTTTTGTCACTGTTGTAATTCAGCTTCAGTATCTGTTTGCAACCCCTTTTGGTTCGGTATTAATTTAATCAGCTATGCGAAGAAGACGAGAGGCCATAGAAAAAGCCCTTTAAATTTTTAAGTATCTAAAGTCACTACCCACATAAGAGCTATTAGTACAGCATATCCCTTAATTCTTATGTTTTGAGTGTAATTAACTAAATTAAAATAACACATTTAAGAATTCTGAGGGATAGGAACAACTAAAAATTTCACATTTTCACTTTCTCATATACAAAGAAAAACAATTTTTAACACATATGTGAAAAATAAGTATTTTAAATATAAGTCTGTGTTTTGAATATTTATCCAGAAATTAAATTATTTTCACAGTTTTATTATTTAAACATAAGAAGAAAAATATTTTCTCTTGTTTTTCTACCTGGTCCTCTCTGCTAAACAACTTTGAAGTATTCTTAATGAAGAAAAATACTTCAAAGAATGCTCTGAGAAAGAATTTAGTAAAATATTTATTGTGGTAAGTTCTATAAAAAATTGTCATTAGCCCTCAATGTGTCAATGCATTATTGAATATTATTTAAACAGAAGTGAATAAAAGCCAAAACTTCCAATATAAACAGCTGTGTGAAATAAATTCTCATTCGTTATTCACAATTTTGGAATAAAGCAGAGGGTGCCTTTAAAATATGTTCCTCCTTGAAAATCAGAATATTTACTTCAAAACTGAGCACTAAGACATATCAATTGAAATATCATTTGTTAATAACTGAAAGGAATTTAATATAAACATTTAACGAGGAACTAATGATCCTTAGAAACTCTAATTGTATTAAAGTCACTTCATTTTCTACACTCACGTCTATAAAATCAACCGTGTACGGGAAGGTAGTTGCAGTTATCAATTAACAACAGCACAAATAACTCATATTCAGCTCCAATGGCTTAACAATCCCCATTTAATTTTGTTCACATAACAAGATGTTTCCTTTAAAATGGATGATCCAGAGCTGATGGGAGGTTTTCCAATGTTGCAAATATTCCAACCTTCCACTTTGCTTTTGATCCAACATTCTTAACCGTGCCATTTATTTCTATGGCACGGTTAAGAATTGTTCTTGAAGTTTCAGCTTCTCATTGTATACAGGTAAAATATAAGATGCCAAAAAGAAAAAAAAAAAGAAAAAAGGTTTTGGCTTTATTCCCCTGAGGAAATTAAAACAACAAAATTAGACAACCACAAGAACACCCACATCTCGAAAGTCCCCAAAAAGATTGTCTAACAACTTACTGGCTAGTACTGGGTCACAAGATCACCACCTAGTACAAGAGATTATTGGGAAACGAGAAGTGAAAGCGAGAATGGATGTGGGCTGGGCAAATAGCAGTGTTGCCATGCAAAAAACAAACAAACAAACAAACAAAAAAACACTTTTTTTATAAAGATATATTTTCAAGTATAAGAAGTAAATTTAATATATAGTTATTACATCCATTTTATTCATTATTTTAGGTTTCTTAATACTCTTAACTATTTTTTGTTAATGTTCATTTGATTTTTCTAGTACTAATTCCCTTACTATTAATGTTTTCCTCCATATATAGCATTACATCATCTGTAGCTCTTGTTTCATAAAGATAATTTCTGACTAATTTAGTCCACAAATATTGAGGAACATTATTTCTTCATTGTAAATTATGACTTTTAGCAGTAAAACAAACCTCTCACATTTGATGCTGTTTAAATGAATTTTACTTTTGTAAAATATCATGATGAGTATTCTAACATTTTTTTCTTCTCCCTTATTTTGGGTATGCCTTTGATTACACTTTAATTTCAGCATTTCTGATTAATTTTAATTTATATCCATTTTACAGCTTATAGTTGCATCTTGCCTTGTCATCTAGATTAGGATTTTTTTATTTGTCCATTAAAGAAAGTCATTTTTATTGATATAATTGATAAGTTGAATTTCCACCCCATCATACTATTTTATAATTAAATGTGTGTATGAATACATTGTTTTTGACAAAATGTATATTATCTTCTTTTAAAAATAAATTTATATTTCACATGGTTCATATTTTTGTTCCAGTTAGCTTTACAATTATACCTTAAGACCCTAAATTCCCTGTTTAGATTTTAACTAGTTTGTCATTTTTAAATGATACACTTTAACTCTTACCTGTTGCCTCATATGAAAAATCAGTAAGACTGTTCTTCCCTGTTTTCCTTTCCATCATCCTTTTTAAGGTTGCATTATTTTGTCAAACAGATCTATTTGTGCATTAGTCTTCTAACTTCATCGCCGTCTATTTTCAGTCTGAGGCATATTAATATATAAATGTTTTACACCCACCTAAGGTTTTCTCAGTCCTGTCTTGGTTGAATAAAGATTAACTTGTAGTAAATCCAAGAAATTCTTATCAATACAGAAATCCCTAACCTCTTGTATGTTTAAGACTTTTTCATAACCTTAACATCTGAAGTTCAGGTTAGCTAGCTATAAAATATTTAGGCTTCATTTTCTTTTATTGGGTCTTGAAACAGCTGCTCTGTTGATGACTTGCTTTATATGCTGCATTAGAAAAGTCTGATGTCATTTTAAATATTTTACTCTTGTACTTTATTTGATGCTTTGTCTAAAAGCTTAAGGAAATTTTATCTTGATGTAATGTATTTTTCTAGAATATATATAGGAGATTATTGTCTGGGGATAATATTTTCAGATGACTTTTGGATCCTTTCAATATTTATATTTCTAAGTTGAGTCTGTTTCTGGAAATTTTTTTTAGATTATAGTTTCAAACAATTAGCTTTGTTTCACCGTTTAATTTTTGCTTCCCTCTACCGTCCCAAGACCATTTATTATACAAATGTTATTCTGTTTTTGATTTTTTTTGACGAAATTTATGACCATTTTAACCCTCTATCTCATTCCACTCACTCTCTCTTTCTGTTTTACCTTTACCCAATACTCATAAAATATCAATTATTTATTTATCTTTCTGTGATTTAGTTTTAATTTCTAAATTATTCATTATTCTCTTTCATTATATCCTGAGTTTAATAAACTTGTAATGTTTCATGCTTTGTTCATGTTTTTTAAGTTTAAAATAATTTTTGTTTCAATGTGCTTTTCATATCCATAAATACTTGTTTGAATATATTTCACTTAAAATGTCATCCCATATAGTTTTTCTACTTTGTGATAGACTTTGGCAAGAAATTTTCTTCAGATGCATGTTAATCACATATTATAATATTTGCAAGAAAGATGTGTAAATATTTTCAATTTTCCATGCACTATGAGAATTTGTGGTGATTTAAAATATTTTTAGTTAAATATTATCTTTTTATCAGTGTAGCAGATTACAGATTCAAAAAAGTTTTCTTTTTGGTGGTAAAAGATTTTATTTCCTGTGATTTTTTTTTATTATATTCTACATTTTCTGTCATTTGCACTTTTACCCCATCACCACCGAAATGCTAATTGGTGCCCCTCTCTTTACATGTTTATTTATCCTAATACCTAGACCTTTCAAATTCTGTGGCAAATCATACATAATGACCTTCCCTTCAATGTTTTACAACAATGGACCTACTGACATTTTAGACTGCATTTTTTTGTTTTTGTTTTTGTTTTCCTGTGGGGGACTTTCTTGTGTATTGTAGAATGTTTACCAGCCTCTCTGGTTTGTACCCACTCGATACCAATAGTAACCACCTGCCAATGTGAAAAATAAAAATGCCTCCAGGCATTGTGAATTGTCCTCTGAAAGGGAAAATGCCCCAAGCTGAGAACTACTACTTATAAAAAGATTTTATGTTTAGGGTTAACTTATTCTTGAAAACTGAGATTTACCTACATTTCCTTTTCTTTCCCCTAACGTTTATCTTGGACTGATACTGCTTGTCGCAAAAATTTGTAAGCTTGCCACAAAAATTTTAATGGAACTGATTAAAAGATGGAGTTCACTGGGATTTGATGTTTTTTTCTTTTCTTAATTATTTTGAAGTGTGGACGGTCTCTCTTTTCAGTTTGTGTGGAGATGGTACTTGCTATGTAGTTTTATTTACTCTGCTGGAAATTATTATTCTGCAATATTTGGAGAAAATATTAGACTTGCTGCATTTCTTCTGAATAAATATAAAAATAGAATTGTATATACATTATCAGTGGAAAGAGCCTTATTCCCTGAAAAACTGATTATAGTTGATGAGTGAGTTAGGTGTTTCAAAGAAAAGTTGTTTTAAAAAATATATATTGTTAGTAGTTTTCCATATATGAGTCTGGATATTGGAGCTTCATACACACCGTAGGAATAATGACAACTTTATTAGAGTAGTACAATAATAAAAACATAAATGCATTATAATGATATTGTGGCAGACTCATCACATGACTATAAAATTTCTCAAAATAAGATTATTTCTATTGCAGGGTTTCTGGGTTTTCTGAACTCTGAAAAAGGCTTGACCATTTAACATAGTATGATTCCTAGCAAGTTTCTTATTATCTTCCTTTATAGGTAAGATATTCATCCTTTTTTGATAGAACAGTTTCACCACTTTATAAATTAATTGCTTAAGATTTACAAAGACTTAAGAGTTTTTTTCACTTCTCTTCTAAACCCAATCAGCCATCAAGTGTTTATCGACTAACTACATATATGTATGGTTAGAAAATAGGGTTAGAAAAGATCTTTAAATAATGTGTAGTCCAGGAGTTAAGACAAAAGCTACAGATTAAAAACAAGCCTAAAGCACATTACAATGAATAGCATAAGAATAATTTAAATGTGTAAACAAGGCATCATGTTTCTTAAAAGAAAATGGATAAATAATAATCAAAACAAAAGCAAAAAAGAAACGTATGTTAGAGAATCTGAATATAGATGTCATGAAATAAAAGGTACAAGTAAAATATAAGAACTATCTTAAAAGTGGTAATAATGTTAATACTTTTGTATTCTATTGATAGAATTATGTATATGTTATCCATATCAGACACAGAAACAAGAATTTAATTATCATAAATACCCTTATGAATACTACTATAAATATTTCCACTTATAGATAAGCAGATTATGTGAATTTCTCAGGTTCACACAAGTAGTAATTGATGCAGTGAAATGTTTAATTCATGGCATCTAACATCAAAACCCATATTTTGAAGAGCCATTCTAATTCATTTGTATCTTTGGTTTGCAATGTAGTATCACGTTCAATCAAAATTTGAAGGTTTGTGTGATATTTATCTTCTAATTAGAATAATGCTCTTCCAGGGAATACTCTTGTTATTTACTGTTTGGAGAATAAATAAGACATAATACTTTGTACATCATAAACTATGTTTTATTACAGCAGATATCATTCCTTAAAACCATGGGTTATAGATCTTAGGAAAATACAATTAAAGAAATATTATGGAATTTCCAAAACAGTTTCTATATTTTTGAATCCCTATTTCAGAATGTAGCTACTCTACTCACATCCCTACAGAATTATTTTCTTTTTCAATTCAATACTAGCAGATATTTCGATCATTAACATTTTGTTTTGCTCAATGATTATGAAGAAATAAGAATTAAAGTAATTTTAGTAATAAAAAATTGCATTATCAGAGTTAATACGGCTATCTCAAATTTCTACACACCAAAAGAATAAATGCTATATTTACTTTTATTAAAAGAGCCATTATTTATCAGATTTTAATGAAAAATTCACTTTTTAACACATGATATCAATAAGAATTACATATATTTTATATGTAAAAAATATAGTAATGGTCTTTATTCCAATTATTCCTTATAACACTGCACTGAGTTGTACTGTTTAATTTTTATTTATTTAAGTAATATTTCCTGTCACTTCACTGGGTTTGTATTTCTATTGTTCCACTAGAAAGAAACATCACTTTACTAATGTATAATATCTAGCTGAATACAAAATGTATCTGCATGTTACATGCAATAAACAAGGTACCATACCTATTGAATGTACAATGTGTATTTCTCTGTTATCTGGTTAATGCCAAGCTCACTCAACTTTACAAGTAGTAAAGTATGGATTGAGATTGATGTTGAGTGTGTGTCTGTGTATCTGTACATATTTAGCAGTTTGTTTTGCCATCCTAAATAGTCAACACTCTACTCTATCAGCTGTGATTTGGCTCACATTATGGAATCAACTGACATTTTACATTTCAATTCATAGACTGTAGAAAGTGCAGTAAGCCATAATATGAAATAAATCTCATAAATGTAACCTACGAATTGAGATTTTATGTCATACATATGAAAATAAAGTTTATTTATACAGAAAATAGGCATCACAGTCTTGTTTTCAAGTGTGACACTAAGATTTTCTAATGTTAACTTTAATATAACATTTTCAGTGGATCTCATACTGCCAAACACGTACATTAAATACTCAATCAAATTACAATTTGCTCCCCTGCTTTTGTAGATAAAATATCATGACTTGCTAAAAGGGTTTAGAGATCAGTAGGAGCTTATATTGTGAAATATAAAATAAAGTGAATAACTAGATAAACAAAATCCTTTCTCAAAAGTGTACAAATTAATTTGAGAAGCATAGATTTTGAGACAGTTTGTTTTATTATTTAAAAATGACAGTGTGAAAATTGTCATGGTGAAGAATGAAATGCTGTATTTAATTATTTAGTTCTTTCCAAAGCAGGGATAGAAGGCATGATGGAAACTGGAAACGGTGACAGATCGAACTTGACACAGGCACAATAAGACTGCGACTTCTGGCTAAACAGGTTGAGATGTAACACTTAGGCACAATCTATTATTGTGTAAAATTGGACATGCTGCCAAGATATTATAATCCAGTTACTTCAATTATGTTACTATATTAGACTCCTAAGCCTATTTCACCATCTTTTTGTTTGATTTTTAAGATATGTTAGCATTATATAATTCAATCTTTCAAAATCCTTGTTTTCTATAAATTAACATTGTATTCATATGTGGAACCATGTTCTCAAAAATGAGCCATATGAAAATATAGTACAATATATTAAAATGTAAAAATATTTTAATGTGTTAGACATCATGTTAATAAACAGATATAAAATATGTTTGTATATAATATAATTTATATACTAATGATATCTAAAATATATTTACTTGTTAAAGTTGCATATTTAATATGTATGATATGTACACATATAGCACAATAAATATTTTGTATTGAGTATTACATTCATATTAAAATTTTAATATTTAGAAATAATATCTAAAATTATATTTTAGATATAAAATTATGTTTTAGACCTTTATGGTAAGTCAATCCTTTACACAAAATATTTATGTATTTAAATTAAGGTAAATGTTACTATAGTAATCCAAGTAATATTCCCTCCACCTCAACATATCCATATCCTAATTTCCAGAACCTGTGATTATATTACCTTAGATGGTAAATGGAACCTTGTAGATATGCTTAAATGAATAATCTTACAGTGAGGGAGATTATTTAGGTGACACAAATATAATTACAAAGGATTACAAAGGTACTTATCAGTGCACGCAAGAAGGTGAGAATCAGACAAAGAGATGTGACCCTGATGAGATGAGGAGAATGAGAGTGAGAGTGAGAGAGGAGAAGAAGAGATTTGGAGATGTTGTGTTGTTCGCTTTGAAGATGATGGAAGTGATCGTGAACCAAGGAATGTAGGTGGCCTCTAGGTGCTGAAAAAGGCAAGAAAATGGATTCTAACCTAGAGCCTCTAGAGGAAATACAGCCCTGCCAACACTTTGATTTTAGGCTTTCTGAACTTAGAACTGTAAAATAATTTGTATTTTACACCACCACATTTACAGAAATTTGTTACAACACCTATAGGTAAATACAGTTATATGTCTAAAGTCAGTTTTTTGAAAAGTCGAATGGAGTTGTGTAACTTGCCCAAGGTATCACAATTAATAGGTGATGAAAACAGAATGAGAACCTGTCTACTGTTCCCTTAAGCTTCCATGGATTCATAATTTTTAAGAAGTATTAACTCTTGTTTTTCTAAGACTTAGATCTTGGAACATACTAAAAAGAAAAAAAAAATGTTCAATAGCAATGATATTTTACAGTTTCACGGGGTAAGTTTCCACCTCTTTTTTAAAGGGCATTGCTATTTGTTTTTAATGCTATTGTAAGTAAAATAATTTCCTTTGTTTGATCTTCGAATTGTTCATTGTTAATGTATAGAAACAGAAATATTTTTTATATTTTGATTTTATGATTTGAAACTTGCTCAGTTTGTTAGTTCTAATAGTTTTTTTTGTTTGTGTTTGTTTTTGTTTTTTGTGTGTGTGTGTGTGTGTGTGTGTGTAGGCTGCTAATGGTTTTCTATATACAGGATCATGCTAAATGTGAATAGAGATAGTTTTGTTCCTTATAAAAAAGAACAAACTGGCTGGGCATGGTGACTCACACCTGTAATTTCATCACTTTAGGAGGCTGAAGCAGCAGATCACATGAGGTCGGGTGTTCGAGACCAGCCTGACCAATATAGTGAAACCTCATCTGTACTAAAAATACAAAAACTAGCCAGATGTGGTGCCTTGTGCCTGTAATCCCGGCTACTCAGGAGGCTGAGGCAGGAGAATTGCCTGAATCCATGATGTTGACTTTGTCATAAAAAGCAAAACAAAACAAAACAAAAAAAACTATACTTCATTAATTGCAACTTTTTATATGACACACTATGACTATTAAGCATTTGTATGAGTCATGCATTGTGCTAGATGTACCTAACCTAATAAAGACCACATGCCTCCCCTGAAGGGTTTTCTCTTCTTGGATAATATTACATGGAAAAGTTTTTATGCAACAAAAAATAATAAACACAATTCTCTAATTTTACTTTTGAAGAAACCTTAACTTTCCCAAATAAAAAGCCGTGCTAAATATATACACATGATGAGCTAGTTTATCATTTTAAGGTTTGCTTAAGTTATTGAAGCAAAACTAATTGTATTTCTTCTATGTAAATAAGAAACTAAAATATTTATATGCATTTTCAATGTGTAATACAAGGCAATATTCTTTGAAAAAATATAATTTATTGTAATTACACTTCCAACATATCTAGAAATATAAGAAGTTTTGCTAACAAATTATATGTAAGTCTGTTCATCATTTAGTCTTTAGACCTATTTTTATTTAGTTATTAAGTAAACGGAAATATTAAAGTAGTTGAATTTTATTCCCATGGTTTTTCACATGCTGCTGTGCTTAGAATGTTTACTTACACATAGAAATGCTACAATCATATTTTTAAGCAACTTTTCAACCAACAGAAGAAGAAAAAAGAGGGGCAGTATTTCTTTCATTAGAATTTCTCCATTTTATTGGTGACAGATCTGTGTGACAAGAGTAAAATAATTAATGAATTTTGAAATCATCATTTATAACAATGCTCCCAATTTATATCAGTGACACAGGCAAACATTACTCTTTCTATATCTCACCTGTTTAATATTTTTTTTCTGGTAAATTGATAAATGCATCAAAAAGATTTACATTAAGATATGAGAAATAGAAATTAATGCCATCAATTGGAAGTTAGCTAAATATGTGACCAAATTATTGATAGTTGATTTTTCAATTATAGAGAAAATTTTCAAGGTAATTCTTAAATAATGTTGGGTCTCCTGTATAAAATAACTTATGTACTTACGTTTAAATGAAACATTGTAGATAATTATAAATAGTAATGACTTTTCATTTTATAACATGTAAATAGGTATGTTCAATATTCTTTGTTATTATGTATTTAGAAACTAGTCACTGAAAATGTTATGTAAATTTATCTACTAAGGAAATTTGAGTTTTTTGAAAAGTTTTGGCTTAAATACATAATTTTTCTTTTGAAAATATTTTGTTACCCTCTTAACTATCAATCATGAAGAAAGAAGAGATCAACAGGATTAAAAAATCACTTTCAATGTAATTTTTAATCTTACAAATTATAGGACTTATTACTTTAAGTGGTAATAAAAATTTAATCCTATAAAAATTATTTAAGGTCCCAAACCAGGTCATTCTGAAAACATATATATTTTGTTTCTGACAAAAATAGTTTGTGAAGGTGAATAAGATTATTTTCTTTTTTCTGCTATGATACACAGCATTCTATACATACATAGGCAGAAAGTCACCTACAGACTAAAATTCAGCCTTTGGTCATATTTCCATTGGACCCTACAATGTTTTAAATACGAGATATTTTGTATTAAAATATCCAAGTCTCTGTTTTTTTTTTTTTTTTGAGACGGAGTCTCGCTCTGTCGCCCAGGCTGG
>NW_012118343.1:124371-137497 GCF_000951035.1 Colobus angolensis palliatus
ACCACACTGGTATATATATTACAATCAATAAACCTACAATGAAATATCTATAGTGTCAGGAGACAGACAAATTCTTAGGCAGGAAGGGAGGGAGCGGGCTCTAAAACCCAAGCTTCAAGCCTGAAGACTGAAAAGTAGGCTGCCAGTTCTGGGTAGAATTCACCACCCACCGTGAAAACGTCCTTGATGCTTTTTAGCCAATCAAATGGTGCTTTTTCCAGGCCTACCCATGGACCAATCAGCATGCACTTCCTCCTGCCCATAGACCAATCAGAATGCACTTCCTCCTTCCCATAGACCAATCAAAATGCACTTCCTCCATTCTGAGCCCATAAAGCCCTGGACTCAGCCACAAGTTCAGGGCTCCCTGCCTGTTGTAGGAGTTACCCACTTGGGGGAATCCTCTTCACTGAGGGCTGTTCTGTCTGTCAGGAAAACTCTTCTATGTCTTGCTCATTCTCCATTTGTCCACCTAACTGCATTCTTCCTGGAGACAGGACAAGAACTTGGGATCCACCAAAAGGAGGACATGAAAAGGGCTGTAACACGTTCTTGGCCAGCTTGCTGAACTCTGGGTGGTGACATGCTCCTGTTTGCTGGACCAGAATTGAAGTGCAGCCACCCTTTGCAGGGCCCAGGCCACAGGATTTTCCAAGCCAGAGCTTTAACACTATAGCCTTCCTGCTCCAGTGACACGAAGTGGTGGAGGGGAGCCCGGGAGCCACTGGACAGAGCAAAGCATGAGACTGAAGGAGCTGAAACATGTCCCTGCCCATTTGCAGAGCTGTGGGTGGAGAGAATGAGAGAGTTGAAGCACACCTACCAATCCTAGGAGCTCTGCAGCTGTTGGCATCTCTGTGTTTTCTGGGACCACCGCATTCCCCTTTTCCTGACTTGATACTGGCACCTGCAGCAGAATCTGCTTGTGGTACGCCTTAGTCCAGCTACTGCCTCGCCTGGAGCCAGTGCGTGTGACAGTGCCTGGAGCTGCCCACCATGCCACAGCAACTGGCATGCCTGGCTGTGTGCAGTGGCCCTGTACTCACTCACTCACACATCCCTCATTCCTCTGCACCTCGCTAGCCCTTGGCAGGCATGGGATCCAGGCTGGTAGCACAAGCAGAGCACAACCTGCCGGTCCCAGTAGGTCGAACGAGCCCAGTGCACCTGAGGGAAACTCAGGCAGGGGCACTGACAATCGCAGAGGTTTCCAGCTGGCAAAGCAACACCTGAAGGATCCTGTGGCATCATCATAACCCAAAAAGTCCATAGTTTACATCACAGTTCACTCTTGGCATTATTTATGCTATGGGTTTTGATAAATATTTAGTAATGTGTATCCACAATGTATAGAAAAGTTTCACCTCCCCAGAAATCCTCTTCGCTCTTCCTATTATCTCTTCCTCTCCCTTAATTCCTGGGAACTGCTTATCTTTTTACTCTCTTCATAGTTTTGCCTTTTCTAGAATGATATGGTTGAAATCATCCAGTACAAAGTCTTTTCAGGTTGGCTTTTTTCTTTTAGTAGTTTGCATTTAAGATATTCTTTTATGTCTTTTTATAGTTTGGTAGTTCTTTTATTTTTTTCAGCACTGAATAGTATTCTATTGTCTGGATGTACCATAGTTTATCAACTTATCTACTAAAGAACATCTTGGTTGCTTGTTTGCTTTCAGATTTTGTCAATTATGATTAAAGCTGCTATCAATATTTGCATATGGTTTTTGTGTGGATGTGTTTTCAATTCATTTGGGTAAATATTATAGAATGTGATAGCTGCATCATATGGTATTAATATGTTTTATTTTTATAAGAAATACCAAACTCACTTCCAAAGTGGTTATACTCTTCGGTATTCCCACCGGAAATAAATGAGACTTCCATTTCGTTCACATCCTTGCCATCATTTGGTGTTTTCAATGTTTTGGATTTTGCCTCTTTCAACAGAAGTGTAGTGGTATCCAATTATTATTTTAATGCTTAATTATCTAATGACACATTATTTTTAACATTTTTTTTCATTTTCATACTTGCCTTTTATATATTTTCATTGGTGAAATATGTGTACAGATCTTTTGCCCAGTTTTTAAAATCAGTTTTTCTTAATTTTGAATTACTTCATATATTGGATAGTGTACATGTATCAATATATGTTTGCAATTATATTATCCTAATTTTTGTGACATATAGTCATATACAGAGCAACAGTTTTAAATTTTAATGAAGTCCAGGTTATCAATTTTTTTCATGGATTATGCTGATTATGTTGTATCTAAAAAGTCATCACCATATCCCAGGTTATCAAGGTTTTCTCCTACGTAATCTTCTAAGAGTTTTAGTTTTGGCTCTTACATTTGTGTCTATAATCTATTTTGAGTTAATTATTGTAAAGATTGTGTGATCTGTGTCCAGATTATTTGTTTGCATGTAATGTCTAAGATCCATTGTTTCATCATTGGTTGAAAAGACTATCTCTGCTTCATTGCATTGCTTTTGTTTTATTGTCAAAGATCAATTAGTTGACTATAAGTATGTGGGTCTCTTTCTGAACTCTTTATTCTAATGTATTAATCTATTTGTCTATTTCATCATTGTCACATGTCTTGATTATTGTAACTTTATAGTTTGTCTTTAAGTTAGAGAGAGTCAGTCCTCTAGTTTTTTTCTTTTCCTTCAGTATTGACTTGTTAGTCTGGGTATTTTATCTTCCTGTATAATCTGGAATTGGTTGGTTGATATACACAAAATAACCTGCTGAAATTTTGATGAAAATTATATTAAATCTATATATTGAGATGGGAAAACTGACATCTTGATAATGTTTTGCTTTCCTACCCATGAACATAGAGTATTTCTCCACTTATTTACTTTTTCCTTGTTATCTTTCATCAGCGTTTTATATTTCTCCTCATATAATTTCGAACATATTTGCTTTATACCTAAGTATTTCATTGTTGCGGTGCTAATTTAAATGGTAATGTCTTTTTAAATTTAAATTTCATTTTTAATTGCTGATATACAGGAAAGCAGCTGGCTTTGGTGTATAATCTTATATCCCACAAACTTGCTATAATTACTTACTAGTTCCAGGAGTTTTCTTTTACTTGCAAATTTAAAAAAAATACAAAAGTAATCATGTAATCTGTAGAAAAAAAATTATTTCTTCTTTTCCAGACTGTGTACTATTTATGTTTTTGTCTTTTTTTATGTTTTGGTCTTTTGTTATTGCTTTAGCTGGGACTTTCAAGATGATGTCGAAAAGTAGTGGTGAGAGGAGATATCCTTACCTTATTCCTTAGTAAAAAAGCATTGGTTGAATTTTTCCTTATTAAATATGATATTAGTTGGTGATTAGTTGAGAAAGTTTCCCGTTATTCCAAGCTTACTGAGGGTTTTTATTATTAATGGGTTTAAAATTTTGAGAATTAAAAAATATATATCTAATGATATGGTCATATGATTCTTGTTTATGAGCCTATGGATGTGATGGGTTACATTAGCTCTTTTTCTGTCATTGAATCAGCCTTGCATTCTTGGGAAAAATTCTACTTGTTCATGATATATCATGCTATTTATAGCTTGCTTGATTCAATTTGGTAATAGTTTTATTGGAGATTTTTGCATTCATGTTCATGAGAGCTATTGGTGTGTAATTATCTTTCTTTGTAATGTTATCATCTGGATTTGTTATTATAGTAATGCTGGTCTCAGAATTAATTAGGAAACCTCTCTTTGTATCTTCTGGAAGAGATTATAAATAATTGGTGCAATTATTTCTTTTAATATTCGATAAAATTTACCAGTGAACTTATCCTGGTATGGTGCTTTTTGTTTAAGAAGCATATTCATTATTGACTCAATTTATTTAATATATATAGAGAGAGATATATAGATATAGACAATCTCTGCAGATTGTTTTTCTTTTGTGAGGTTTTGCTTTTATTACTTTGAATAACTCTTATCAATTTAGATCAATTTAGAATAAGAAACATGAAACTTTTTATCTTTTTTTATTTATTCTTCAACATTCTCCTTTTCTGTATGTAGAGTTCAGTTTCTGACCTATGCCATTTTCCATCTCTGTAGAAGAACTTCTTTTTCTTTCTTTCTTTCTTTCTTTTTTTTTTGAGATGGAGTTTCACTCTTATTGCCCAGGCTGGAGTGCAGTTGTTCAATCTCATCTGACTGCAGCCTCCACCTCTCGGGTTCAAGCGATTCTCGTGCCTCATTCTCCCAAGTATCTGGGACTACAGGCCTGCACCATCACACCCAGCTAATTTTGTAGTTTTAGTAGAGATGGGGTTTCTCCATGTTGGTCAAGCTGGTCTGGAATTCCTGACCTCAGGTGATCCGCATGCCTTGCCCAAGAACTTCTTTTAACAATTTTTTGCAAGGCAGGTGTACTGGCCACAAATTTCCTCAATATAGTGTGTCAGAGAAAGTTTTTATTATTTTTTCACTTTTGAAGAATAGTTTTGCTACATACAGAAATTTTGGTTTATATTTTTTTTATCTCCCAGTGTGGTGGATATTTCAGTCCCCTATTTTCTTGCCTGCATAGTTTCTGAGGAGAATGAAGTGTTAACCTTACATTGGCCCTTATATAGATAATTGTGGACTTTATTTCCTCCCTCTGGCTTCTTTCAAGATTCTTTATCTGTGATTTTCTGAAATTTTAATATGATATGTCTAGATACATGTGTTCTTTTTTTTTTCCTCTTTTTTGGCACTTACTCTGCTTTTTGGTTTGGTATTCTTTGAGTTTTTGTTTGCTTGTTTGTTTTTGTTTGTTTGTTTGTTTTTTGAGACAGAATCTAATTCTGTTGCCCAGGCTGGAGTGCAGTGGCACGATCCCGGCTCACTGCAACCTCCTCCGCCTGGGTTCCAGTGATCCTCCTACTGAGCCTCCTGAGTAGCTGGAATTACAGGCATGCACCACCTTGCCTGGCTACTTTTTGCGTTTTTAGTAGAGAGAGGGTTTTACCATGTTGGCCAGGCTAGTCTCAAATCCTGATCTCAAGTGAACAGCCCTCCTCAGCCTCCGAAAATTCCAGGATTACAGGCATGTGACATCGCGTCCGGTCTCTTTGAGTTTTCTGTATCTATGGTTTGGTGCTTGATAAATTTGGGGAAATTTGCTGACACTGTTGCTTTAAATATTGCTTTATTCCTCTCTCCACCTTCTGGTATTTAATTAGGCATAAATTATATTTTTTGTAGTTGTTTCGTATGTTTTGTAAATTCTGTTCTGGTTTTTATTTCTGTATTGTTTTGATTTTGCCATTTTTTCTCTTTACTTTTTAGTTTTGGAAGTAGGCAATGTCATATCCTCAAACTCAGAAATATTTTCCTCTGGGGAGTCTTGTCTACTAATGAGTTCATGCAAGGTATTTTTTAGTTTTGTTACAATGTTTTCTATTACTTTCATTTTTTTCTTAGATTATCCATCTCCCTGCTTACATTGTGCATATATGCTTTCATGCCTTCTACTTTTTCTAATAAAGCCCTTGAATATTTATTTTAAATGTCTTGTCTAATTCCATATTCCTGTCATTGCTGACTCTGGTTCTGGTGTGTATTCGTACTCTTTAAGCTGGTATTTTTTGCATTTTTAATATATTCTGTAACTTTTTGTTGAAAGGTTGGTTGTCGTGATGTACTGGGTAGATGAAACTAGGGTAAGTAGACTTTTAGTGTTATAATGGTAAGAGTGAGGGGGTGATGCACATTGGGTAAGCGGAGTGGGTCACATAAGACTATAAAGACATGTTTTAGTCTCATGACTATATCAGCCTTTGGTAAGCTGTGTCTCTGGATTGTGAACTTTACCTGTGCTTCTCAGTATTTATTTTACCCCTTAGGTGGGATAGGATGAATATAAGGGGATGAAGCTGGGTATTTCCTTCCTCTAAATGTTTAGGTACTGGTAAAACCCCAGCAGGTTGGGCTCTGGTAAAATCTTTTTGTTTGTTTGTTCACTTAGTTTAGTTTTGTTTTTCTCTGACAGCAGACTTGTTAAGAGAAAGGTGTTCTGGCATAGTGCAAAATGCTTTTTCTCACTCCGTTCTGGAAGCTAAAGTTAATTTTTCTCTTATATTCACTGTGAGGACCGGTAGAGTAGTATTAGCAAACTATAGTCTATTTTCATAAATTGTATTGAGACATAATGATTATTTGTATATTGTCTGGGCTGTTACACGCTTCAACAGCGGGGCTGGAGAGTTATGACTGAAACTGTATGTCTTACAAAACTGAAATATTTACTATTTTGTCCTTCAAGTAAGAATGTGCTGAACCTCAATCTAGACTTTATATTTTAAATGACTGTTGGATATTTTAAAAATCTTTTGTCCATCTAGAATTATGTGGAAATTTATTTGATCTGCATTTTCAAATTTATTGGTAAAAATGTTGATCATATCTTCTTTATCTCTGTTTATTTTCAGTAGGACCTGTAGTAATATCCATTAAAAATGTGAGTATTCTCTATTGTCTCTCTTATTTTTCTCAACTAGTTTTGTCAGGTATTTACCTAATTTATTAATATTTTCAAAGAACCAAACTTGGCTTTCTTATTTCTATTTATTTTCTTTCTCCTATTTCATTCATTTCTGCTATTAGAATACTTTTTTATTGTCTACTATCTTCTTTGCCTTTGCTTTTTTTCAAAACTTCTAAAAATAGTATTAAAATGAATAATTTGCATCTATTTTTATCTTATAATATATATATTTAAGACTCTCCATATAACTCTGATTACATATGCATCAACAAATTTTTCTGTATTACAAAATATTTATCAGATTAAATATTTATTTCAATTGTGAGATATCTTTTGACCCATAAGTTATTTGGAGTTATATTGCTTAATTTCTAAACCTTTAGATATTTTTCCAGTGTCTCATTTTCAGTAAATGCCAGCTATAATTACATACGCTGGTTCAATCTTCTGTAACCATACTGATGTTTTGTCCCATTTTTCAATAAGTTACTAGATGAAGTGTATTTACATCTCTGACAATAAGTATGGTTTTATTTTTGGGGGGTGGAGGGTAGCTTTATATTTTGCTATTTGTTTTTTTGACTTATACTAAGTTAGAGGCGTTTTTGTTGTTGTTGTTGTTGTGTTGTTTTGTTTTGTTGACAGATTCTAGCTCTGTTGCCAGGCTGGAGTGCAGTGGCGCGATCTCACTGCAATCCCCACCTCCTGGGTTCAAGTGATTCCCCTGCCTCAGCCTCCTTAGTAGCTGGGATTACAGGCACGCACCAGCCCACCCAGCTAATTTTTTTATGTTTTTGTACAGACAGGATTTCACCATGTTGGCCAGGATGGTCTCACTTTCCTGACCTTATGATCCTCCTGCCTTGGCCTCCCAAAGTGCTGAGATTACAGGCGTGAACCAGTGCGCCTGACCCAGTAAGAGTTTTCATATCTTCCTATGTATTAGCCCCCAATCACTTTAAAATATACCTCTGTATCTCTAATAATGACTACATGATATCAACTATAGTTCCATCAGCTCATGCTTGATAAAAATAGGGGTGACATACCTTTTTTATTTCTTTACTTTCAATTTTTAAAATATATTTAAATTGTGTTTCTTTTAAGCAGCAGAGAGTGACATTTTGTTGTATTTTTAAGTCAGACAAAATTTGCTTTATAACTGGAGTTTTATATTATTTTAACCTAATAACATTATTGAAATGTGTGATTTAAATTACTAACTTGAAATTCATTTTCTAGTTGTCTCATCCATTCTTTATTTCTTTTTGCATCACTGTCTTCCATTCTTTTCATTCAATTTACCATTATTTTCTTGTTTCATTACTCTTCTACAGTAACTTTTTAGCTATGTATTATTTGACTTAGTAGTTCAACTACAGATTACAACATTTTCCTCTGATTATTTAAAGTGGAGTATAAATTAACATTTATGTTATATTCTTTTCAGTGTTAAGATCCTAGAAAACTAATTCAATATGCAACCTTAGTGAATTTGTGTTATTTTTTGTCACATATTTTAATTCTATATATTTTAAAATCCACATGACATTATTATTATTATTTTATATTGTTAACTTTTATTTCTATTTGCCTACATGTTTACCAATTTATTTAGATTTTCATTCATTTTTGCATCTTTTTATTTCTAATTGGGCATATAATCTTTTTGCCTAAAGTCTTTGCTTTGTGTTTTCTCTGGTGTAGGTGTTTAGGTGACAAATTTGGTCAGATTATTTTGGTACTAAAATGTCTGTATTGTGCCTTCAGTTTTGAATGATACTGTCACTACGTTTTTTATTTTCATTCTCTCTGGTTCTTGTCTTCTCGATTCCTGGATATCCTGATAATTCTTTACTTTAAAATATTACTTTCTTTGCATTTATTCTCCTTAGATTTTGTTTATTGAATATATGGCTTGAAGTTTTAAATGATTTTGGAAAACTTATCTGTCTTTCCATCTATTTCGTCTGCATCATTTTCTATCTTCCTTTCTTCTATATCTCCCACAGTATGTTAGAAATTTCATGGTATCCCATGTGTAACTCCTGCTCTTTTACTCAGTTTATTTCCTTCTCTTTCTCTTTTAATTAAAATATTTCACAATGATCTATTTTTATTTACTAATCTTCTCTTCTGTGTCTAATCTTTTGTTAAATCCCTATTTTTAGGTCTTATTTTTAGTTATTGCATATTTCAGTTTTAACATTTCCATTTGATTTTTGTAAAAACAATGCTTCCCTCTTTTAAAATCTTTCATGTGGTCTTCAATTTCTTGAGAAAATAAATATTTTAATTTCTTATAAGAATATTGACCTTCTGCCTCTGTTGCAATTTTGGAGATTTCATCTTGTTTCTTCTTATTCTAATCAATGTTTAATTAAATGCTGTATATATTATTTTAAAATTACAGAGATAATTTGAGACTTCTCCAGGGATGGTTTGCCTTGCTCCTAGAAGGCAGTTAGAAAGTCATTGAGAGTTTAGAAAGCAATGCTATGGAGCTGAATTGATAGAGATATTCTGGTAAATCTGTTATGAGAGGACATCACTGGAAAATGTTTCTATTGTTGTTCTCTAACATCTTCCTGGTTAGTGTTATCTAATGTCTTCTCATGTTATAACACCTTCTTCATCTTGGTGGTGAAATTGTTGGCATTGGACTGACAAAAACAAAGCATTGTATAATCCCTGTAGAAGGTAAATAGGCAGTATTACATAAGAATACCTAAATACTTGTCTTTAAAATCCTACACTATACTATCTGGAATAGAGCTGTTTTCACAACAAGAGGTAGTTTACAATTTAGTAAACAAAGGCTTCTCTTCATCACCCCAGTTATTGAGAATGTGTGATGCCTGAAAAAAAATCATTTTTTAGTTAAAGAATGGAAAATAATACTGTTATTTTTGTTGATGAACACAGTGTCAAATATTACTATGTCTGCCATATTATGTGGTATTATGAAGGATTGTAAAATAAAATTAAATAAAAACCAAATAAATATTTTATTGTTTGCAAATAGTTGTTTTGTATATTTTGTTTAGACTTTATAATTGCTATGAGCAGAAATTTTGCATGCATACAAACTACTCTGTTTTTAATTGAACTGTTTTGCCATATGCATAAAAATATTCTCACAAAACATCAAAATCTAGGAGGCTACAGTAGGGAAAACATACTAGGTTCTTCTAGTTCCCTTTGTTGTTGATAAATCAATCATCCATCTAATTTGAATTGTTTTGAAAATACTCTCTCTTTCCTTTGGTTTTTGTTTATAAGAGGTTCTCTTTGGTTTTTGTTTTCTTTCATTTTTATTATTATATGTTAAGTCACGGATTCATTTATCTTGATTACTTTTGTGTTTATAGAACTGAGAATTTTTCAGTAAATCTGACAAATTCTGTCAGTCACTACTCTGATAATTTTCTCTTTTAAAGCTCTCCAGGTATCCTTTCGGAAACTTCATCAAATAAAAGTTACATATTTTTATTCTCCTTGATATGCACCTTAATCTTTCACATTTCCTATTTTTGTTTTTCTGAATTGCATTCTAGTTTATTGCTTCAAATCTATTATATAACTGACCAACCCGATACGTCTTCAGCTTGATCTACTATGTGGTTTAACTAACTTAGTATTTTTTTTTTAATTTAGTCATTAAGTTTTTGTTTTAAAATTTCTAAATTTTCAATTCTTAATTTTCATAGATTCCTCTTCCTTTCTCATATATTTAACTTATATTTCATGCAATTAACTGAATGAAACCTTTCTGTGTCTCACAATTTCAGTACTGGAAGTGGTTTTGGTTCTTGATTCAGCTCACATTTGTTTCGTCTAGTTAAGCCTCAGGATGCCTCTTTCTTTGTGCATTTGTGATATTTCACTAAATTATTATTAATTCATGGCAACGTTTACAGCTGAAGTCAAATTTTTTCATATCGAAAGTATTTACCTTTTTATCTGCCAGACAAATAAAAACGCAAGATAATCTGGATCCTGTTAAATTAAAATTACCTGCTTGAATTCTCCCATTCTACCACCTACCGATTCTGAAGTGCTTTGAATTTCAGGTGAAATGTCTATGAAGTCTAGCTCATGAGCATGCATTTTTAGTGGAGAATTATCCCCATAAACTCAGTTTCAAAATCTACATTAGCAAGTTGCTTGCCTGTTGATACTTTATTTTTCACTCCTTAAGATGGAGGCATAACTTTTCTGGATTTCCTTTCTTCATTATGGGAAGAAATGTGAGCCTTCTTACTTGGTCTAGATACTAGAATTTATCACATAAGTCCCAGAAATCCATGATCTCAATATTATAAAATTTCATCAATATAATTTGTTTGCATTTTACCAATTTTCAAGGCTTTCAATTTTATCTCTTTTTTGGCTTTTTATATTCCCAGTAAGTCAGTGATAAAAAATTTAAAAAAAACAGTGACTGTATTAATTGTGATCGACAGATTTGTTCTGAAAATCCAAGGTAATACATAATAGGAGACGGAAATCATATGTTTTCTATTTCTCTTCTTTTATAGCTCAAACATATATACATATTGGGTGTAAAGTTCCATGTATGTGTAAGGACGCATGTGGGTATATGTGTGTTTACACATAATTATTGACATACAAACATATTCACAGCATATTTTAACTAAGTCTTCTGCTGAAAGAAATATAATAAGATATTGCTTTCTATTAAACATTATAGATGTATTGCAAGAGGAAAAATACAATATACATGATGAGTAATTATTCAGGGAAAACATATAATTTGGTTCCTATTTCAAAGGAGACAACATGTTTGACAAACTATTAGAAATATGAACGCCTTATAAAAACCATAAAACACAAACGTTTTTGTACTGTGCTGAATATTTATTAGATTTGAAATCAAATAGTGTTCACTGCATGTATCAAAAAAATGAAACTTGATATGGTTTTAGAATACTCAACAGACTTACCTAGTAGCAAAACTTTTATGTCCTCATTACTATATAACTACAAAAGAGAATTAGACCCAACAGAAAGCTTATGAAAGAAGTGATCGTCTTGATAAAAGTGTGTCCACATAGAATAAAGAATAAAAATAGACCAATAACTATAGAAACTATTCATACTATTACGCAAATGTTAAATGTGAGCAGCTGGTAGAGTGGAGAAATTATCATGCCTGGTAGTTAATAGTCATGTTGTTGTATAAACACCTTTCTTAATGTGGAAAAGTAATTTTCTGAAACCAAATGCTTCAATTGACCTTCATAAGATTGTGTCATGTTTCTGTAAGCTAAGTGAGTATTGTTTTTCTCTATAACCTATTTAGACCATAAGATAAATTAATGTGCTTCTATAAACATTCAGAAAAAGTTTCCTACCCATTAAAAAATTCATGCTCTCATACAATTATAGAGATAGTTTGAAAATATAATATTGGAAACAAAATAATTTCATAAGAATATATATGGTTTGAATTTTAAAACTCACAGAAGCAACAGTAATGCAACTGAAAACATGACACTTGTTGCAGATTTGTGAAAAGGTAATGCATTAGTCCATTGTCACACTGCTATAAAGAACTACCTGTGCCAAGCACAGTGGCTCATACCTATAATCCCAGCACTTTGGGAGGCCGAGGCGAGCAGATCACCTGAGGTCAGGAGTTCAAGGCTAGCATGGCCAACAAGGCCAAACCCTATATCCACTAAAACTACAAAAATTAGCTGGGCATGGTGGAGGCAGGAGAATGGCTTGAACCCAGAAGGCGGAGGTTGCAGTGAGCCGAGATTGCACCATTGTACTCTAGCCTGGGCTACAGAGGGAGACTCTGCCTCAAAAAAAAAAAAAAAAATGAAAAGAAAAACAAACAAACAAAAAACCGTCAAACTACCTGACGGAGACTCAGTAATTTGTGATGAAAAAGAGGCTTAGTTGACTCACAGTTCCACAAGCTGTACAGGAGTTACGGCTGGGGAGGCATCAGGAAACTTACAATCATGGCAGAAGATGAAGGAGAAGCAAGACAAGTTTTCACATGGTGGCAGGAGACAGAGAGCAAAAGGGGAAGTGCTACATACGTTTAAACAATCAGATCTCATGAGAACTCACTCGCTATCAGAACAGTAAGGGGTAAATCTGCCCCCATGTTTCAATCACCTCCCACCAGGCCCTACCTCAAGCACTCAGGATCACAATTAAACATGAGATCTGAGTAGGGACACAGAGCCAAATCATATCATGTAATAAGAAAAAATTGTCAATTATCAATATCCCATAAACTCCTAGACTCTGGTACAGATTTTAAATACGTTGTCTAATTGAACTCGTCAATAGTGCTGGAAGTAGATATTATGATCTTTAGTTTAGATATTAGAAAAGGCAGTTTTACAATATAAATGCCTTGCACAAAGCTACAGAGCTATAAAAGGGCATGTAATGATTTCTAGATATAATCTGTCAAGCCAGGTCATCAATCTTGGCCATTTTATCAATTGAATGGTAAATTCATTTTAAGATTGCATGGAAGACATTTTAAGTGTACTTTAAAATATACATAATTTATTTAAGGTGATTACAGAAATACTCAAATAAGTAATTAAAAAAAAAAAAATAGTGGCACTGGCC
>NW_012118343.1:137872-152209 GCF_000951035.1 Colobus angolensis palliatus
CCATGTCTTAAAAACAGTAACTCTTACAAATACTTGTATTTAACAGTGGTGATGCTGGTGTTAATATCAATGATACTATTAACGGCATTCCCTAACAAGACTGAGAAGCAAAATTAGTCTCAATAAGTACTATTTGATTTAAATTGAATAGTGAAAATTTGAATACACCATTTTTTTATTCTAAATTTTAGTAAACCACAATAAGAAATACAAGAAGACAAAGATGAAACACAGAAACATATGGGATAAGGAAACCAAGGTTCCTTCTCAGAAATGCCATAAAAAGAATTTTATGCATAAAAGTTACATAGCAGGGTTTGGGTAAAAGTAGATCAGATAGAAACATTAAAAAAAAAAAAAAAAAAAAAAAAAAACACTCCAACTCCAGACTGGCAGCAAGAGCAAAACTCTGTCTTATAAAATAAAATAAAACAAAACTTCAAGAGGGATGTATTTGAGTAAAAAAAAAAAAAAAAAAGAAGGAATTCAATTTCATCAATTGTGTGATTGTGAGAATGGATATTTCATTCATGCAATCACTATCACGCTTCTATTATGTGTTTGTCTAGAGCTTGGAGATTAAGCAGTGAAAAAGAATAGTACTGCACTCATAGAATTTATCTTCTAATGAGGGGAGAAACTGATCACAATATGCATGTAGGTAAATATAAAATCTGTTCAATGGTGATAAAGACGTAAGTGAAGCTGTAAATCAGTGTAAAAAAAATGGGGGAATTGTCATTATAAATAAAATGGTCAACAAACACTTTATTCATAGTTTTATATGTGAGTTAAACAAAGCAAGAGTAATGGGGGAGTGAATTCGTTGAATATTCCAGGCAGATGGGTAAACAACTATAAAGGTCCCAATGTGGGAGCTGGCATGTGTATTTAAAGGGAAAAATGAGGTACATGTGGCTAGAGTGAAAAAAAATGGTAGAAGGAGAGGAAAAGACATCAGAGAAGTAGCAGGGCCCAGCTAATGTAAGTCACTTAGAACAATGTAAAGTCTTTCACTTTTATTATGAACAAGACAGAAGGCCCAAAGTAGAGTTCAAACTGAATGACATATCCTGTCTCTTTTTAAAAAGAAATGCTCTGAATGTTGTATTGTGACTAGTCTGTGAGTGTAGCTAGCAGACACATGTTATGTGAGACCATTTGGGAATCATGAGATAATCCAGGCTAGAGAGGAATTAAAAGGCAAGGAGTTGATTTATATCAGAAATGGATAAGTTTCAAATATATTGTGAAAGTAAAGTCAGAAAGATTTTTAGATTGATTCCAGGTATGATAGTGGTAAGTGGGAACCTAAAAATTTACTCCAAAAATTTGGCCTTATCAAATGGGAGATAATCTTGAGATTATAGGAAAAAGATACATTTCTCACAAAAAAAGAAAGAATTAAATATTTTAAGTCAAATACAAATGCATGCAAGAAGTAATGGTCCAATAAAAAAGCAAAGCGAAAGTTAACATGAGTTTTGATAATGCTTGGAGATTAAAAAAAAAGAACATTTTGACCTTACAGTTATATTCTTTCAATAGAATGGTAATATAATGATAGTTTATTATTTGACAAATTAATACTCTATACAAATGTGTGTTTATACACCCACACACTAATGTAAATAGCATTTGTCATTTCTCAAATAAATACATAATACTAAAGAATTACCTATGGTTGCAGAAGAGAATGTATTATTTTGCTAAATGTATTTTCTTTGAAATGTTTTATTACATGTGTCAACTTTAACAATAAATTTAAATGTAGAGTTATAGAAACAGAGTTTTAAGAGGTGGAATAATTTGATGTGAAAAAAATGGATCAAATATCTAAATATGAAAATGAAAAATTATAAAACCCTTGGAAGAAAATACAGGCATAAAATCCATTGGGGCTTTCATGACTTTGGATGAAATCATTTCTTATATATAAAAACTGAAACAACTGACGAAAGAAAAACACAGATAAACCAGATTTCATCAAAATTAGAAACTTGTGTTTCAATATAGACCATCAAGAAAGTAAAAAGACAACTGTCAGAACGGAAGAAAATAATTATTACAAGTCAACAATAAAAAGACAGATAACCCAATTAATAAATGGTCAAATTATTTGAATAGGCATTTCTCCAAAAAAGATGTACACATGGAAAATAAGCATATGAAAATATATTCAATATCATTACTCTTTAAGGCAATAGAAATCAAAACTACAATGAGATACCACTTCACACCCCTTAGTATGGCAAGAATAAAAATGACAGACAATATCAAGAGTTGGTAAAAATATGGAGAAATTGGAACACTCATATTTTGCTGGGGAAGATTTAAAATGGTAACAGCCTCTTTAGAAAACAGTTTTGCAGTTCCTCAAATAGTTAAACATGGACTTACTACATGTCTCAGCGATTCTACTTTTAGATACACACCCAAGAGAATTGAAAGTGCTTATACATGAATTACTTAGCAGCATTTTTTATAATAGCTGAATAGTGGAAAAACCCAGCCTCTTGTCAATTGATAAATGGACAAATGCAATGTGATACATCCCCACAATGTAACATTATTCAGCTATTCAAAGGAAGGAAGTATTGATAGATGATACAACATGGATGAAGCTGTGAAAGAAGTATTTAAAAAAAGCCACACACACAAGGTCACCTATTTTATTACTTCATTTATATGAAATGTCCAGAAAAAGCAAATATTGGGAGAAAGAAAGTAGATTAGTGGTGTTCACAGGCTAGAGGTAGAGGGAATAAGGAGTGACTGCTAATGAGTACAGGGTTTCTCTTATGGGTGAAGAATATATCCTAAAATTAAATGGTGGTGATGGAAGCACAATTCTGTAAGTATACGTAAAACATCTAGATCTTACACCTTAAAGTAGTGAATTTTAAGCATGTGAATTATATCTCAATAAAAATAAAAGTAAAAATCATTAAAATCTTTTTGTAAATTTTGAAATGTATGACTCTTTTTACAAAATGTGAATGGTAAAAATGAATCAAGATGTTCGATGTAAACTCATGTAAAGAAATAGAATAGAAGCAGTTTTTTAACTGACAAAACTGGATGTAATCAATAATTCTATGTTGAAAATTCATACAGTTCTTACCATATGTATAGCTCTAAGAAATTCTTCAAGCTCTATGACTTTTGATTTGGTCATCAGAGATGTGAAACATTACCTTTATCCACAGAAAGGCTACAGCATTGAAAATTCTCAGGCAAGAGAAAATGCTTCAGAAAAGTATTTTGTCTGGCTGATTATGGTTGATATGGGTTTAAAGCTCAATTCAGCATACAAATATATAGTATGTACTAAAATGATCAAATCAAAGCCACTCCTTGAGCCAAACCTCTCCAAAGTTTTCTTTCTCTTTAAATATCACACTTGTTTAAGTGGATTCACAGCAAAAGCTGAAGCCGTTCACTTGAGTTTTGAAGGTCACAAGTAACTGGAGTTAACCATCTTCATCTTCTTCCCAGGCAATTATATCATGGTTTTTACATATCATTTTGCTACAAACCACCCCTTGGAGCCTACCTCCAAATGGACACTATTCCCTCGTTAATATTTGCCTCAATCCTCCTGGGACCCAAGGTACATTATTCTAAGAAATTGCTTACCAGGTTCTTCCCTGTCCACTGGACCACCAGCTTGGGCCTACAGATTTCTCAAGTTAACAAACATATAGTCATGTAGTCTCATTCTGTACACACTCTGGGCCCCTAGGTCTCTCAGAGACCCCTTCTATAGTCTTCTCTTTCTCTCTCAGTCACTTTCTCTCTCTCCTTCAGCCTTCTCCCTCCTTTGCTCCATCCCTTGCTTAATCGACTTTGAAAAGCTGTGTATTCACAAAGCTAGGATACTGTTTGGTGGTAACATTGTTCTTTTTTTTTTTAACCTCCCAAAATCTCATGAGTAAAGTATATGGCCCAAACTATTGAAATATCTCCTTAAAAGTGTGATATTTAGTGTATTTTTGCCATAACTATGAGTCATAATCACCAGTCAACATCCTTTACATCAGTTCCTACATTGGCATATCATGTTTTCGTTTATGTGTATGATATGTGGCTTAGTAACTTATCAATTAATTATTAATTTTACTAGATCAGTGAGCATCTGTTGATTCTAGAGTTTCCCCACTGCAAAGAAAAGTGCTCATATAAGCTTAGCTACCTGAACAAGAAGTCAATGAAAGGCTACCTTCCACTGGGCAAGTGGCACATGTGCACTCAATGCATCTGAAGAAAAAGCCATGTGAAAAAATGATATGTGGACTGTATTTTGGTTAGAGAAGTATTAAGGGTTATTGATTAGTCCCTTGTATAGGAGTTTTATGACAAACGAAATAAATTGCTATTGATAAAAGAAAAATTTTAAAGCAATATTCAGATTCTTGAATGTGAATTATTTTAAAATATGTTTTTGTCTGAATAAAACTTAGCATTTAGTAAGTCTAAATTTAAATAAAATGTAAAATTATATATTTATATGCCGAATATACATAATTATTAAAAGTAAAGCAGAAAATTTAAGAATCACTTATTGGATAGCAAGCATATTCTTACTTGAGAATCTTCATTTCTGCTGCAGAACGAATATCATAGCACAGCTTTTTAGAAATGCTCTAACTGACTGATGTTTCTTAATGTAAGTTACAGAATACAACTTTGAAAAAGAATCATATTTTGCGGAGAAAGTATTTGTTTTTGCTCTCAGAGGATACAAGATTACTGATTTTATTTCAGTAACTTTAAGTCCCTTTGAGTAGGCAAAAAGGTATAAAATAAGCAAATAGAGTTGAAATTTGTATTTCAGAACTGAATTAGCTTGAAGGCACCTGTTGACATTGGACCTACAGGTTAGAATTCCACTTTCTAATGTTTACAAGTGCACACACACAAACTTTCAATAAGACATTTTTGTTGTGAATTCCTGTATAGCTTATATGTTAACTTCATTAGAAAAAACATACACTTTCATTTCACAGAATGAGAGCTGACTTATCTTATAAATATTATTAAGTATCCAGAAAGTTGTACTAACCACTATTGAAATTGCTGTATACCACAACAGACAATAGACAGAAAATAGCCCTTTTAATGTTAGACGTGCTTTTATAGTATTAATTTTATTACAAAATATTTGATTAATGATTTAAAATAGGTAGTACTTAGATGATAGACTCCTTCTCTTTTTCTATCTTTCTATTTATAGAAATAGAGAGGTAAGATCTTTTCAAATACACTGTGAATAATTATTTGAAAAAGTATATATAACTCTCATATTATAAAACTTATTTTAACAATGATTTGGATTCCACTCATGAAATATCAACTGAAAATAACTTAATTATTACAATATTTACATGTGAAAATTATATACAAAATAAAATTATGCTGTGACATAAATCTGCAACTAATTCTGAATGTACATTAATGCAACTATTAAAGAATAGGTACATAGTCTGAATTAAATCTAAAACTAATTCTTTTTACGAACAACACATAAGGATTCTGTGAATTGAAAGTATTTCTTCAGCAAATATCTCTACGAAGATTATTTTACTTGGGTTTAGAAACACTAAATTTAAATTATTTTCAACAGTTTTTACCTTGCAAAAGTAAATCTAAACTATACTACAGCTTCAGTTCATATAGGGTAAAGGTTTTGACAGTTCTAGGAAAATGAAATAAAGTTAGGTGAAGATTGATTACGGCATGAGCCAGAATTAAGGTACAGCTAGGTAAAGGGAAGAATGATTGCTGATTAAGTGTTAGCCTAGTAGCATCTTAAGAATATAGACAAAACATGTGAGAAAACAAGTTCTACTTCAAGAATGAATAATATTTTAGCCTTGGTAGCAAAGCTAATGTCTGGGTTAAAGAGACAGATTGTTAGTGCAGTTGTCAGCATAGACATCCATCTGGAATTGTTTTTTAGTTCTTCTGTTTAAAAAAAGAATAATTCTCTCTCTGTTGAACAATTGAAAAACACATGAAGTTAACATAAATGTGCTTCTAGATATTTGTTGGCATTAAATTTATGTCTGACGTTTAAGCAAATCAACTATCAACCTCCATCTACGTTTTTTAATATATGAAGCAGATCTTATAAATGTTATATTCCTGGTTACAAAATGGATGAGTTTTAATGATGTTAATATTAAAAGAGCTTTTTATAGTATATAATTTGTTACAACATTTTGAGTTGATGATTTAAAAACATAGCTATACTTGTAAAAAGATAAACTAATGGAAAAACTAACTTCAAGAGTCAAAGTTTAGACTTTTTAAAATGGTTATACTTTTTAAGCACAAAACATAATTAGTTGTGAAATTTGTTTAGTGTATTGTGCTTACCTTTCATAACGATATACAATTCACATCTATATTTAATTTCATATTGTACAAGTTAGCACACAACACACTCCTACATACAAAAAATGTGAATGCAGACATCTCTCCATAATGAAACTTGGTAATATGAAATTTTCAAGTGATAATACTTACTCTTCTATAATATTTCTGAATTTAGATAAGATTGGTTGAAATAGCTGTACAGTCATGCACAGGTTAACATCATGGATACATTCTGACAAGTGTGTCTTTACTTAATTTATTAATAGTTGTGGGAACATCATCGGGTGTACTTACACAAACCTAGATGGTATAGCTTAATAGGAACCTAGGTTATGTGATGTGAATATGATGCTAGGCTATGATAGCATGTCATTATGTCACTGTACTGAATACCGTAGGTAACTGTAACACAATACAATAAGTATTTGTGAATCTAAATACACCCAAGCATTGAAAAGTTATAGTAACAACACAGTATGGAAAATAAAAATGGTACACTTGAATAAGTGTACCTATACTTACCAGGATTACAGCTTGCAGGAATGGAAGCTCTGTTAAATCAATGAGTGTGTGGTGAATTAATGTGAAAGCCTAGAATATTAGAGTATATTACTATAGACATTATTAATACTGTATACTTAAGCTATACTATATTTATGAAAAATTTGTCTTCTTCAATAATAAATTGTTTTTAGCTTACTGTAACATTTTACATTACAGACTTTTTAATATTTTTAACTTTTTGACTCTTGTAATGAAATAGCTTAAAACACACTGTACTGTACAAAATATTTATACTGTACAGAAATGTTGTCTATTTTATATTCTATGAGTTTTTTTCTATTTACAAAATTTTCTATTGTCAAGGGCTTTTTTTATTCTTACTTTTTACACTTCTTTTGTGAAAAACTAAAACGCAGACACACACATTAACTCAGGCCTAGATGGGGTCAGGATAATCGATATCACTGTCTTTCTTTCACCTCCACATCTGGTCCCACTGGAAGGTCTTCAGGGCTAATAACATGCATAGAGCTGTCCTGTCCACTAACAATTACTTGTTCCAGAATATCTCCTGAAAGATCTGCCTAAGGCTATTATAGAGTCACCTTATTTTTATAAGTAGAAATAATACACTCTAAAATAGCAATAAACAGTCTAGTATAGTAAATATATAAATAGTAACATAGTCATTTATTATCTTCATATATGTCCTGTGTATAATTGTATGTGCTGTATTTTTTATGCTTGAAAGTGCAGTAGGTTTGTTTACACCAACATCAACACAAACATGTGAGTAATGCCTTGTGCTATGTTATAACAGCTATGATGTTACTAGGGGACAGAAAATTTTCAGCTCCATTATTATCTGATAGGACCATATAGTGTGTAGTTGATCAAAACATTGCTATGAGGCACATGACTATAGATAATGAGTCCTTCTTTTTCATATTAACCCAAAGGGAGTTTGGAAGTTATAAAGAGAAATCTAAAGTTGAAAACTCGGCCAGACAAGAAGTTTTTGTAGGTTCACCATTGAAGCATTACAGAAAAACCTTAAATGAAAACCTTAAAATTCTCTAGCGTGACAGTTAAGAAGGTAGGAGAAAGAGCCCATGTTAACAGTTTATTTGTATTATGGGTGGAGATAAAGCTGTTTTAACCTGCACATTGAGAAAAAGCTTAAGTAGCTACCCAGCAGTGTATAAGAAGTAAACCTTAATTTGTAAATCTTTGTGAGGTTAGAGAGTCCCCCATTGGAATACAGACGTGACAAAATAATATAACTTTTTAAGAAATATATGAAACAAGATCACTGAAAAAGGTGGGAAGAAAGCAGTGCTGTCTTAAGTGACTTTGGGAATGAGTGGAGTCTATAAGACTATGGGCAAAAAAACAAAAAAAGCAACAACAACAGCAGCAAAAAAAAGAAAAAAAACTATCGTAGTTGATAATTTTGTTTTTCACTGGGATAGTGTTTAAAGATTTTGAAATGACTCTACATGTATACTGGAATTTAACAATAAAGTGAGTGGGTGGCAGATGGTGGTGAGAGACAGGACTAGCTGGATTTCCTAGACCGACTAAGAATTCCTAAGCCTAGCTGGGGAAGGTAACCGCACCTACCTTCAGACTATCACTTCCTCTCCCAAGTATTAGAGCAAGTTGTATCTCCAAAGGGATCTAAGGAAGCTCTACGTTGTGTCCTTGGGCATCTAGGCTATGAGCCCAGGGAGTCTTGTCCCTGGAGTCCCTCCCAATTTAGATATACAGCTCTGGACATTGGCAGATACATGAGATCCATTCCCCACCACCCTTGCCAGGGCCCCAAGTTTGTAAATGGCTAGGAGGATTGCTCTCCCATTGTGTAAGTTGCTCTCTCTGCCGCATTTCTACCCAGCTTACCCCACCTGCAATACAATCTCCAAGCCTTAGTTCCTTGGCCAGGGTCTTAGAAGTGATGACACAGTACTTTAACAACTGGAACTGTGTCTACAACAACTTAATAGATCGGGATAAAAATGAATTGAGTAAATTAAAGGGAGATGCATATTCCTATAGTGGCAAATGGGGAAAACGAGCGAAGGTCCTTCCACTGTGTTTCTGAAATGTAGCTACAAACAGAGGCAGAGATAGAAGGAGGAAAAAAAAAAGAGAGAGAGAAAACAAAAGAAAAAGGAAGAGAGACAGGCAGAGAGAGATACAAAGAGCGAGTCAAAGAGAAAGAAAGAGGAGTAGTGAAGAAACAACAGTTTACCCTACTCCTTTAAAAGCAAGGTAAATTTAGAACCTATAATTAATAAATGAAGGTCTTCTCTGTGACCCTATAACACTCCAATACCAACTTGTTGCCTGTTTAAAAAAGGGTGTAGCCCAAAGACCACTGACAACCCATAGTCTTCCTATTAAGAATCCTTAACCCAGTAACCTGCGGATGGCCCAAATGCGGCAACTGTAGCGGCAACTGCTTTGCTAACAGAAGAAAGGAGAAAAGGCCGGGCGCGGTGGCTCAAGCCTGTAATCCCAGCACTTTGGGAGGCCGAGACGGGCGGATCACGAGGTCAGGAGATCGAGACCATCCTGGCTAACACTGTGAAACCCCGTCTCTACTAAAAAATACAAAAAACTAGCTGGGCGAGGTGGCGGGCGCCTGTAGTCCCAGCTACTTGGGAGGCTGAGGCAGGAGAATGGCGTAAACCCTGGAGGCGGAGCCTGCAGTGAGCTGAGATCCGGCCACGGCACTCCAGGCCAGGCGACAGAGCAAGACTCCGTCTCAAAAAAACAAACAACAAAAAAAAAGAAAGCAGAAAAATAACCTTTAGAGGAAACCTCATTGTGAGCACAACTCACCAGTTCAGAAGTATCCTAAGTAAATAAAACAGAGAGTTAGCTTTTGTGCTTGATTGATGTTATTCTCTCCATTTGTCTGACTAGACAATTAAACTTCTGTAAACAACGTGAAGACATCTTTCTCATCCAAATCTAATTCCACAATGTATTTTTTTTTTTTTTTTTTTTTTTGAGACAGAGTCTTGCTCTGTCGCCCGGGCTGGAGTGCCGTGGCTGGATCTCAGCTCACTGCAAGCTCCGCCTCCCGGGTTTACGCCATTCTCCTGCCTCAGCCTCCCGGGTAGCTGGGACTACAGGCGCCTGCCACCTCGCCCGGCTAGTTTTTTGTATTTTTAGTAGAGATGGGGTTTCACCGTGTTAGCCAGGATGGTCTCGATCTCCTGACCTCGTGATCCGCCCGTCTCGGCCTCCCAAAGTGCTGGGATTACAGGCTCCACAATGTATTTTTAAAGCATGTCGAAACTTCTTAACACCAACTCATTCTTTTTTTCTGACAAATTCTTCCCAAAGATGACCAAGTATGTCATAGACTAAACTATCAAGTAGTCAATTATAGCAAGGTAAATGACTAATTCTTTCTTTGAAACAAAAATTTATCTTAGATATCCTCTTTATATAATATTTTCAAAAATCTTAATTTATCTCATTTAGTTTATAATTTATTGAAATAAGACAATAGAAACACAGGGTTTCCTAAAAAGCCAGACAACCATAAAAACTTACACCATATATTAAGATTTCAACCACTGAATCTTGTCTTCGCTTTTGCTAAACAAGGCCATGGCCTTACGTTTTAATGACTAGTCAGTAGACATGGGACTAATTGTGATATGGTTCTATTTTTTATATTCCATTAATTAAAATCATTGAAAAGTTTTAATTAGAAAGCATACTTTATGGCCAGTTACAAACAAAGGAAAATACCAATTCAAGAGAGATTCTTCTTTACAGTGTTCCTACTGTGTCACAAAATTACAGTATTTCCATTTAAATTGCAATTCAGCAATAATGGATTTCCACCTACGCATATAATGTTTTCCTTGCTTTTTAAAAGCTTGCTGCTTCAGTGCAGATATGTGATATTCTGCTGTGATTGTGTTTTGCCATAAAAACGGTATTAAATTGGTAAAGGGAAGCCCAGGAAATGTTACAACAGGAGGGGGCCGAGAAACTGTTTACTTTTTCTTACTGTTTGATTAATTTAGTTTTTTATTAAGTACTTGGAATATTGAGGAGTATTATACTGCTTTTTTAAAAATCTGTCTTTCCTTGAATTTCAAATTATTAAAATTCTCAACAAATATTTATTGAATGAGTATGTATATCTGTGAGTATGAGTACATAAGAGTCAGTGTTTTAACCAAAAGGTTACTGGATAAATGTGATTTTCTTAAAGTGGCTAACTTAAAGTGGCTAACTTACAAGATAATTTTGTAGTCACTTTTTAATCAGTATTTCAAAAATCTGTATTATAAACATAGAATATTTAAGTTATAGCAAATAAATATTCAGATCCATGATGGAAATAAGGAAATGAAAGATAAAAGGAAGGAAAAAAAGAAGGAAGAAAAGAAGGAAGGGAGGGAGGCAGGCAGAAAGGAAAGAAGGAAGGCAGGGAGGGAGGAAGGAAAAGTGTTTAGTTTAATCTTTTCCAATACTGGTATAAACTTAACTTCATTTTGACACTTTAAAATTTTTAAATTTTGTTCCTAATATTTGTGTGCCTGTGAAGCAATAATGATTAGAAAAGTATATCCTCTCCCTTACCTCCCCCCAAAAAATGTCTAAACAAAATAAGGTCAAGCGACTATACTCAATTCATCTTTTGTTACTAAGTTACAGAGGGATACTTACTACATTTTCATTTTAACCAAATAATTTGTTGAATTACCTTATTTTCCTTACTATGTTTTAATATTATTGCTACACAATTAACAGTTTTGTTTTGAACTATCTGCTTGGTCTCATATTAAAATCTCTTTGTACCAAGGTTTCTCACAATTAAGGATGTGGTGACAGAGTTTAAGCTGATTTAAAACATAGTTTAATGTCATCTTCAAAATTCCTAGAAAAAAATTCTTAATTTTAAGTGATTGTTTCCATATCATTTTGTGATTACTGTTTTATTTTCCCAAAACATCAGAAATTCTTGCACGTATATTAAGTCCACAGGGAATATATCAGCTGAAGCTAATACGATATATAATTACATGTACATACACAACTTCATAACATGCATATTCAATGTATAAGGCAATATTGATTTAGTGCCTTCAAAAGCGAAAATATTTTGCCATTCAACCATGAAACATTATAAAGAAATTTTATGGTGTCCTTACTTCTTCCTAGTGTAAGTGACTAGTAATAGACCATATTTGGCAAGAGGAATTGTCAACTGCTGGAGTTTATAAGAGAAGATAGTTAAAGCATATAATGAGAGCATTATCATAGATGAGAGGCAAAACAGAGATGATCATAATCCTCCCTGCCTGCTTTCTCTTATCTCACAAGTTAGGAAGAAATGGAAAAGACAGACGGAGTAAATGTGTAACAACTACTGAACTAAGACTATCTTTTCTCATTTTGGACAATCTATTTCTACTTCTCTTATGTAAGATCCTATTTGTAATATAAATATGTTTTTTAATAACATTTTTCATTTTTACTTTTAATTTGTTGGAAAAACACAATTACTTTCCCACAAACATGATCACACTTCTTTTATTACTGCCTTAGGATAAGTATTTATTAGAGGTATTTCATTATTTTTAAAGAATCCATACATTTTATTCTTTATACACAATATCAGCATCCCTTCCAGAAATTTTATTAACTTATAATTCTACTAATAGTAGTTACATTAGGTGGCTTGAATTCTCATAAACTGATATTAAATATAGTTAAACACACTCTGAAAATAAAAATGCACACTAAATTTGCATTTCAATCTTTATTATTAAATGTGACTATATTTTCCAATACTTAATTCATATTTTTATTTCTTTTATCTCAGCGCTTTTCCACTTTTACCATTTAATTTTTAATGTAAACGACATCTTCAATAAACCATGTCAACTGAAACTCACACATGCAGTATTACTACAGTTTTTGAGGTAGATGCAAACAGTGTAGTTAACATACCTCAAGTATGCAACCCAATGCTGTTTTACATGCAGACATGGTAACTAATGAAACAGCTCCAGGTTAAGATATAAATATTTCTAGCACCCAAGAATGTTCCTTTCTCCATTAAAATTTCTCCAATAAGTTATCACTATTCTGATCTATCATCATCAACTATATTAACCTATTCTTGAAATTAATAAATTGAGATTATACCATGTACTACACATACTCATTTGTTCCTGACTTGTTTTGTTCGATGAAACATGTATAAGATTCATCTATATTGTTCATAGCAGGACATCCTCTTTATTACTGATTGCTGTGGGGTATTCCATTTCAGTAATATCTCAGGGTTATATAACCATTTTTATGTTGATTACCTTTTTTGTTTCCAGATTTTGTGTAATACATCTAAAGTGTCTATGAAAATTCCTTCACATGTCTTTTTGGTTGACATATGTACTTCTGTTAGACACACATAGGACTGAAATTGTAGCTGTATGTTCAGTTTCTGAAATCAATCTGATAAGTTACAAAGGTGTAATATTATGTATCTATGGATGTATTTTTCTCTCCAAAAATAACTTGTCTTTATGTATTTACTTGATATTTTACCTTCTTTCTATTTTAATTGTTTAGTCTATCTTTACTTATTTTATTTTACTGTCTTGCTCTTAATTTGGTGAGTCTTTGTTGGAGTGATCAGACCCAACACCAGGCTGTGGGGGCGACGAAGTCTGGCAGAGTCAAAGGAATGAGAAAAGTTTAAGAGCACATAAGGTGGGACCAGGTGGCCACCACTAGTATGGAGGCTGCGAAGGCTCCAAGCTCTGGGAGCCCATGCTATTTATTGGTGATCAAACAAAGAAACAGGTGATGAGAATGTGGTGTTGAGAGAAAGTAGTGCGTCAAGCGCTTGATCTACAGCTAGGATGGTTTAACATTTTCTTTGAAGCATGTGGAACATGTTCTGCCACGTGAGATAATGGGAAACATGTTATTCTAGTTTAAGACACAAGTGATCCATGAGCCCATGAGTGCCAGAAGCAAGGAGTCAGAAAATCTAGACACATTCCAGAGGCCATGAGGAGTTTTATGCCCTGAGCCCTGGATTCCATCCAAGCCAGGAAGGGTTTTATGCCCTGGGCTTAGATTGTGGTGTGTCAGGGAAGCCTTCGACCCTTTGGCACAGAGCTTGGTGTTCCAAAGGCCATGAGGGGTTTTAGACACTGGACCCTGGACTTGTTCCAACTCTTTTACATTGACATGCAAGGTCTGCCTCAGCCTTTTTCCCAACACTCAACTTTTCCCCAACAAGTTTTTTCTAATTTCTTGACACAAAAGTTTAAGTTATTAATTTTTAAATTTTCTTATTTTTTAAATATATGCATTTTATGTCATAAATTTTTCTTTTGACAATTCTTTAGGCTCATTATGCCATACTTTTATTGTTCATTTTCCAACTGTGGTTTCTTCTTT
>NW_012118343.1:152259-174424 GCF_000951035.1 Colobus angolensis palliatus
TGAGTTCTTTATTGTTCATTTTCCAACTGTGGTTTCTTCTTTGATTCATAGGTAATAAGTATTACATTCATATAGAAAAATCAAAGTAGAGTTTAAGTCCAAGTAAATATGATATTTTAAAAATATATAAATAATATTTTCTTAGAGAACAATAAGGTGTCTGAAAAACAAACATTTTTTTTTTTTTAATCTACTTTTTTTTTTCTGAGATAGGAGGCTCTTGTTCTGTTACTCAGTCTGGAGGGCAGTGGCACAACCATGGATTACTGCAGACTTGACTTCTTGGACTCAAGCAATCCTCCCACCTCAGCCTCCTGAGTATCTGGGATCATGGGATCACAGGCACACACAACCATCCCTAGGTGCTTTGTCTTTTTTTTTTTTTTTTTTTTGTAGACATAGGGTCTTGCTTTGTTGACCAGGCTGGTCTTGAACTCCTGGGCTCAAGAGATCCTCCAACCTTGGCCTCCCATAGTCCTGGGTTTACAAGCATCAGCCACAGTGCTTGGCTTGAATCTACTTGCTTTAATACCTGAATCTACTTGCTTTTACCCTAGGAAACAATGCTAAATTCAAGTAGAAATCAAGAATTAATAAGTTTCAGAAAAAAACACAAAATACTGGAAAAAATTCATTGCATTCAGATATGTGGCACATACACACACAGAGAGAAAGAAAGAGAGACAGGAGAGAGAGAGAGATAAGTTTTCACATGCTTAACCTGCATAATCCCTTTTAATTTTAAAAAATTGTATGAAATGTACACCAAATGCTAATATAACTAGTGTAAAAGATTTTGTTATCTTCCAGATATCACATATTGTGGGCAGTGAACTCTGAAATTCATTTACTTTTCTTCATTTTGCACTCCAGGATCTAATAAATCTGATGGAGCTGAACAACTAACCCATGATAAGAAGCGGTTGAATGTGCGAAATTAAAAGAAAAAGACATTTAAAAGTCCAAAGAGATGGAAAAGAAGACAGACACTGTCCAAAAAAATCTCCGAATTGGCATGAACAGTCATTTAGGTACCATTGGGATGAAGAACTGAGCTATTGTAATAATCATCAGAAATTGAGGGAGGAGAGCATTGTCAAGTAAACAAGAGAAAAAATCAAACTATTCAACTTCCCTCCTTTAGATTAGTCAGGAAAGTACAAATGTTAGCTATAATAAAATGTTTTATAATTTTTTTCCCAAGACAATGCTTCCTTAGATGGACACAGTTCAAGATTTAGTTATTAGAGTTAATAACCTCTAATAACCTACTAGAGTTCTGTATTGAATTTTATGAGGATACAAACTTATTTTACTCCAGTTGTTTCTGTTTAGAACATGACGATTCTCGTTTATTTTATTTTATTTTATTTATAGTGACTCTAACACTCTGTAATTGATGATAAAATTGAAAGAAAATAATAAAATTTATTTGTGAATTTCAAAGCATTTTATGTGCATTTTGTTACACTCTTCAAGTTTTGAGGGCAAAAGCATTCTAGTGTCTAAAACATTTTTATATGCAAAATAAGTATCTGTTAAATATGTGTTAAAATAATAAATACATTCTTTAAAAACAACTCTTTTATGAGACAGCCTAAGAAGACAGATTTACATAGTTTTTGCCCTTCTAGTATTCTGAGTTGAGAACATTTTACTTGTAATATTATAGGCCCATTCACTTATTCATAATTAATATACATTTTGCAAACTAAAGACCACTATATTTCAGCAGTCTTAGTGCCTTGGTGATTATTAAAAGCACAAATATATAATATAAAAAATAAATTTCAAATTTTAAATTGTGTTGGTTAAGATTAATTTTTAGAATTGAGAATACTATCTTCTGATAGATTTTATATTTGTTAATATAGAATGATTTACCCATATATCTATATAACTATGTTCATTTCTACATAAAAATCCAGATACTTATGTATTTAATATATTTGTTATGAATATATTTTCTCTAATGTTCAGATACCTTTTATGCAAAGGATGGAACTCTGCTGTACTATATTTGCAATCACTTCAATAATTTTCACAGATAAAGCTGCAGAACTTTAAAAGAAAGAAACTAAAACACTTAATTTTTCACAGTGATAAAGCATAAAAATAAACCTAATGAAGATAATTCAGATGATTGTAATAATATATGTCCATGGGGAAAATTAATCTCTAATGCCAGCTAATTTAAATGTAATTTAGTTGTCAGTCAATGACACATGAACACTGTCCTAAATATTTTATTCTTATCAACAGAAGTACAAATAGCTTTATCCCAGCCCTAGGTACTTAAGAGAGCCAGACTAAAAAGGCATCATGAGGAAGCCCAGGAATGATTTTATAGCAAATAACATATAATGGCTGTTTTTGAGCTTCCCATTGTTTGTCACATCATCACATTTTAAACACGTTATTTTGAATGCTTGGCTATATATTCAAAAAAATAAAAATACCTAAACTGCTGTTTCCCATGTGCTTTTGAAATCTAGGGAAAGATGCACTCAGAAGTTTTAGGTAAACACAACAATATCAAACAACACCAAAGAAATTCTTAGGCTATTAGGCACAGTATCTCAAACAAGGATACGCATTTGTTAAGCATTTAAGGCATACTTTTAAGGCTGGGCACGGTGGCTCATGCCTGTAATCCCAGCACTTTTGGAGGCCAAGGAGGGCTGATCATTTGAGGCTAGGAATTGGAGACCAGCCTGACCAACGTGGTGAAACCCCATCTCTACCAAAAGTACAAAAATTAGCTAGGTGTGGTGGCGCATGCCTGTAATCCCAGCTACTCCAGAGGCTGAGGCACTAGAATCGCTTGAACACAGGAGGCAGAGGTTGCAGCAAGCCAAGATTGATCCACTGCACTCCAGCCTGGGCAACAGAGTGAGACTCTATCTCAAAACAAACAAACAAAGCATCTATTCTGAACAAGAAACTGTCTTAGGCATTGGAGAAAGGCAGGAAAGGTTTTGGTAATATAGGTAGATAAAAAAATATTACTAATATCATTAATAAATTTCCCTCTACCTCCAAAAAAGTATGCCTCACTTCCTATGATGGGAACACAGTCAAGTAAACATTACATAAAAATACAAGAAAGAGATTAATAATCAATAAAATGATATACAAGACCATTATGATCAATGAGGAAATAACGACTTAAATCAGCTGTAAAAGTTAGGAGGTTAATGCCGAGGTGGCATTTGAAATGACTACTGAAGACTTCTGAAGTCATACTTCTATGTTAATTCTAGAATTAAAATTTTGGAATTACAAACTAAAATCAAATAAGAAAGCACACTTAAAGCATTTTCCTTTACAAAATGTTTTTATATGAAATTAACTAATATAGTAGAAAGGTTACTAGATTGTGCTTAATTACAATATATGCTTTATTTATTTTATTCCTCATTATTTCTTCAAGAAGAAGATTCAAAACAAGAGTTGTTCTTCTTAAATAAATAAACAAATAAATAAATTTCTGATATCAAGTTACTTTATTTGAAAACAGATATCCATATAGATTAAATCACTGTGCACATTTATTTGAAAATATTACTTTTCTGTTGTCACACTTCATAAAATTTCAAACTAATGGATTTCAAAAAGGCTGTGGAAAAAATAAATGTAAAAGGTAAAAGTCTTAAATTTAAACTGTATTTCTCATTATAACCTCCATCAAGTTCAAGACACTTTTGTAGGTGATTATCCTAACCGTTTAATCCATCTCTAAAGAACTGAGGGACCTGGAAATTTAATCATATCAATGCGGCCTATTTTTAATTAGCAATGGAAGAAAAATGGGTGCTCTTTACAGATTTCTTCCCCAAGATTAGAAAACAAAAAGAAGTTAGAAAGAACCAAATCATGACTTTAAGGGGGATAACTAATGATTTCCCATCGAAACTCACAAAATTGTCCTTGTTTGATGAGAGTAATGAGCAGGAGCTTTGTCATGGTGAAGAACTCTCTGATGAAGCTTTCCCAGGTATATTTCTGCTAAAGTTTTGACAAACTTTCTCAAAATACTTTTATAATAAGCAGATGTTATTGTTTTTTGTCCTTCCAGAAAATCCAGAGGCAAAATGTCTTACACATTCCAAAAAACTGTTGCCATGATTTTTTCTCTTGACTGTTCTGTTTTGTCTTCGAATGAACCACATTCACCTTTAGTAGCCTTTGATTGTGCTTTGTTTTCAAGGTTGTACTAGTAAAACTATGTGTCATTAACTATTATAATTCTTCAAAGAACTCTTTCCAAATCTTTATACCACTTGTTTAAAATTTCCATTGAAAGCTCTACTCTTGTCTGCAGGTGATTTGGGCACACTGTTTTTTTCTATTGAGTGGAAAATTTGCTCAACTGTAATTTTCTTTTTCAGCCAGGATTGTGTAAGCTGAGTTAATTACATTGATGTCTGTGATGTCAGCTTTTTCTTTTGTTTTTAATTGTAAGTGCTTTTCAATTAAAGCAAGAACAAGATTAATTTTTTCCTTGCAAATTGATGTGAATGTTCACTGTTGAGTTTCATCTTTAACACTATTTCAATCTTTATTAAAATATTATGGCCATTATACACTTCATTCATGTCACCAAAAATCACTTATACCCAAGTTATTGAAATTTTAAAAAAAAGTTATTTGCAAACTGCTGATTTCTTCAGAGTTTTTACCCCAGAAACTGTTGAAAATTAGTATTAATCAATAATTTTACTATGCTTCCACCCAACCTTTACCATAAATTTTACTTTTGCTTTTGCTTTCATTTTAGTAGATTCCATGTTGCTCTAATACGGGCTCTTTTCAAACTCATGTTTTAATTATCCTTAGTGCTTCAAACTAGATCCTGTTCAGACACATTTTAGTAAGAATGAGTTTATTTTGGTGCAATACGGTTTGAATTTTATGCATAGCTTTTTCTTAATATGCATTTTTCATGAACTTTTTGAAGTTTCTTTCTGTTCGCATATATTTTAGGATGACTGTAATGCCTGATTACTTTCCAAAGGTTCAACTTACAAATGCCATTATATTTAGGGAGAAGCAACAAAAGCACAAAATAAATTATTAGCATTAGAGACATCTTATAAAGTATTTTATAGCTTTTACTTTCATCTACTTTCAATTCCTTGAAATTCCTTATTTCAGGAATTTATATTTGAAATTTTCACCATAAATTGTATTACAAAGAACAAATATTTCTTTATATAAGTATCCTGGGTATTTCCCCATTCCTCCTGTAGAATATACAAATATATCTCTACAATCTATTTAATATTTTGCTTTGAGATATATTTTTTAAGAATTTTCTTTAAAATGATATATAAATCAGCATCAAAATTAGCATGGGTTAAAATATTACACACACACATGTAACTTTATTAAGAATATCCTGTGTGATAAGTTTGGAAATTGAATCGTGACTATGCTCAGTTATTTACGGTATACCAAAGCTAATTCTCACAAACATCATATTAGGGTGTGTTTACTAAGTTTCCAAGTACGGAAATTATAGTCAGATTTGTGATTGGTGAAATCATTTGTTCAGCATTGTACAAATAACAGTAAAAAGAACCGAAATAAAAATCAATATTGGTCTGCTTCAAATACCCAAGCTTCCTAATACATCATGCTTTGATTAACCTCATCTATTAGTCTGTTCAGGCTGCTATAAGAAAATGCCTTATGCCAGGTAGCTTAAGAAACAGATATTCATTTTTCAGAGGTCTGGAAACTGGAATTCCGGGATCAATGTGCTGGCAAATTTGGTTTCTGGTAAGGTTCCCAGCTTGCAGTCAGCTACCTTTTAACTGTGTTCTCACATGGTGATGAGTGAGACGGAAGGCTCAGGTCTCTCTTCCTCTTCATATAAGGACACTAATTCCATTATGGTAACCCACCGCCATAACCAAATTTAAATCATATTACCTTCCAAAGTTCCAACTTACAAATGTCATTATACTGGGGGACAAGCAACAAAAACTTTCAGTTTATAGCACTGAGTTTCCTTCATTTATAAATATCAATCTTAAAGTTTGCCTTGTTTAAATAATATGGCTGTAATTAAAGCAAATTGTGTGTGTATGTGTTTGTTTGTATGTATGTGTGTGTGTATAGTCATACATATATACAATACAATTTTTAAGTTTTAGTCTGTACTATTTATCAATTGTTATGGACACGTGGGATTGGCTGCCCATTGCCATTTTCCTTTAGAACAGCCAATCCCCCTATTCAAATATTAGTGTAAGATCTTGCATCCTGTTTCAACTTATCATCCCCACAGGTTAATAACCAGGCTATGATAGGAAATTCCTAAATCTTTATTCTTCTGGATTCAGTGGTTTGGTTTATATGTCACCTGACAAACTAGATCAGTGATTTTCTTAGTAACATTTGGGCCACATTTATAAAGAGTTTGAAATCAACCTAAATAATTGCTGTCAATTAGAATTATCTTTACTAATTTAGATCAATGTGCAAAAAACTTCAGATAAAGTAAGATAGGTTCATCTTAACAATCAAAGTGGAGAAACAAAGAAAAAATGGGACCCTAGATGATTTACTTTCTTGTTCCTTCCAATTCAGTGTCCCAGATGTGTGCATCTTTCTGGAGTTACCTTTCATCTAGTGTGTGGATTCTGTGAGTAAAAGTGTTATCCATTTGCCAAAAGTGGATTGATTGAGTTGTGTTCCTGTCATCGCAACCAAAAGTTAAAACTAATATGGAAGTTAGTATTCAGTGTAGGGTCTTAATCCATTACTGATTGGTGAAAATGATGGAATTATGGTGCCAAGGAGGAAATGACAATCCCTTCTAGGATGGCAAAATTGGTTATTTATTATGTTGTTTTAAAGTCTATAATGCATATATGAAGCATATAAAATATGGCCCATTTCTCTTTAGACTCAGATTGTTCATCCTCTGAAATCTGTGCTTTGTCACAGAAAATGTTATGATATTGATCTATTACCATTATTGACTACTTATCCTGGCCTTTGATAGTCATGAGAGATGTGCCATATCCATCACAACAGTAATTTTCTTTCCAAATTGAAAATATTCCAATACTGGTAAATCTTGGTCAACTATTTTTCATACTGTGTATAATCCAGGGAAGAGCTGAGAGCTTAGAGCTAAGATTTAGTGGCTGGTAAACTGTTTTGGTTAAAATACACGCACACACACACAAAATCCCAGGTTTGACTAGCTAAGCAGTTTGGTCTCTTTTTCCCCCAGGAATGGATATTTGCTTTGTCAAATTCTAATTTTCCAGGGCTTAAAATATAATGTTTTTATCTTTTATACTTTATTAATATGATACATTATATTGATTGATTTTAATAGATTTTTAATAAAACTTTTAATGCAATTTTGTTTATAGTACAATTATCAAGAATTTTTAAAAATTCCCCATGTGTTTCATAATCAATTTATCTTATATTATTAATATGCTAAATTAGTATGGCCCATTTTTACAATTAATTAACCATTTTTATATTTCAATATTAACTAAAATCCACACTTTATTCAGATTTCTTTAGTTTTTATCTAATGTCTATAATTTTCCAGTATCCCATCCAGGATATCACATTTATCAGTCACTTTTCCTGAGGCACTTCTTTGCTGTTACAGTTTTTCTGACTTTCCTTACTTTTGATGACCTTGAAAATTTTCAGGAGTACTAGTCAGGGATATTGCAGAAAATCCCTCAATTAGAATTTGGCTGATGTTGTTTTCCCATTTAAACTGAGTTCATGCGTTTTTGAAAACAACACAGGTAAAATGCCATTCCATCACATTACTACAAAAGTACATATCATCAACACAATGTAACAGAGTTGATACTGACCTTGATTCCTGGTTGAGATAGTGTTTATCAGGTTCCTCTATGGGAAAGTTACTCTTTTCCCCTCTCTCCATACTGTAATCTTTGGTAGTCATGTATGCAGCTCACACTTGATAAGTGGGAAGTTTTATTTCACTTTCTTACAGGTGAAGTCTCTAAATAAATTGTTTAGAATTCAGAACTGGAGAATTTTCCAATTTCCCTACCCACACTTATTTATTTTTATTTTTAGTCAACATTTATTTTTATAAGCATTGACTCACAAATACTTATTTTGTACTTTAGGTTATAATTCAATACTACTCTATTTTCTCGCTCAATTTGTCCCAGCTTTAGCTTTTGGGAATTGTTTCAGTTGACTGGTCTGTTTGCCATACCCCAAACTTTGGGTGATTCTTTAATTGAACATTTTCTTATTTTCTTGTATTGTGAGATACTCCAGGCACCTCTTCAATAGTTCCTGCCTCGATCCTAAAATCAACTGTTTCTTCAGGGAAGTCTAATTTTTTTTATTGGGGAAAAATATTAGAAAGCAATATGCTGGTGCTCTATACGCTCATTGCTACCAGTGGCATTGTTTTTAGATCCTTTCAGCTGACATAGCAAATCTATGTGTGTGTGTATACAAACCATGTATATACAAATATCTCTCTGGCTATCTATCTGAAGTTTTCCATGTATATCTATATTAAGCTAAACATACCTTTCAACTATTTCTTCACTTCTAATCCTTTCAAATAAATTATACTTCCTTCTCCCCTGCTTCTCAGTAATTTCCCATTCTAACAGTGAAAAAGCTTGCTCCCATCATCTACTACTTATTTACTTGATTGTTTAATTTTAGTATATGTGTATATCAATTTCAGAACTGTTATATGGTATCCCCATGGGAGACAGCCAAGCAGCTTTATTAACTACGGTGCAGTACATTTTTTGTGTAGTTATTTTTACCTTTAAACTTCTTGGCTTCACTTATTTCCAAAAGTCTCCATATTTTACAACAAAATTTTTCTTAATGAGGTTTCCTATAGTTGTGTAGCTATGCAGTTTAGTTTCAAAATACATTTTAAAATTGTTTTTCTCTTTTCTAGTCTTAACCTTGAAATGTACTTTGAAACCTTTTGTTTTTCTTCTTTTCGACTAGGTATTCCCTTGCACTGTGCTAGCTTCTCTAATTAAGTGCTTGTTTAGAAATACTAGGGGTTAAACCTGAAATAAACTAGACGTGGAGACCCAGCTGTAGAATCCTCTCTTGCCTAGAGGGAGTTGTGAACAATCAGTACACCATTACTGGGCTAAAGTCAAGACAATACCAATCAGATCACCTAAAGGGAGCTTACTCAAGATAGCCACTGAAACAAGACACACAGATCCTGTTCCTTGCCCAACTCCCACATGCTTCCCATGCCAGTTTCCCTTTCTTAAACTCACTCATGTGCTTAATATTTTGAAATAGTCTTTCAGAGGAATGAGCCTGGCCATTTCTCAACTGTCATTTGAATAAAATTGCTTTCCTTTCACCAGATCCTGCTTCTCCTATTTTTGCTTTAAAGCTGTGAGCAGCTGGACTTGCATTCGGTTACATTTATAATACAACTGGTTTATTTTGTCACAGTCTTCATTGCATGTTGTGTTTCCTTTTATTTCCTAAATGTTTTATATAATTTGCATGCATTAAGATTCACTCTTCTCACTGTGAAGAACTAGGGGCTTACCCAAATGAATAATGTCATGTAATCACCATCAGAGTATCATACAGAATTATATACTTTGACTGGACTGTGATTCACTTTTCAACCTTAGTCTATCAACAGACCACTTTAAACACTGATATGGTTGCCATTTTTGTATTTTTGTCCCCCCCACCACCCCCGAATGCCATATAATTTAAATTCTACAGTACTTAACCTATTCAGGCTGGCTTTTTCAAAATAGTAATATGCACTTAAGATTTACTCATTTTTCAACATGACTTGATAGGTAGCTCATTCGTTCTATTGCTGATTAGTAATCCATTGCATTGATTTGCCATAATTTGTTTATTCATCACCTAATGGAAGGACCTCTTAGTATCTTTCAATTGTTGGTGTTTAAGAATAAAGTTGATACAAGCATTAATGTGAATGTTTCTGTGTGGTTATAAGTTTTCAAATCAGTTGAGCAAATACCTAGGAGTGTAACTGCTGTACCGTTTGGTAAGATTATATTTAGCTTTGTTAGAAACTACCAAAACTATCTTCCAAAGTAGCTTTGCCATTTTTCATCCCCACCATGAACAAGAGTTTTTTTTGTTCTGATACTGAGTTTCCAATATTACGCCAGCCCTACATTCTTGGGAAGAAGTCATTTGGTCATGAATTCTGATTCATTTTACAAAATTGTGCATTGTATTTGCTAAAATTATTTTAGGAAGTTGTGTTCACAACTCTTACGGTGTTCAAGTGTTCACAAATGTCCATTTATTACTCTTTGCTTTGTCTTAAACAAACTTCAGTCAACCTTCTCTCCTTTCTACAGGATCCTAAAGTTTTTTTGTCACTAAGCTTGAGTAAACTCTAAAAATTGAAAATAACATCAAATCAGCTTATCTTCAGGGTCAGCTGATGACCATAGCAAAGCAATGTCTCTGTTAAACTCCACTTATCGTTTTCCCTTGTTAAGCAAATTTCTCCTTAAAATATCCCTTTTCTTTCCTTCTAATTTAACACTATTTAAAAAAAGATTTTTTTGTTTGAATTTGAAATGCTTGCAGTTATCTGAAATCAGTATTCTTCCTACTGCAATAGTCTTTCTTCTGAATAAAATAGTTCCTTAAAGTACAGATTTGTGTTTATTGGACAGTAGATATAGACGTATTCACATTATTTCCTTTTCAATGAGATTTGATAGCTTGTGTTCTTCAAAGATTAAGCCTATTTCAATAAGATTGTACAATTTATTTGCATGCAGTATTAAACATAATAGTTCTTTATTCTATTATCAGTATATGTAGTATCTGTAATGATTTCCATTCTCTTATTCCTGATATTACTGTTTTTTGTCCTTTCTGTAATGTTTTTATTACTCTGACCAGAGGTTTGTCAATTATATTAACCTTCTCAATAAAATCCACTTCCTATTATTTATTTCCCCTACTTTCTCTACTTTTTAATTCAATTTCTGTTGTGATCTTTATTTTTTTTCCTTTTTCTCTATTTTAAGATTTTTTTTCTTTCTCCTTCTCTCTTTTTTAAAATTTATTTAGGGAGAAGCAGGGTTCATCAATTTGACACCATTCTTCTATTACATTCTTTTTAATAAAACCATTTAGTGCTACAAGAATTTCTGAATATTCATTTACCTGCATCCCATGCCTTTTGATACACTGTGTTTTCATTCATATTTTTCTGGTTTCACATGTCTAGTAAGTTTTTTATATGATGCCAGAAATTGTGACTGTTCTTAAAAATCATACTGAAGAGTTTGTAGTTCTCTACATTTTCCTGAATGTTGTTCAGGGATGGGTTTTAATAACTTGAAAATTGTTTAGTGTTTCAGGTCTCTTTTTTAAGATTTGTCAAGTGAGACATAAGCAGCTTTTAGGAAACAGCTTTTATGTAGACAGATTTAGGGAATACAAGCACAGTGTTTTTACATGAAAATTTTGTGTAGTGGTAAAGTCTGGGCTTTTGGTATAGCCATCACCCAAACCCTGTACATTGTATCCTTTGAGTAATTTCTCATCTCTCATCCCTGTCACCCACCCAGGTCTCCAACATCCATTATTCCACACTGTATGCCTATCTATACACATTATTTAGCTCCCACTTGTGAGAACAGGTAGTTTTTGTGTGCTTGAGTTATTTTTCTGCATTTGAGTTATTTCACTTAAGATGATGTCCCCTAGTTCCACCCATGTTGCTGCAAAAGACATTATTTCATTTTTTTATGGCTGAATAGTATTGTAGTGTGTGTGTGTGTGTGTGTGTGTGTGTGTGTGTATAGGACCACGTGGTAAATATCTATCTATAATTTTTTGTATTATTTGTGTAGACACCCAGTAGTGAGATTAGTAGATCAAATGTTAGTTCTATTTTTTGTTCTTTGAGAAATTGCCATACTGTTTTACATAGAGGGTGTACTAATTTATATTCCCACCAACTGTGTACATGGATTCCCTTTTGTCTGCATCCTTGCCAACATGTTACTTATTTTTACTTTTTAATAACAGCAATTTTGACTGGTGTAGAATGGTATCTCTTTAGGTTTTAACTTGCATTTCTCTGATTATTAGTGATGTTGAACATTTTTTGTATTTTTATTGGCCACTTGTATGTCTTTTAAAAAATGCATGTTCATGTCTTTCATCTCCTTTTAATGGGGTAATTTGTTTTGTTGTTGTTATTGTTGAGTTGTTTGAATTTCTTATAAACTCTGAATATTAGTCTTTTGTTAGATGTATAGCTTTTAAACATTTTCTCCCATTTTGTAGTTTATCTGTTTATGCTAATGATTATTTCTTTTGCTGTGCATGGTTTCAGCTTAATAACGTCCTATTTGTCTATCTTTGTGTTCTTTTAGTTTTCAAAGTCTTAGTCATGAATTATTTTTCCATGCCAATGTTCAGAAAATATTTTTCCTGTTTTCTTCTAATAATTTAATATTTTCAGGTATTGAGCTTAAGTCTTTAATTCATGAGTTAACTTTTGTATCTGGTGAGAGACAGGAGTGCAGTTTCACACTTCTGCATATGACAATCCAATTTTCCCAGCATCAGGTATTATATAGTGTGTACTTTCCCCGGTGTTTTCTTCAACTATGTCAAAGAACAGTTGACCGTAGGTATGTAGCTTTATTTCTATGTTCTCTTTTCTGCTCCTTTGGTCTATGTGTTTATTTTAAATCCACTATCATGCTGTTAAATCTACCCTTGTAGTATAATTTGAAGTCAGATAATGTAATGCCTACAGCTTTGTTCTTTTTGCTTAGAATTGCTTTAGCTATTCACATTCTTTTATTGTTTCTTATGAATTTTAGGATTATCTTTAAATTATGTGAAAAATAACATTGGTGTTTTTATAGGATTGCATTTAATCTGTAGATTGCATCGGGCAGTATGGCTCTTTTAAGGATATTGATTCTTCTCATCCATGACCATGGGAAGTTTTTATCACTTGCTTGTGTCATCTACAATTTCTTTCCTCAGTGTTTTGTGGTTCTCCTTATAAAGATCTTTCACCTCCTTGATTAAATGTATTCCTAGGTTGCTAATTATTCCACACTTTTAAAGAAAGATTCTTCTGAGGACTCTACGCAATTCTCAATAAATTATAAAATTTTTCAAATGTGACTAGTGAGAATTAGCACTCTTCCTGGTATTGTGAAGGCTTTGTTTCTTCTAATCATTTTAGAATCATTTGTTTCTTTTTTACTGGCCTGGGATAGCTTCCTTAAATCCATGAAATGTTAGTATTCTCTGGATATTTGAGGGAGTCCCTGGCACAGTGGTCTAGAATTCTCTGTCTGTGCTGCCCCTTTTCTGTGATAATATTCGCTATTACTTTATACTTTTTGCGTTTTCTAGATTCTCAATCCTACCTCTTCAACTAAAAGAATCTGCCAGGCTTTAACTGGGATCCCCCTCTTTGACCTACAGCCTGGAATCTTTCTCAGGACAATAAGCTGATTCATCTCATGAGACATGTAGTTCTATTTCATAAAGAATACTAATAGAGCAACTAAAAATAATAAAGAAACGAACACAAATTTGAACAAAGCAGTAGTAAAGGGTAGAGGGGCCTCCATAAAATAACTGAATATTATTTAACAATTGAATAATAATTAAATAATAAATTATTATTTAACAATTGAGTATTATTTTGTGTATGCTGATTTAAATAATATCTGTTCTAAAATTTAATCAGGTAATTCATTGCCTTTTCTCCTCTAGATACTGAATTGTGATTGTAGTTTTAATATAAATCTTAACACTTTGAGGCATTTAACCAACTGGTAATATCTACTGTCATGAACTCTAATAAATGGCTGAAAGTATCAATAAATAAGAGAGCAGTGGTTAACAATAATCAAATTTTTAGTGTTAAGTATATAAGAAATATAGATATCTAGGAAAATGTATGCTTATAAAAATATTTTTAAAATAAAGCATAAGAAATAGCAATCTCAGATAATCTAAAATATTGTTATTGACTACAAGTTCTTATTATTCATATTTCTCTGTAACATTCCTCTTCCCCACTCAAAATTTGGAAGTTAGGTTTAAAATTATGGTTGTTGGGTAAATGGTCAAGTTAGTGAATATGTGCAATTTGATTGAATTGCACATTTTGCCTTAAATGTAGTAATACAGGTCATGAGTTAGTAGTATTAAATGCTACCAATAGGAATAGTAATATGAATAATAAATATTCATTATTAATAAATAGTAATAAATAGTATTTTACTTGTCATAATGTAGGTAAAAAAGTGTGTATTAAAATTGCAATAAAATCTAAATCTATTTCAGTGGCAGATTCTGAAATCAACAAGATTAAATGTTACTGATAGTGTTCCACATGGTAGAAAGTCTTGAAAATAGTAAACAACAGAAACATAACTCAGAATATTGTATATTTTTCAATTGATATTTCAAAGCATGCATCATAATTTAATAATATTACTAGCACTTGCAACTACATGTCGTATTCCTTTCTAGGTAGGACATGTTAGAAATGTGACATAACCTACCGTAAAGCCACTTAGGAGAACACTGGGCTCTTTCTGGTGAAGAACAGACAACTGCTCTTATTTTACTTGATAGGATATAAATATAGAAATCATAAAAAGATAAAGAGAAAATTTAGTTTTACTCTAAATTGATATTTGTAATTCTCATCTCTTTATAATGACATACATTTCAAAAGATAAATTGTGCTGGAATTGCTACAGAAGTAAAGACTTCTGCAGAGGAAATGCAGACTTAACTCTTTCTCCTTTGTTGCTTTTGTATAGTTTGCTGTTCAGAAACGGGGGTTCATCTCGGTATTGCTTAATCAAAAACTGCGTTTATAAGTTATGAGTGTGTTATATCTTCTAAAGGAAAATTTGATAACCTTATTAGTATTAGTACATTGAGTTTTTTTTTTCTGCGTGGTGGAAATGGAAATGCTTTTCACATACAGCAACACACGCAGGATACAAATGTCAGTGAATCTTAGAAGGTGAGTAATTCGTACTAAGTATAATAAGTAAGTATGAGGAAGCATTCCAAACATGACTTGGAATTTGGATATAGTCCTCAGACATCAAAGTTGATGCTCTTTCCACACAACTGCCTTTCTTATTCAAAGTTTCTTTTTAATATAAAGAAACATTATCAGATAAAGGGAATCTCTTTGTTCCAAATCACATAAAAAATATTGAATTACCTCAGTTGTCAGTAATGATGAGTTATATGATGTCAGTTGAAATTATAGATTGTATTTTTTAAAAACTTATTTCTGCTCGCCACCATATGGTGAAAGTATAAAAATAAATATTCAAAAAAGTTTGGGTATTTTTACAAAAGTATGGCATTTCTTCAGGTTTTGCCTTTCACCAGCTTTGATTTATACTTGATTTTAAAACACATTGAGTCTTATTCTCTCCTCACTAGCATGAGAGAGTAACTGCCATAAATCCTTGATACTGTCAGCTTACGCAAAGGAAAGGATTGTTCTGGATTGTGCAACACATATAATACCAGCTCAGGAGCAGAAAAAAATATGATGAGAGATGAATTATTGTATGTCCTAGAGGAATAGAAAAGTAGGAAGCAAGCTCCTCATTATCATGAGGAAATTAGGCTAATTTATTTGTAGCACTAAAATTAAATAATGTAAAAACAGCTTTCTTTTAAAAATCTAGTCATAAACAAAAAAGTGGCATTTTTTAGCTAATAAATCCAAATAACGTCAATTATAACTGCTTGAAAATAATTATCCTAAAAATCATGCTATGCACTATTTTGATATATTTTGGCTTTTCTCATTCATATAAACAAATTCAATTAAATAAGCAGTTTAGCTTTCCAAGGGCAAGCCAAAAAAGCTGAATGTGTGATAAATATGACTAAAATTATGTTTTAAATATATATATGTCTAAAGGGTATATGCAAAATACAAAGCCTTATCACAATTTACTACATAGTTTTCCAAGCACATGATTATTTTTATTTCTTGAGAGATAATCATGTATACATCAGAGTAATTTTGGGCTCTGAATACTTTGCAGGATTACATAGCCATGATAAATTATGTTATTTTATAAAGAAAATATGTTTAGATCATTTCCTACAGAATATACTATTATGTTATTTTAGATGTACTGAGAGACATTAGAAAATATCCTTATAAAATATTCTATAATATTCAATGGTTTATACTTGTAGAATTTATTTTTAGAAAATAGAGACACTGAAGGGCAGATCATGAGAAAAGTCACAACTCAAATATATATTAAGCTCTTCTCTACTCTCATTTAATTTTGACAAAATAATCAGTATTGACTATAGTAAAAAATGAGAGAGAGCAGTCATACATTCTTATTATTTTTAATTTTGCCCTTAGTTTTCATTACATATTATAAATTAATTAGATTTTTTGGCACATTCTCTAATAATTGAGTTAGCTGGAAATCTCCCCAAGCAAAAACACACAATTAGAAAATGAATTTGTAAAGATTTCTAGGAATGTGGTGTATGGGAGGCAGAACTAGATTGCAGCTCTGGACAAAGAAGCATGTGGAGGCTTGCACTGCAAATTTTAGCTCCAGACAGACTGCAAGAACAAACAAGCAATCGCAGGAGGCCCCATAGACCTTCTGAAGGAAGCAGACTGCTCCTGTAGCACCCAGGAAACACCCCTAAATAAATTAAGAAAATGAAACTTATATCAAGCACTCTGTCAGACAACAGTGAAATAAAACTGAAAATCAACTCAAAAAGGAACTTTCAAAACCACGCAAATACGTGGAAATTAAATAACCTGCTCCTGAATAAGCATTGAATCTAAAACAAAATCAAGATTGAAATTTAAAAATTCTTTGAACTGAACGACAATAATGACATAACCTATCAAAACCTCTGGAATACAGCAAAGATGGTGCTAAGAGGAAATTCATAGCCCTAAACGCCTACATTAGAAAATCTGAAAGAGTACAGGCAGACAGTCTAAAGTCATACCTCAAGGAACTAGACAAACAAGAATGAAACAAACCCAAACCCAGAAAAAGGCAGGAAATAATGAAGATTATAGCAGAACTAAATGAAATTGAAAAAAACAAACAAAAAAGACATATGAAACAAAAAGCTGGTTCTTTGAAAAGATAAATAAAATTGATAAACCATTAGCAAGATTAACCGAGAAAAGAAGAGAGAAAATCTAAATAGCCTCACTAAGAAGCAAAACATGAGATATTACAACTGACACCTCTCAAATAAAAAAGATCTTTCAAGGGTATTATGAACATCTTTATGCACACAAGCTAGAAAACCGAGAAGAGATGGGTAAATTCCTGGAAAAATACAACCCTCCTAGATTAAATCGGGAAAAATTAGGTGCCTTGAACAAACCAATAACAATCAGTGAGATTGAAATGCTAATTAAAAAATTACCAAAAAACAAAAAATAAAAAAGTCCAGGACCAGAGGGAGTCACAGCAGAATTCTACCAGACATTCAAAGAAGAATTGGTACCAGTCCTTATGACACTAAGGTAGAGAAAGAAAGAACCCTCCCTAATTCACTTTATGAAGCCAGTGTTACCCCTAATACCCAAACCAGGAAAGGACATAGTCGAAAAGAAAATTAAAGACTGATATCCTTGAGGAATATAGATGCTAAAATCCTTAGCAAAGTACTAGCTAATCAAATCCCACAACATATCAAAAAGATAATCCACCATGATCAAGTGAGTTTCATACCAAGGATGCAGGGATGGTTTAACACATGCAAGTCAATGAATGTGATACACCACATAAACAAAATGAAAAACAAGAATCACATAATCATCTCAATAAATGCAGGAAAAGAATTCGACAAAATCCAGTATCCCTTTATAATTAAAACTCTCAGCAAAATCAGCATACAAGGGACGTATCTTAATGTAATAAAAGCCATCTATGACAAACCCACAGCCAGTATAATACTGAATGGGGAAAAGTTGAAAGCATTTCCTCTGAGAACTTGAACAAGACAAGGACGCCCAGTATCACCACTCCTCTTCAACATAGTACTGGAAGTGTTAGCCAGAGCAATCAGACAAGAGAAAGAAATAAAGCCCATCTTAATCAGTAAAGAGGAAGTCAAACTGTCACTGTTTGCTGGTGATATGATTGTTTACCTTGAAAACCCTAAGAACTCCTGCAGAAAGCTCCTAGAACTGATAAAAGAATTCAGCAAAGTTTCCAGATACAAGATTAATGTACACAATTAAGTAGTTTTTCTATACACCAACAGTGACCAAGCACAGAACCAAATCAAGAACTCAACCCCTTTTAAAATAGCTGCAAAAAATAAAATAAAATACTTAGAAATATAGCTAACAAAGGAGTCAAAAGACCTCTACAAGGACAACTACAAAACACTGCCAAAAGAAACCATAGACGACACAAACAAACGGAAACACATCCCATGATCAGGAATGGGTAAAATCAATTTTGTGATAATGACCATACTGCCAAAAGCAATCTACAAATTCAATGCAATCTCCATCAAAGTAACACCATCATTCTTCACAGAATTAGAAAAAACAATCTGAAATTCATACAGAACCAAAAAACAGTCCACATAGCTAAAGCAAGACTAAGCAAAAATAACAAATCCAGAGACATTACACTACCTTATTTCAAACAATACTATAATGAGGTAGTCAGCAAAACAGCATGGTACTGGTATAAAAATAGGTACATAAACCAATGGAACAGAATAGAGAACCAAGAAATAAACCCGAATATTTACAGCCAGCTGATCTTTGACAAAGCAAACAGAAACATAAAGTGGAGAAAGGATACCTTTTTCAACAAATGGTGCTGGGATAATTCACTAGCCACATGTAGTAGAATGAACCTGGATCCTCTTCTCTCACCTTATACAAAAATCAGCTCAAGATGGACTTAAACCTAAGATCTGCAAGTATAAAAATTCTAGAAGATAACATTGGAAAAACCCTCTAGACTTTAGCTTAGGCAAGGATTTCATGACCAAGGACTCAAAAACAAATGCAAAGATAAATAGCTGAGACTTAATTAAACTAAAGAGTGTCTGCATGGCAAAAGGAACAGTCAGCAGAGTAAACAGACATCCCACAGAGTGGGAGAAAATCTTCAAAATTTATACATCTGACAAAAGACTAATATCCAGAATCTACAATGAACTCAGACAAATCAGTAAGAAAAAAACACAGTCTCATCAAAAAGTGGGCTAAGGTCAAGAATAGACAATTCTCAAAAGATGGTACACAAATGGCCAACAAACATATGAAAAAAATGCTCAACATCACCAATGATCAAGGAAATGCAAATCAAAACCACGTTGTGATACCACCTTACTCCTTCAAGAATGGCCATAATCGGCCAGGTGTGGTGGCTCATGCCTGTAATCCCAGCACTTTGGGAGGCCAAGGCAGATGGATCATGAGGTCAGGAGACCGAGACCATCCTGGCTAACACGGTGAAACCCTGTCTCTACCAAAAATACAAAAATATAAGCTGGACATGGTGGTGGGCGCTTGTAGTCCCAGCTACTTGGGAGGCTGAGGGAGGAGAATGGCATGAACCTGGGAAGCAGAGCTTGAAGTGAGCCGAGATTGTGCCACTGCACTCCAGCCTGGGTGACAGAGAGAGACTCCATCTCAAAAAAGCAGAGAAAAAAAAATGGCTATAATCAAAAAATCAAAAAACAGTAGATGTTGACATGGATGTGGTGAACAGGGAACACTTCTACAATGCTGGTAGGAGTGTAAACTAATACAGCTACTATGAAAAACTGTGTGGAGATTCCTTAAAGGACTAAAAGTGGAACTACCATTTGATCCAGCAATCCCACTACAGAGGAAAAGAAGTAATTATTTGAAAAGATAGTTGCACACTCACGTTTATAGCACAATTCACAATTGCAAAATCATGGAACCAACCCAAATGCCCATCAATCAACGAATGGATAAAGAAACTGGTATGTGTATGTGTGTGTGTGTGTATATATGTGTGTATGTATATAAATATATATATAATGGAATACTACTCAGTCATAAAAAGGAGTGTAATAACAGCGTTTGTAGCAACCTGGATGAGATTGGAGACTATTATTCTAAGTGATGTAACTCAGGAATTGAAACCCAAACCTCACATGTTCTCACTGATATTGGGAGCTATGCTATGAGGACACAGATGTATAAGAATAATACAATGGACTTTGGGTACTTGGGGGAAGAGTGGTGGGGGGTGCAAGGGATAAGAGACTACACATATGGTGCAGTGTATATATGGGTGATGAGTGCATCAAATCTCACAAATCACCACTAAAGAACTTACACATGTAACCAAATACCACCAGTAACTAATGGAACAATAAAAAATAAAATAAAAATTAATATATGATATAACTTAAATAAGTTGATTTCTAAGGGAATTTTTATAGAATAACTTGTGAAAATTTGGATATTTATGATATCATTATTTTCTAGCATATTTAATTAGTCATGGAATGTTAATGAAAGAAAACAGAGAGTATTCTATTTTTAAAGAAATCCTAACACTTCTGCATTTGACTGCTTGTGTCTACTTCATGAATCTAATTTATGATGCAACATGACGGTAACAGCTGAACATGAAATGTAATGACAATAAGGACACCACATACACAAAAGAGTAAACGACTTTGAGATTTTACATATTCAACACCTAAGTACTACACATATTTATATAAAATACAAAAATGGAGGTAACAGAATTTTTTTTTTGCTTCATGTTTTCAATCATCTTTACTTTAAATCTGTTTTTCAAGTACAGGAATATGAGTTCCATAGGATTGGAGAGGAGAACTGCACGGGATTCCAAACAGTTACATATTTACTTACTTTATCAAATTAAACTTATACAACTAAATTTGAAGTTGTGTTGATGGTCACCTATAAATGAAAGTTTCCCAGATATTTATTAAAGGATGTGTGACAAAAAATGCTAATATTTCAAATTAGCATATTTTTGTCACTTGTCTTTTAATATGTATATAATATCCTTGAAATATTTATATTTTATACAGTATATATAGTATATAATATGGTTTGGCAGTGTCCTCACCCAAAATCTCATCTTTAATTATAATTTTCTTAATCCCCATATGTCAGGGGTGGGATCAGGTGGACGTAATTGAATCGTGGGAGTAGTTTCCAACAGGCTGTTTTTGTCAGTGACTCTAAAGAGATCTCCTGATTTTATAAGAATATGTTATTTCCCCTGCTTGCACTCACTCCATCCTGCTGCACTGTGAAGAGGTGCTTGCTTCTCCTTTGCCTTCCACCATCATTGTAAGTTTCCTAATGCCTCCCGATGAATGAGAACCTGTGAATCAATTAAACCTCTTTCTTTAATACATTACTCAGTCTTGGGTATTTCTTTAGAGCAGTGTGAGAATGAATTAATTCAATAAATAAGTACCACAGAGAGGGGTTGCTGCTATAAAGATACCAGCAAATGTGGAAGTGACTTTAGAACTGGGTAACAGGCAGAGGTTGGAACAGTTTGGAGGCTCAGAAGAAGAGAGACAGGTGTGGGAAAGATTGACACTACCTAGAGGCTTGTTGAATGTTTTTGACCAAAATGCTTATAGAGATGTGGACAATGAAGTCCAGGCTGAGACAGTCTCAGATGGAGATGAGGAGCTTGTTGGAAACTGAAATAAAAGTGTCTCTTGCTATGTTTGAGCAAAGACACTGGTGGCATTTTGCCTTTGACATAGAGGTCTGTGAAATGTTGAACTTAAGAGTGATGATTTAGGATATCTGGTGTAAGAAATTTCTAAGCAGCAAAGCATTCAGGATGTGACTTGAGTGCTCTTAAAAGCACCCATTCCATTTTGGCTGGGAGTGATGGCTCACTCCTATAATCCCAGCATTTTGGGAGGCCGAAGCTGGTGAATCACCTGAGGTCAGGAGTTCAAGACCAGCCTGGCCAACATGGTGAAACCCTGTCTCTACTAAAAGTACAAAAATTAGCCAGGTATGGTGGTGGGTACCTGTAATCCCAGCTACTCTTGAGGCTGAGGCAGGAGAATCACTTGAACCTGGGAGGTG
>NW_012118343.1:174534-180578 GCF_000951035.1 Colobus angolensis palliatus
GAAGGAAGGAAGGAAGGAAGGAAGGAAGGAAGGAAGGAAGGAAGGAAGGAAGGAAGGAAGGAAGGAAAGAAGGAGGGAGGGAGGGAGGAAGGAAGGAAGGGAGGGAGGAAGGAAGGAAGGGATTGGAAGGGATTCAGTTTTATACATTCACAAATATATAGTTTGGAATTGGAACTTATCTTTAAAAGGGAAACAGAGCCTAAATGTTTAAAAAATTTACAGGCTAACAATGTGATAGAAAAGAAAAAAACTTTTTTTTTTTTTTTTTCTCTGAGAAGAAATTCAAACTGGCTGCAGAAACTTGCATAAATTAGGAGGACCCAAATGTTAATCACCAGTACAATGGGGAAAATGTCTCCAGAGCATGTCAGAGGTCTTCATGGCAGCCCCTCACTTCACAGGCCCAGAGGCCTAGGAAGGAGTTTGCTTTAGTGGTGACGCCCTCATGGAGGTCCTCTGATGCAAGAGGTGGGTTTCCATGGTCTTCAGGAGCTCCACCCCTGCTTTCACAGGCTAGTATTAAGTGTCTTTGGCTTTTCCAGGCACACAGTGCAAGCTGCCAGTGGAGCCACCATTTTGGGGTCTGTAGGATGGTGGCCCTTTTCTCACAGCTCCACTAGGAACTGCTACAGTGGGGGCTCTGTGTGGGGTCTCTGATGTCACATTTCCCTTCTGCACTGACTTAACAGAGTTTCTCCACGAGGGTTCCACCCTTAAAGCAAATTTCTTCCTGGACATTCAGGTCTTTCCATACATCCTCTGAAATCTAGGCAGAGGTTCTCAAACCTCAATTCTTGATTTCTGTGCACCATGAGGCATAACATCACATATAAGCCACCAAAGCTTGGGGCTTGCAGTCTCTGAAGCAACAGTCCGAGCTGTACGTTGGCCCTTTTAGTCATGGCTAGCACAAAGAGCACCAAATCCTGAGATCGCACAAAGCAGCAAGGCCCTGGGCCCAACCTAAAGGGTGGTTTATTCCTCCTAGGCCTCTGAGGAATAGGACCTGGTTCCCTTCTATCCTTGATGGAATCACTTTCAAATAGTCCCTGGGCCACATCCTTGGTTTTCTCTCCTAACACACTTTTTCACCAGTTATGTGGCCAAGCTTAAAGTTTTTCAAATGTTTCTGATATGCTTGTCTTTGGATTAGAAATTCCATCTTCAAAACTGTTTCTCTTCACAGCTTAATGTGAATCATTAAAAGTAGTAATGCAGTAGGCTGAATGCTTTGCTTCTCAGATATTTATTCTACCGGATACCCTGATGCATTGATCTTAAGTTCTGCATTCCATAAAGCCCAAGGGCATAGACAAAATAACACAACGAAGCCAAGTTCTTTGCCAGTTCATCACAAGGATGGCCTTTAATCCAGTTTCCAATGCTTTGTTCCTCAGTTGCACCTGAAAATTCATCAGAGTGGTCTGTAATGTCCATATTTCTATCAGCGTTCTGGTCATGACCAATAAACTAATCTCCAAGGGTTTTCAGTCTTTCCCTAGTCTTGTTGTCTTCTAAACCCTCACCGTAATGCAGACTTTTCTAGTCTCATCCTCCAAATTCTTCTAGCCACTACCCATTATCCAGTACCAGAGCCATTTCTACATTACTGGGTGTTATTATAAACTGGTATCAGTTCTGGTACAATTTTTTAATCTTAGTCTGTTTTATTGGATTATAGCAGAATACCTGAAACTGAGTAATTTTTTAAAACATAAATTCATTATAGTTATGGAGGTTGATAACCCAAGTTTAAGATTGGGAACCTTCATGCTGATGAGGACAATCTCCAGAGTTCCAGAATGGCACAGAGCATCTCATAGTGAGGAGGCCGAGCATCCTTATCCAAGTCTCTCTTTTCTTATACAGTCGCCAGTGTCACTTCTGTGAAAAGCCACTAACCCATTAATCCACTAATTCACTAACTCATTAATCTATCCACGGATTAATTCATTTAGGAGAACAGAGCCCTCATGGCCCAATCACATTTTAAAGTCTCCACCTCTTAATACTGACACGTTGGAAATTAAATTTCAATGTGAGTTTTTGAGGGGACAAATATTCAAACCATAGCAGCATTCAATTATGAAAACGAGGGCAGAGGATTGTCATCATCATCAGAAGTTTCAGTTAGAAAAGCAGATAGAGGCTGTTAATGAAGTAATGGGATGTACCGGCTACATAATAGTAGTTTACATTATATTATATTTAATTATAAAGTTCTTCTAAGGCAGAGCTTATGGCCAAACTGAGACAAGTGAAAGACTTTGGAATGAATGATTATTGTATACACTACTGTACTTTTCTAAGACTTTTGGAGAGTTCATATATTTTACATTCTTTTTTTATTATCTGCAATTATCCAGTTTTAATTTACTGAAAAAATGTGTTATACTGTCTGATTGATAATATTAATGATGAATCAGTTAATTTTACATTACTGCAGAGCAAATGATGCACATAGTTTTATGTTAATTTTCTTGTTTATATTAATGTTATAAAGTTATGATTATTGAATATGTATTTATGTAAGTGGGGTATTTTATACAAATTTTACTTCAACAGTTATTGCTGCTGAATATTTGTAACAAGCCATTTAATTATTTCTCACATCATGTGCTACAAAAGGCAAAAGTCAGTGATGATTTATTGCTGTAAGTTGTACAGCTCCCCACATTTTTGACTTCACTTGCAAAAACTTGAAAGAACTCAGGAATTAATTTTCATTTACCAGTATCATTACTTTGTGTATCCTTTTTTTTACTCATAACACTGGTCCAGTAATAAGCCAACATGAGAATAAATCAAGTGAGTACAAGTCAACATTTTCAATCTGGACTAGATTTAGAACCTAGATCCTGGCCTACTGCAATGTAGCTCCCAGATATGCTAAACATTTGCATGCATCAGGAAGAGAAAAATCTCCTGGCTCTTATGATACTCAGTCTCTTATAAGCCTGAAAGAAATGCATATTAGAATAGTCAAGTCAATAAATGCCTACTACTTTGTGATTGATACTCATAGTGGCACGAGGCCAGGTGCCACCTCTGGATGTGTAATGTCTAGAAGTTGACAGTGACTGAAATCCACCAGGCTTAAAACTTTTCCATTTTGTATTTCGGTAACCCCATATTCAGTGACTGTAACTAAAGCATTTCTAAATTTAATGTATTTCTACTCATATCATTTATTATGTTAAGAACAATTCTACAATTAATATTACATATTGCATTTTATCATATCACCCTTAAATATAAAAAATCTGCTTATTTTACATTTGTCTATAGATTTATACTTAGAATCATCACAATAGTAGGTGAAAGTTATTCTATTAAGAAAATTGTATTCCAAATGATTAATCAATTTGACATTAATTCTTAAAATTGTAGGTAGTCTAGTGAAATGTACTGAAAGGCAAGCTCTATCATTTTAAACCACACACCATGCTTTTTCTCAAGTGCTATCTCAATGAATAACATTATGGTTAAAATATATGCAGACTATATATTGGAATATATACATACTTTTATATATTTAAATGTTTTCAAATATTTAGTTTTTGAAATGGCTAAACCTTCCGATTTTGTTAGAAGCATATCCCCATATTATGTGTACGTATTTAATTGTTAATACTCTCACTTCTTTTAACTGTCAGTTATGTAGAATTTTTCAACGGTGTCTTTACGAAGTCCTATTTAAGCATTATTATATACAACCTAGTATTTCAATTAAATTCATAGGCCAATGCTTTTATTTTTTGAAATTTATATACAGTACCATTAGTTAAATTAACCTGTGGTTAGATTTGCACTTCTAAATCCTTCCCTGAATTTTAATGCCCTATTCACCCACCATCTCTTGAAAAATCTTTGAATCACCCCTCTCTTTCTTCGTGCCCATACGGTCCACCTAGAGACAATGTCCTTATGTTATCTTTTTTAAAAATCACTTTCACCTGAATATTTTTCACATAGCAAAGTATGTTTCAGTCTCCCCTAACCAAAATATCTGCTCCACTTGCACTGATTTTCAAATTATCATTTAAATGGTATTTTTTCCATGAATGTATACCAGTTACAGCTGAGGGAAGCTTCTTCCCCTCTTTTCTCCTAATGCATTTCATTTTATCACTTGTTTTAACTTATACAAAGCTTTGCAGTGTAAATGCTTGAATACTAATTAAATATAAAAATTGAGATTTGGAAGAGATCCTAGGCCATATTTATGCTCAATATCCAACTTTTTGTTTATTTTCTTGTATTACTAGTGAAACAAATTTTAAACAAGTTTATGTTCTCTACATTCTAAAATTTATACAATTCTAGTTCTAGTCAAAACATTTGAAAAAGCATATTTTATACTACATCCTATTAATATTTTCATTTATTTATTGACCTAAGATTTGCAGTGATATTATTTCAAAAATACTAATAGTTTTCAGAATAATATGATTTACTTACACTACAGAATTTAATTCTGCAATAATGGTTTCTTTTTACAGAGGATCAAAAAGCTTCATAATAGTTATTTTCACAGTATGACAAATGTACTGAAATCTGACCTCAGGTTGACATTTTATAATGTACATTAATCAATTGTATTATTGCTTTATTAATAATTATAGAAGGACTAAAAACTTTACTCACAATTTCCATTCATTTAAGTAAAAATATATGTCTTCTTCTTAAGTTAACATAAAATATTATTCCCTCAAATGCATGTTTTAGGTATACCAAACTCAGTAAAATGAAACACTACTGTTTCAAACACTTTGGGTATAATTCCTGACATGATGAGTGAAAGTAAAGCAAAATGGTAAGCAATAATCACCTTTACGGTGTCTAGGTAAATTTAAAATTGCTCATAACTTTAATTCAGGTAGTTATTTCAACAATTTATACAGTAATTTAGAAGGATTATTACAAAAAATAACAATGTTTTCTGATTGTAGACAGATTACTCCATAGAAAAATGACCAATAATTTGAGTAAACACTTTACAAAATGTACATTTTACTATATACACATTACTATGAACAGTTAATCCTAATTTATCTCATTAATCTGGAAAATGTAACTGCAATAAGATACTAAAATGATACAAATTTTTAAAATTAAAAATGGAAAGAATGAAACAGATATTCTGGCAAATGACTATTTTCTATTAAAACTTTAATACCAACACATGAATCCTAAATATATAGGTAAATGATGATGTCTATCTGTGTCATTTATTAAATTACTTTATATGATGTGATTCTACCTTAAAGTCATATATTATCTATGAATTATTTCTCAGATTATTCCATTCCATAATATTCACTCTTTCCTATGAACACTTGGTGCTTTCAAGTTTAGTATGATTTGTTTTGTCAATTAATACGTCCTTTCTTTCCTGCAATTAGCTTGCTTTCCCTTATCCTTTAAAATTTTTTTGTTTTGTTTTGTTTTGTTTTTTTGAGACAGAGTCTTGCTCTGTTGCTCAGGCTAGAGTGCAGTAGCATGATCTTGGCTGACTGCAACCTCTGCCTCCCAGCTTCAAGCTATCTATCTAGCTGTATGTTTGCACCAATTAGCAACCACTTTTCATTCTCCCTTACCCCCATCCCACTCTTCTCATCCCACTCTTATCTTTCTACTCTCTATTTCTATTAGATCAAATTTTTAAACTTCCATATATGAGTGAGAACATGCAATATCTGTCTTACTGTCTGTTTCTAGCTTACTTCACTTAACACAATGACCTCCAGTTCCATTCATGTTGCTACAAATTGAATTTTTTTTAACCAATCATAGTATTCTATTATATATATATTCCACATTGACTTTATTCATTCATCTATTAATGGACACTTCAACTTCTTATCTTTGCAATTGTAAATAGTGCTGTGATAAACATGAAGGCAGGTATTCCTTTGATATACTGATCTCTTTTCATTTGAATAGATTCCCAGTAATGAGATTACTGGATCAAATGGTTGTTCTATTTTTAGTTTTTTTGAGAAATTTCCATAATGTTTTTCATAGTGGTTATAGTAACTTAC
>NW_012118343.1:181563-209310 GCF_000951035.1 Colobus angolensis palliatus
GTCTCGATCTCCTGACCTCGTGATCCGCCCATCTCGGCCTCCCAAAGTGCTGGGATTACAGGCTTGAGCCACCGCGCCCGGCCCCCGAGATCTGATGGTTTTGAAAACTGTAGTTCCCCTGCACGAGTTCTCTTTTTGCCTGCTGCCATCCACGTAAGATATTATTTGTTCCTCCTTGTCTCCCGCCAGGACTGAGAGGCCTCCCCAGCAATGTGGAACTGTGAGTCCAATTAAACCTCTTTCTGTTGTAAATTGCCCAGCCTCAGGTATGACTTTAACAGCAGCATGAAAATGGACTAATAAAGTAAATTGGTACCAGTAAAGTGGGGTGTTGTTGAAAAGATATCCAAAAATGGGGAAGCGATTTTGGAACTGGATAACAGGCAGGGTTGGAACACTTTGGAGGGCTCAGCAGAAGGCAAGACAAAGTGGGAAAGTTTGGAACTTTCTACAGACTTGTTTAATGGCTTTGACAAAAATGCCAAGAGTGATATGAGCAACAAGGTCCAGGCTGAGGTGGTCTCAAATGGAGATGAGGAACTTGTTGGGAACTGGAGCAAAGGTGACTCTTGTTATGTTTGAGTGAGACTCGCAGGATTTTGCCCCTGTTCTTGAGATTTGTGGAACTTTGAACTTGACAGAGGTGATTTAGGGTATACAGTGGAAGAAATTTTTAAGCAGCAAAGCATTCAAGAGGTGATTTGGGTGCTATTAAAGGCATTCAGTTTCAAAAGGAAAACAGAGCATACAAGTTCAAAAAATGACTGGATGTGGTGATTCACGTCTGTAATCCTTGCACGTTGGGAGGCTGAGGTGGCCAGGTCGTGTGGTCAGAAGTTTGAGACTATCCTGACAACATGGTAAAACCCCATCTTTACTAAAAATACAAAAAAATTAGCTGAGCGTGGTAGCAGGTGCCTATAATCCCAGCTACTCCAGAGGCTGAGGCAGGAGAATTGCTTGAACCCGGGAGGCAGAGGTTGTAGTGAGCCAAGACCAGGCCACTGCACTCCAGCCTGGACAACAGACAGAGACTCCATCTCAAAGAAAAAAAAAAAAAAAAAGTTCAAAAACAATTGCATCCTGTCAATGCATTAGAAAAGAAAATTCCATTTTCTGATGAGAAATTCAAGCCAACTGCAGAAATTTACATAATTAATGAGAAGCCAAATGTTACCCACAAAGACAATGGGGAAAATGTCTCCAAGCCATATCAGAGACCATTGCAACAGCCTCTCCTACCACATACCAGAGGCCTAAGAGGAAAAAGTGGTTTCCTGGGCCAGGCCTGGGGTCCGTGCTGTGTGCAGCCTAGAGACTTGGTGCCATGTGTCCCAGCTGCCCCAGCCATAGCTGAAAAGGGGTCAATGTAGAGCTCAGGCTATGGTCTCAGAGAATGCAAGTCTCAAGCCTTGGCAGCTTCCACGTGGTGTTGAGCCTGTGAGTGCACAGAAGTCAAGAACTGACGTTTGGGAACCTCTACCTAGATTTCAGGAGTTGTGAGGAAACTCTTGGATGCCCAAACAGAAGTTTGCTATAGGGATAGGCTCCTCATGAAGAACCTCTGCTAGGGCAATGCTGAAGGGAAATGTGGGGTGGGAGCCCCTACATATAGTCCTTACTGGGGCACTGCCTAGTGGAGCTGTAAGAGGGCCACTGTCTTCCAGATTCCAGAATGGTAGATCCACCTACAGCTTGCACCATGCACCTGGATAAGCCACAGACACTCAACACCAGCCCATGAAGGCAGCCAGGAGGGAGTCTGTACCTTGTGAAGCCAGTGGGGCGGAGCTGCCCAAAACTATGGGAACCTACTTCTTGTATCAGTGTGACCTGTATGTGAGACATGGAGTCATAGGAGATCATTTTGAAGCTTTAAGATTTGATTGCCCTGCTGGATTTTGAACTTGCATGGGGCCTGTAGCCCCTTTGTTTTGACAAATTTCTCCCATTTGGAATGGCTGTATTTACCCAATGCCTCTACCCCCATTGTATCTAGGAAGTAACTAACTTGCTTTTGATTTTACAGGCTCATAGGCAGAAGGGACTTCCCTTATCTCAGATGAGACTTTGGACTGTGGACTTTTGATTTAATGATAAAATGATTTGAAACTTTGGGGGACTGTTGGGAAGGCATGACTGGTTTTGAAATGTGAAAATATGAGATTTGGGAGGGGCCAGGTGAGGAATGGTATGCTTTGGCTCTGCGTCCCCATCCAAATCTCATCTCATACTCCCATAATTCCCACATGTTGTAGGAGGGACCTGGTGGGAGATAATTCAACCATGGGGGTTGGTCTTTCCCATGCTGTTCTCATGATAGTGAGTGGGTCTCACAAGATCTGATGGTTTTACAAAAAAGGGAAATTTTCTGCACAAGCTCTCCTTTTTGCCTGCCACCAACCACATAAGATGTGACTTGCTCCTCTTTGTCTTCCTCCATGATACTGAGGCCTTCCCATCCATGTGGAACTGTGAGTCAATTAAACTTCTTTATTTTGTAAATTGCCCAGTCTTGAGTATTTCTTTATTAGCAGCATGAAAACAGACTAATACAGTCATCTATCAAACTAAAGCACACACTAGAAAGACTGAGCCAGAGTCTACAATCTTTTATGTCACCTGTAGACCAACACCTTTGGATTTAACATTTTTACTCAAATTTTGAACTTATATTTAACGTACAAGTGATTTATAGCAGAAGGCCTCTAGAGAAAAAAGAAACAATGATTTTACTTATGGCAATACTTTTGAGTTTATTTCTGGTTTTAGTTAATTCATCTATTAAAAATGAGACTCTATCTTTTTTATGTACGGTTTTATTTATTTTTGGCATCTTTGAAATTGAAAAGTTTGTAATTTAAAAACTAAAGTAGAACTACAGCCAGCATAAGGAAACATGAATCTTCATAATGAAATTGTGTTGAAAACTAATATATTTTCATTAAAAAATAAATATCAAATAAATTAATTTCATATTGAATTTAAGACTAAAAAGAAAATCCTATGACATTCTGAAAGTCACAGTTAATTGTGCCAATTCCTTATCTTTTCTAATTAGAAACAAAAAGGGAATTTTTATAGTTTATAAGTTAAGAAACAATACCTAAGAGTACTTATTAAACCTTTGGATACTTATTAAACCATCTCCTGCTTGCCCTTTGGTCTGTTTCTTTGTGTTGAAAGTATTACACTCTCGGAGGTTGTTGTCTGAGTTTTATAAAGCAGAATAGTCTCAAACGTTTGATTTTTTTTTTTTTAAGTTTGAGTTTCCCTATATCATCTCCTTCATTAGCCTGTTCAGCCAGACTTGGGAAGAGTGAGGCTGGTGAGTTGATTTGAGCTACTGTCTTGTCTCATGCATTCAAGCTTGACTTATGTATCTAATAGAAAGGATGGTAAGTTGGAGGGGCAGGACATGTCACTTGACAGACTTTTTCTAAGAGTACTCTCATTTCCTACTGAGTGATGCTAATGAATTAGGGCATTGGCTTATGACACCAATCCAAAACTAAACTATACTCCTGGCTGGAAACAAACACTGTTTTACCTACTCCGTTTCAGCTTAGGGTAAGCTGAAAGCTGAAACAACTGATCATCCAAGATGTTCATATTTTACTTCCAGCAGGCTTCAGCTTCCCTGTGGTTCTACTGCTCTTTTATAAAGCATTTTTTCTTTCTCATGCATCCTGTGTTAGGATGTCCTGCTTCATTCAGATTCTACTTTCTTCTTTATGAAGTTATCTATTGTCTATGATCCTGAAAATATTCATCTTCCTGAATTTGACCAGGGCTATGCATTTTTTGTTTGTTTATTTTTAGATGCTTTTTGGGATTGGAGCATTATGGAGTTGTAACACATCCTCAAATTATTGCCTTCCAATTTTTCCTTTAGTTAAAGAAACAACTGGAGAAAAATTATCAAATGCCTGAGTGCTTAAAAAATACAATATTTATGTGCACTTTGAGCATGCTTAATGTTTGTAGGAGCCATAACAATATGAATGATTATTAACATAGACTAAATTTAAACATTCCCAGTTAGAAATTACAATTATAGGATAAAAGAGAAATATTATAAACCTTGTGATTGTAAGAAAATAATAATGGTATTAAAAATTTGGCTTGAGAGAAGGTAAGAATTTGGTAAGAAACTTGAAGAATGCTGCTTAAAATGTATCATATTATCCAGATACTGCCTTACAAAAATAAGAATTTTAAAAATTATTCAGTTTTTTTATTAGTATGTGTAATTTGTTTTTCTTGATTTAGAAATGAATATTTTAGCTGACGATGTAAAAATATAATAATTTTTTAATTTGAACTTATTTTTGTTAACTACAGATAAATTTCATTGTAATCCTTTTAAAAGTAACATATAAATAAAACTGTTTTTATTTATCCTCGCATATTTATATAGATTTGATAATATGAAAGCATGTACATGGAGCAAAATATGGCATTAAGAATAGCTATAAAATAAATACCTACTCAGCTTGATAAGAAAACTTATTACAATTAGATTAGAAGTTACATAATCTCCCCTTGTCAATTGTGTCTGTTTTTCTCCAAACATAAGGAAGGGACCCCACTATCATGAACTTTGCCTTTTATATTTCCTTACTTTCACATATAGTCATGCATCACTTAACAACAAGGATTTGTTCTGAGAAATCCATCATTGGGCTATTTCTACACTGCACAAGCAACATAGAAGGTATTGACACAAATCTAGATGATATAGCCTGCTACACAGCTAGGCTGTATGGTATCGTTAATTACTACACGACTGCCAACTTGTATACAATGACACTGTTCTGAATGATGTAGGCTATTATAACACAATAATATTTCTGTATTTAAACATACATGAAGATAGAAAATATACAGGAAAAATATGGTATAAAATTTAAAAATTGGTGTACCTATAAATGGGCAATTACCGTGAATGGAGCTTGCAGGACCAGAATTTGTTCTAGGTGAGTTAGTGAGTTGTGAGTGAATTTGAAGGTTTAGAACCTTACTGTATACCATTGCAGACTTTATAAACATTGAACACTTAGGATGCACTAAATTTATTTTAATTTTATTTCTTCAATAGTGAATTAATCTTAGCTTACTGTAACATTTTTCTTTATAGATGTAAAATTTTTAAAAACTTTTTGACTCTTTGGTAGTAACACAGCTTAAAGCCAAAACACATTATACATCTGTAAAAACATTTTATTTCTGTGTATTGCTATTTTATAATAATAGAATAACAATGTTATAGAAAAATAGAATAATATATTCTATTTAAAATATTTTCTTTATAAACATTTTTTTGTTAAAGACAGGACACAAATCAACACATTAGCCTAGGCCTACACAAAGGGGGATTCATTAAAACACTCTCTTCCACCTCCATATCTTATCCCACTGGAAGGTGTTTAGGGAGCTTTCTTCTCCTTGATAACAATGCCTTTTTCTAGAATACCTCCTGAAGGACCTGCTAGAGGCTGTTTTTGAATTAGCTGTTTTATGTTTTTTAGTAAGTGGAAAAAGACACTCTAAAATAATGATAAAAAGTAGACTGTAGTAAGTACATAAACCAGTAACATAGTTGTTTGTTATCATTAAAAAGGATTATGTATTGTACACAATATTAGATGTTACACTTTTATAAGACTTACAGTGCAGTAGATTTATTTACACCAGAGTTACCACAGCAGGTGAGTGATACATCATATTATGACATTAAGAAGGAGATAGTATCTCTAGGTGATAGATATTATTCAGCTCCCTTATAATCTTGTGGGACCATCATCATACAGTGACAGTCAATTCCCGACTTACTCAATGGCTTAACTTTTCATTTTTCTACTCTATTATCATGGAAAAGTGATACACATTCAGTAGAAATTGTACTTTGAGTACCCATACAACCATTCTGGTTTTCCCTTTCAGTACAGTTTTTAATAAAGTACATGAGATACTCAACACTTTATTATAAAACAGGTTTTGTATTAGATAATTTTACCTAACTGTGGGCTTATAGAAGCATTTGAGCGCATGTAAAGTAGGGTAAGCTATGTTCAGTTTATTAAATATATTAAATACACCTTCAGCCTTTTTTTTTTTTAGCTTAAAATAGGTTTATTGGGATGTAAGTTCATCATAGGCCAACAAGCATCTGGAGGTATATAACTACTTCTTTGTGTTTTACTCTATGGAGCATAAAGGTTATATGGTTATCATGGTGAAAATATGAGAAATGCACCCTTTTTTGTTCACAGGGAGGAAAAGAATATTTATTGTAAAATATGCCCATGTTCTTGGCCATAACAAGACTTACTCTCCTGGGGAAAAAACATTGCCATAGTCCTATCTCTGCTACAGGAAGGAAGGACATTCTTCCCAATACAACTGTCTATATTTGTTTTGTTGTTGTTGTTTGTTTTGTCTTGTTTTTTAATTTCACCTAAGGGAGTCAACTGAAAAAAAGTAGTTGATATGGTTTGACAGATCTCAGCTGGAGTTGTAGCTCCCATAATTCCCACATGTTGTTGGGGGAACCTGGTGGAAGATAACTACGTCATGGGAGGTGGATTTCCCCAGACTGTTCTCATGGGAGTGAATAAGTCTCACGAGGTCTGATGATTTTATAAGGGGTTTCCATTTTCACTTGGCTTTGGAACTGCATAAGAGGTAGAAGTTGGAACAGTTTGGAAGGCTCAGAAGAAGACAGGAAAATGTAGGAAAGTTTGGAACTTCTTAGAGATACATTGAATGGCTTGGACCAAAGTGCTGATTATGATACAGCCAATGAAATCCAAGATGAGGTGGTCTCAGATGGAGATGAGAAACTTTTTAGGAACTGGAGTAAAGGTGATTCTTGGTATATTTTAGCAAGAGACAGGGGACATTTTGCCCCTGCCCTAGAGATTTCTGGAACTTTCAACTTGAGAGACATGATTTAGGTATCTGACAGAAGAAATGTCTAAGCAGCAAAGCCTTCAAGAGGTGACTTTTGTGCTATTAAGAGCAATCAATTTTAAAAGAAAAAACAGAATAAAAGTTTTGAAATTTTGCAGACAGTTGATGCAATAAAAAAGAAAAGTCCATTTTTTTGAGGAGAAATTGAAGCCAGTTGGATAAATTTGCATAAACATTGAGAAGCCAAATGTTAATCACCAAGACAATGGAGAAAATGTCTCCAGGGCACGTCAGAGACTTTTGTGGCAGCCCCTCCCATCACAGGTTTAGAGGCCTAGGGAAAAATAAAAAATGATTTTGTGGGTTGGGCCCAAGGCAACCCCCTAACCCGGTGTGCAACCTAGGGACTTCGTACCCTGCCTCTCAGCTGCTCTATCCATTGCTAAAAGAGGCCAAGGTACAGCTTCAGCTGTTGCTTCAGAGGATGCAAGCCTCAAGTCTTGGCAGCTTCCACATGATGTTAAGCCTGCGGGTGCACAGAAGTAAATAATTGATTGCCTAGATTTCAGAGGATGTATGGAAATGGCAGGATGTTCAGGCAGAAGTTTGCCACAGAGGTGAAGCCCTCATACAGAACCTCTGCTAGGACAATGTGAAAGGGAAATGTAGAGTTGAAGCCCCCACACAGAGTCCCCACTGGTGCACTGCCCAGTGGAGCTATGAGAAGAGTGGCACCATCCTCCAGATGCCAAAATGGTATATCCACCAACAGCTTACAATCACATGCCTGGAAAAGCTGCAGACACTCAATGCCAGCCCATGAAAGCAGGTGAGAGGTAGTCTGTACCCTGCAAAACTGAAGAGATGGAGCTGCCCAAGACTATGAGAATCAAGATCTTTCATCAGTGTGAGCTGGATGTGACACATGGAGACAAAGGAGATCATTTGGAGTTTTAAGATTTAACAGCCCTGCTGAATTTTGGACTTGCATGGGGCTTGTAGCCACTTGGTTTTGGCCAATTTATCCTATTTGGAATGGGTGTAGTTATCCAATGTCTGTACTCCCATTGTATCTAGAAAGTAATTAACTTGCTTTGATTTTACAGGCTCATAGGCAGAAGGAACCTGCCTTATCTCAGATGAGACTTTGGACTGTGGACTTTTGATTTAATGTTGAAATTAGTTAAGACTTTGGGGGGACTGTTGCAAAGGCATGACTGGTTTTGAAATGTGAGAACATGAGATTTGGGATGGGCTAGAGGAAGAATGATATGGTTTGGTTGTGTCCCCACCGAAATACGATCTTGACTTCTAGCTCCCATAACTACCACATGTTGGATAGAGACCCTGTAGGGGATAATTGAACCAGCGGAAGTGGTTTCCTCCAGACTTTTCTCATGGTAGTGAATACGTCTCATGAGATCTGACAGTTTTAAAATGGTTTCCCTTTTTCACTAGGTTTTCCTATTTTTTTGTCTACTGCCATGTAAGACATGCCTTTTGCCTCCCACCATGATTTTGAGGTCTCCCCAGCCATGTGGAACTGTGAGTCCATTTAAACCTTTTTCTTTATAAATTACCCAATTTTATCAGCAGCATAAAAATGGACTAATGCAGTAGTTAACAAGTTAGAACATCATGAAAATAAACTGAATATACTGCAACCAGGAATGAGAGTAGGGAAAATGGGGAAGAAAAAGACTGCAATGAGGAAATACTTATGCAAGTTGTAGCCCAAAGACATAGCTCACCAAAAAGAATTATATATATATATATATAGAGAGAGAGAGAGAGAGAGAGAGAGAAGGTTTTTTTCTCCCCCGCATCTTATCACCATATTAAAAGAGCTCTAGTAAGAGGAGATTAAAACTGAAAGTGCTTGAAATTGTACCATTTATACGTGGGGGATATGTAATATGGTACATCCACAGTGGAAACCAGTTTGGCAGTTTCTCACAATGTTAAACACAGAAGTACTAATATAGACTTGCAAGTCTATTCCTACGTACGCGCCCAGCAGAATTTATAACATGTTTTCACACAAAAACTTGTGCAAGAATGTTCATAACAGCAAATTTAAAATATCCAAAAAGTTAAAATTACCCCAATGCGCATTACCTCTTGAACAAGTAAAATGTATCACTGTATAATGAAATACTATTCAGCAATAAAAAGGAATGAAATACTTGTGTATACTACAACACAGATGAATCTTGAAAACACTATGCTAAGTGAAAGAAGTCAGACATAGAAGGCCACATATTGTGTAATTTTATTTCTATGAAATGTCCAGATAGGCAAATGCAAAGACAACAGAAAGTAGATCAGTAGTTGCTAAGACATATGGGGTAGACAAAATTGGTCATAACTGCTAATGAGATGGAATTTCTTTTCAGAGTGATTTATATGATCATATAGTGGTGATGATTGAACAAAATTATACATATATTAAAAACCACTGAATCATACACTTTAAAATAGTTTTAATGGTGTTTCTGAATATTAATTTGAACTTTATCCAAAAATAGTTTTCAAAATCTGAAAAAGCTGGAAGTCACAGACTCTATATTAAGGCTAAAAATACCATGTGAAAAAAGGCTAAAAATGCAATGTGAAAAAAGCAATGAAATGTGAAGTCTCTGACACCTATAAATACAGTAAACATTAAACACAGTCCAATTCCCTATCATATTAACATAAATCTTCACACTATATCTCTTTTTATCTATTTACCCAATAAACAATGTCAAGGTTTCAACATCAAAAGGCACAAGCACCTGAGCAGACAGAGCAAGAATCAGAACCAAAATCAGATATCATGCAGACCCTGGAATTGTCATCACACAGGAAATTTTAAGTAACTATTATTAATATGTAAAATGTTATACTGGGAATGGATATAACATGCAAGAATCCATGGGTAATGTGAAAGGAAAAATGCAATTTTAAGAAAAAAAAGGAAATAGTAAAAATCAAAAACATTTTAATAGAAATAAAGAAGTATATTTATAGGTCCATATCATATGAGTATCATCATAAGTATACTTATCATTTAAGTGAAAACCATTAGTAATCATGAAGATTCATCAATAAAATTTCCCAGACTACAATACAGAGACAGAGAAAAGAGGAAATCTCAAAAAATTGTTTGACACTTTCCAAAGATATAACTTCCATTGGGACTACAAAAAGAAACACAAAAACAAATAAATGCAGCAAAAAAAAAATAGTTAAAACATTAATGTGAAATACTTCTCAAAATTAATAGCAGACAGCAAACTACATATTTAGGAAACAACAGAGCACCAAGCAGAACAAATATTCCCACCAATAAATGCAAGCAAACTAAAAGAGGAAACAATAGCAATATTCCAGGCACATCATATTGAAACTACAATAAAGCACAAACAAAAAGAAAATCTTGAAATAAGCTGAATGAAAAATATCTTATCTTTCTAGAAACAAGGGTACAGATTACATCAGGCAAGAGGAGAGCACAGTGAACTCTTTAAAGTGTTAAAAGAAAAATTCACCATCTGTAATACTGTGCATACATCCAATGATATTATTTTTCAAAACTGAAAGAAATGTAAACTGCACAAACAAAAATGGAAAAAATTCATTACCAGAACTTCCCTGTAAAAGACACGCTAGAAGTTTTTCAGGCAGATGGAAGCTTCTATGGGTCAGAAACTTGAAACTATATATATATATATATATAATTTGAACTTTATCCAAAAATAGTTTTCAAAATCTGAAAAATCTGAAAAAAAAAATATATATATATATATATTTTTTGAGATGGAGTCTAGCTCTGTCCCCTGGCTGGAGTGCAGTGGCCAGATCTCAGCTCACTGCAAGCTCCGCCCCCCGGGTTTATGCCATTCTCCAGCCTCAGCCTCCCGAGTAGCTGGGGCTACAGGCGCCCGCCACCTCGCCCTGCTCGTTTTTTGTATTTTCTAGTAGAGGCGGGGTTTCACCCTGTTAGCCAGGATGGTCTCGATCTCCTGACCTCATGATCCACCCGTCTCAGCCTCCCAAAGTGCTGGGATTACAGGCTTGAGCCACCGCGCCCGGCCAAAACTACTTATAAAAAAGAAAGAAAGAGTTGGAGAAAGAATAAATACAAATAAAATTATTATTTTTTACTTTTCTAATTTGATTTAAAGATAAATTAAGTAACTATATGTTGACTATTATATGCGGGTAAGTGTAAAGAATGAAAAATCTGACAAATATTATAAAGTAACAATATATTGGCTGATTATAATGTGAATAAGTTAAAATAATGAAAAAATACCAAAGTTTTGATTAGCAGTAATATATCATGTTGACATAATGTATCCTTCATATCATATGATAAAATTAGCATTTTAGTTTGGTGTTTTTGTCCCTCAAACTCCTATTTCCAGTGTATTCATGAGAGAAAAACTTCAAAAAAATTATAGTTGAGGGGACATTCTACAAAATTTCCAACCAGTACTCCATAAATCCTCCAAGTTCATCAAAAACAAGGAATATCTGAGACTCTACCCCACCCAAATGTAGTCTGAGGAGACACGATGAATGTGGTATCCCAGATGGAATGCTGGTATAGAAAAATGACATTGGATAAATGCTAATAAAATCTTAATATGTGTGAAGTTGTGTTAATGATAATGCATCATTATCAGTTTATTAGTTGTGACAATTAGGCCATACTAATGTAAGATGTTAACGGTAGAGACAAATAAGTGCTGGGTATATGGGAACTCTGAACTATCTTCGTAATTTTTCTGTAAATTTAAAACTATTCTATATTAAACATTTATAAAAGTAAAAATATGTGGTGGGTCATTTATTATGCTTTTACATACTATACTAGTGTTACCATTGTATTTAGAAATGCATACACAATATTAGATATCTAATTTTAAACTTCTACTTAATATGGAATAATACATGTTATTTCATTTTAAAACAATTTACAGAAAAATCTCATTTGATTCACAATTCTGAGTTAAAGATTCTGAAAATTAAATTTGCTGAGGTATCTATGAAAATTAGGCCAATCACCACCATAGCCCACTGACTTAATAAAATGAGAAAGTTTCACACATATGTAGTAAATATACACACACCCACACACACATACACATATATATGTGTTTATATATATACACATACACACACATATGTGTATACGTATACACATAAACACATATATCTATATGTATACACATACACACACATATATTCATAAATATATATTTATTTGCATTTATATGCGTATAGACTTGGGAGAGTTGATCTAGGTAATCACGACAGTTTTAAGCCTCAAAACTTCATCTCCCAGTTTGCTGTCAAAGCTAATTTTGACAGTTTATAATTTACATAATTTTATATAAATGATTTCTAGGAGCCATCATCCGCAATTTTAAAGTACTTGCTTATTCAGCAAGAGGTATTTTTATATAGATATCTGGTACCAAGACATGGTAAATGTAATTTCAAATTATATTTTAATGTTTTATTTGCTTGGACTTCAAAAATTTCATAGTTTTCTTATATTGACAGTGATATCTCATGAGAGACAATAAAACTTTTTTTGCTAAACAAAGATTAAAAGTGAGTTTATTAATGCATACTATCATAGTAGAACTGTTGACTTTTGCAACAATTCTGCAGATTTTCTTTTACATTTAATTAGAACCCATGTATTTTGTTTGGTTTCCCCAAAAGCATATCCTTTAATAAGAAATTGTGAACTACTAGTTTACGGGATAATGCCACAAAGAACTAGCAGAAGAGTACAAAGTTGAGAGAGTACAGATAAGGAAAAAAGTACATGCACCTTAAATAAGATGCAATTTTGGACAACTGGAACACTAGGAGACAATGTGAAACATATATCAGAGTTTTTCACAGGAAGAGAAAACCTGGACTAACTAGTCAGTTGGCAGTAAGATTAGGTGCATATTATTTGGAGAATTAAAGAGACAGAGCAATATATTTCAAGAGCAGATATGAAATATTTTTGCAAATTAAGCGATCAGATTTATTGGACAAATGGATTGAGAAAGCCAAGATGAAACCAGGACTAATGGATATGTGAAGCTATATAGTATTCAAAGCTAACTCTAGTATATGATATAAAATTTTAATTTTTCTGCATGTCTTCAAATTATTAAGAGCATCAATTATAGTGATAAGCATATAACTCACATTCATAATCTGTGGATTATCAAAATAAGCTTATATATCGGCAGTAACCTTCATTAGTACAATATTAATTTGATTATACATTCAGTATATTTCAGATTGAAAATCTTCCTTTCATTAAACACTAAATGACTTTCTCATGAATTTAACCAACATTTATTTCTCATGACAAATATTCAAATTATTAAGAGCATCAATTATAGTGATAAGCATATAACTCACATTCATAATCTGTGGATTATCAAAATAAGCTTATATATCAGCAGTAACCTTCATTAGTACAATATTAATTTGATTATACATTCAGTATATTTCAGATTGAAAATCTTCCTTTCATTAAACACTAAATGACTTTCTCATGAATTTAACCAACATTTATTTCTCATGACAAATAGTTAAGCTTTCATAGCAATCAATCATTGTGTAAAACGTTTTCTCTTTTTCTCCTTTTGCTAGGATTATCCTGTTTTAAAAATTTGTTTAGTAGCATATTGGGAAAAAGGAATGTAAAACTAATAAATATAATTTTATTAAAACATAGAATGTTGACTTTTCTTATAAAGGTAGAATGAGAGCAGTACTTAATGCTAGCTACATTTAAAATTTTTTATTATACCAGATTGTCTGTAACTATCAAGTTTGTCACCATGACCTCAGGAGAGTTAATGAGTTCATTATTTTCATGTTTAGTGCTTAACACATTTACAATCATTTTCAATCATCTATAAAGCTCATAGGTTTGTTCTGACATCTATAATACTAAGAATGACTCAATTTTTCAACTAATATTTTAACTATTTTTGACTATTTTAAGCTTAGTTAATATTATCTTTTATTAAGTTATCATATCTGATTCATGAGCCTTCTACATATAATAAAATCTGCAATATAAGTAAGGCTTTTATTTCAGAATTTATTATTTCTTCAACTTTTACGTTTTATTTTAAATTTGTTTGGACATTGAATCACTTTTCACTCAAATAAATATTCCAATAGCATTCTATGGATGCATTTTATTCAAATGCAGAAATTTAAAGAACACTACTATTTTTACTATTTGCTTTATATACACAGATATGTGCAAATAGATATACTCTAACCATGTACCTGAATATGACTTAAATGTAATTTGTTCCACTACAGAATCAACAACTATGTTTTTATTAGTTTTTCTGTGTTTCACTTGTTTTAATAATAAAGAAACTATATAAAACTGTTCACACAAGATTGGAGGGAATATTGTGGAATGGATTGTGTGAACTCCTGTGGCTTCCCATTTATTCAAACAGGAAAGCCACACAACCATTGGGCTTGTGTTGTAAGACCACTGAGACACTCTGTGAAAGGTACGGAAGCCCAGGAGGCAGGAAGGATCTTTCTTTTGTTGTTTATAAGAGAATGCTGATTAAAGTCTGCACTTTAGCAAGGTGAAAATTTGAGGTACTTTGGGTGATTATATATGTGAAACAAACTGAAAAACTACAAAATTACAAGGTTGTACATTGAACCCATGAAATATTATTTCAAGATGTTGAATTTGAAACAGTAACGATTGTAATACCCTGTGAAGCTCTCCTTATATTCCAGTTATTGACCTTAGTACTTTTAAAATATTTTGTAATGTAATTTACTTCTATGAAAAATACTGTATCTCCTTTTTTCAGTTAAAATACTGAGGCTCTAAAAAGTAAATAATGTGTCCAAATTTACAAATTTGCAGCATAAATACAAATCCAGATTTATATGTTTATAGAGCAGATACTTCAATTTTCCAGTATTATTTTTTTCTTATTTTCAGGTACTATTTTTCAGATAAAGTCAAATCAAAGTAAAATGTAATATTTCAAAAATATTATAATTATCCTTACATTGTTTCTGAATATTTAAAATGATAAGATAGCTGAATAAAAAGTTTTAGAATGGTTTATGACAAATTTAAAATTAAAGACATGATAGCAGCACTGTTTTATACAAATTAATGTAAATTTTGTGTGTCACTGGAATTTTATTCTATTTTTCAAAAACTGTAATCCACTCCAGATCCAAGAATGATAGATCCAATGGCAGCTTACATCATGCACCTAGAAAATCTGCAAACATTAAACTCAAACCCATGAGAACAGCCACAGGGGCTGTACACTACAAAACCACAGGGGATGAGCTGCCCAAGGCCTTGGGAGACCAGCCCTTCCACCAGAGTGTTCTGGATATAAGACATGAAGTCAAATGAGATTATTTGGAAGCTTTAAGATTTAATAGCTGCCCTGCTGGGATTTAGATTTGCATGGAGCTTATTGCCCCTTTGTTTTGACCAATGTCTTCATTTTGGAATAGGAATGTCTACCGAATGCCTGTACCACCACTGTGTTTTGGAAATAAATAACTTTTCTTTGATTTCACAGTCTCATAGGTGGAAGAAGGAAAGTCTCAGATGATTCATAGGACATTAGACTTGATGGTGGAACAAATTAACACTTCAGGGGACTATTGGGAATGAATAATTGTATTTTGCAATATAAGGACATGAGATTTTGGGGGAGCAGGGGTGAGAAGATATGGTCTAGATGTTTGTCACCTACAAATTTCATGTGGAAATGTCATCCTCAGTGTTGAAGATGGAGTCTGGTGGGAGGTATTTGGATCACGAGGGAAGATCCCTTGTGAATAGCTTAGCACCATTACTTGGTGATGAGTGAGTCTGTGCTCTGAATTCATGCCAGATCCGGTTGTTGATAAGTGTGTGGCATCGCTCCCCTCGCTGTCACTCCTGGTCTTACTGTGTGGTGCACTGGCTCTACACTTTGCATTCCGCCATAATAAGAAGCTTTCTCAGGCTCCCACCTGAAGCAGATGCCAGCACCATACTTCCTCTATAGCCTACAGAACTGTGAGCCAAAAATACTACCTTTTTTTAAAAAATAAATTACTGTCTCAGTTATTTATTTACAGTAGCAAAAGAATGGCATAACACATGCATTTTCCCTCTAGCTTAATTACACAGAGCACACTTTCAATAATTTTTAGATTATTGTGAAGTATCTTTGTACCCAATATTTGGCCTCCCCCTTTCTTCTCTTTCCCTTCTCTTGTCCTTTCCTGCATTCTTTCTATGTGCTAAAAAAAAAAAAATCCTGTTTTAAGATATACTTTGATCTATATTATCCATGATATTATAGTACAGGGTGCTGAATGTATGCTATTTTTCAATACTTCTAACTTGTTAGCCAAGTAGCACATATTATCTGGCATTGTGGTCCTAATATTCTTCTGTCTGGCCCTCCTAAACACATTTCAAGCCCTTGACCTTTAATTCAACCTGAAGAAGTCGGTCAGTTTACACTGATGTATATGTCACATTTTTCAAGACTCATTTTATAATAAAAGTAAATTTATTATATCTTAAATACATTTTCTTTGGCACGAAGCTTTAATTAGTTCATTTGAATAAGGATCATAGCCTTAAATATGTAAAAAAATTAAAAATCTCTTTTAAAATATGTAACAGCTAAAAAATCACTTTATTATTTTCATATTGCAAATATCTCTTTGTAAAAATGTGTGAAAACTCATTATTTTAATGTTTGAGTTTCAAATACCTCCCTAACCACAGCTCAAGTGAATGCTTTATGAAAAATCTGCAGCAACAACAATGAAAATGTCATTACCTTTCCTGCATAAGCTAACATCAAGATGTATTTTGAGATACTCCCTCTAAGCCACGGAAAACTTATACCAACGTTCTTCAAACTGTGCTGTTAGGAACCATGTTTTTAGTTTGTTTTTATTGGCTTATTTCATTTCATTAGAATTTTTATTGTATATTCAGGGAAAAAAGAGAAGGGATCTGGCATATCTCTGGTCCTTGATCCCACCTCTAACAAGAAAACGAAAAATGCCATAGTAGAGTCATTGACATTCATTGAATCCATGCTTAATATTTTTTTTCATTGAGTAGAGAAATTAGCTGTTATTAAAACAAAGCAAAAGAAAACAAAACAAAAATAACCAAAAAAGCAATTGAAAATCACTGGCTTAGAGGCAAACAGGATAACATAAACCATAAAATGTCTGCTAAATATATCATTAGTGTGTGTGTGTGTTTGTGTGTGCACACGTGTGTGTGCGTGTGTGTTTCTGTAATGACTTCTAGGAGTATTTTTGGGGTCCCTACACCATAACAACAGGTCATCAACCTCCTTATATATTGTATAATAATAACTTGCTCTGTCTCGTTATCCTGAGGGGGGGGGAAAAAACAGAAGCATAAAATTATCCATGAAAAGCAGAATAAAAAGGAGTTGAATGCTTTAACCACAGTCTTATCTTGGGGAATAGGCCAATGTACTAATGTGTTCATTTTCTCTCTTTTAATGGAAAGCAGCAGGAAAATAATTGATATTTGGTAAAGTCTGCTGCTGTGAATATTGCCATGTATTCTTTTGAGAACCATGGTGATGATCCAAAGAGGTAATATTACCTTTGAAAATAAAAACCAATATGAAACAAAACAAAATCTATCATGGTGTTTTTGAAACAGTGTTGCATATATTATTTTAACAATAATTGAAATTGATGTTGACAGTAAATATAAAGTTATTATAAAGTTACTACTGGTTTCAATAGAGGATATAAAGTTAGAAGCTTAAAGGCACCACATAAGACTTCAGATGTTTAAAATAAAAGAAAATAGATCAGGTCTGGTGAGGTGACTCATGCCTATAATCCCAGCACTTTGGGAGGCCAAGGTGGGTAGATCCCTTGAGGTCAGGTGTTTGAGACAAGCCTTGTCAACATGGTGAAATCACATGTCTACCAAAAATACAAAATATAGCTAGGTATGGCAGCACCTGCCTTTAGTTCCAGCTACAGAGGTGACTGAGGGAGGAGAATCACGTGAACCCAGGAAGCAGAGGTTGCAGTAAGCCGAGATCGTGCCATTGCGCTCCAGCCTGGGCGACAGAGCATGAATCGGTCTCAAAATAAATAAATAAATAAATAAAGACTCTGCATTGTTTATCTGTAGAGAAACAGTATTTACATGAATTTAGATAATAGTTCAAGAAGGGAACAGCTTCCGAATTATTGAAACCTTTCTGAAAAGGGAAAGTTTCCTAAAGTGTTGTATTTAAGATTATTGTTATTTCTATGGCATACTCCAGTCTAATCATGGTGGAGTCTTGAAGTCCACATCCACTTTTTCCCTATTGCATGGGCACTTGAAAATATGTGATTCTTCTTCCTAAGTAAATGATCAACCTAGACAATCTTTTGTGCTAATATATAACATAGAAAGACTGGATAAGAAAGGAAATATTATGGTGATAATGATTCTATAAAATGGCAAATGTATGAAGTATCATAAAATTTGGAAAATGTAAATTTATCACTGCCAGCTACAAGTACTTGCAAGTGACCCCAAAGGTCACTGATCTGTGCTTATTTTCAATTTTTCAGATTTCTTTATGGGAATGAGCCACTCGTCTAATGACACGGACAACACAGTGGCTAAGCAGCCACTTTACAATGCGTCTCAATATAGTTTTCTCCATTCTTTCTGCCTTAGAAAAATACGTCGCGATTAGACAAATGATTTCCTTAGGTGAAAATAGAAATGAAAAGAAGTCGAAGAGCTATTCATATTGGCAGATAAGTTTTAGAAATGAGATTTTTTAACCAAATTTCAAAATTGGATAAATTAAAATGTGAATGTTAAATTATGCAGCAGTTTATGAATGTTTTATTGTGCAGCAGCTCATGAAATTTTATACATATAATTTTCAGATAGTACCCCAGTAAGTACAAAATTCTTCCCAAACTCATATACAAAATAGTTGTAAGATGACTTACTCATTAGGTCAAAGTCAGAAGAGAGTAACAGGAAACATGGGACTCTCATGGAAACAAGATTATGAATAAAAATCAAACATTCATACATTGGTTACATAAAGGAGCTGATATTTGGGGCCAATATGCTTTAAGTCACTGAAATAAATATCTGCTTGTTCAGGAATATAAAAAAGAAAGAAAAATAAACTCTTTCTGTGAGTAAAGAGACGCTTAAGAGAATAGAAATTATTCCTTGCTCACATTTTCAAGAGAATTATTATAATATATTGAATAATCTTTTAGCAGAAAGAAATGTAATAGAACATAAAACATGCATGTATTAAATGATAAAACCCTCTTAGGCATAAAAAATTAAATATAAGCATTTGAAGGGAAGACCAACTCATTAGCCTATGAGTAATATGAACAAAATGTAGTTTAAAAAGAGCTTGCAGTATTACTCCAACAACCATAGGTAATTTAGATGCCAAGAGTGAGGACTTGTTACATTCTGGAAGTTCAATAAAATAAATGATTAGTGAAAACTACAATACAGTTTTCATTCTTCTTTAAGTGTTTTGGAGATGGAATAGAAAAATATTTTGACTCCTTCAACAAATAGCAGATAAGATACAGGGTCATCTGTAAGCCACTTGTGAATTTCAGTGCTGAGGTGTTTATTATTTCCTTTATAACATCATACACTTTCTCCCTCTTAAATAGATACAACACATACGTTTAACCATATTGTAGAAAGATCACATTTACTCTTTGAAAATACTGACCAAGATGTGAGGATGTATTGAATAGAAATAGATAATCAAGAAGTACTAAATAAAGTGTGACCTAAAACATTAAAAAGTTTTGAAGAGCTCTGTGGAAGAAAATAAAATTATTTCATGAGATAGCCTTTGGTAGTATGATATTTCTTAGACAGCAGCTGATAAAAGTATCAAGGTCAATGCTTAAAAACGGAATTGGATGAACTGGTGTAAAGGGAAAATAAACTGTTGGAAGATGTAGGAAATGTAGTAAAAGTTGTAGAAAAAAAAAAAAAGACAAAACAGAAACATTGAAGAATCAGGAAAACCTATATTGAAATATTTAAAATATAGTAAATATTTCCTATACACTAAGATGCTAACCAACAGTTCATCCAGTTTGATCTTCACATCAAAACACAACTTTGATATTTCATTAAAAATTAAGTTTTTACTTATTTTTCTTTACTCCTTTAGAAGTTGTTAATCAGAATGGTCTTACACATAAAATTTATTTCTTTGTAAATGACTATTCCCACTGGTCTCTTACAACCCCATTTTCAACCATCACCCTGATATTTTCTGCCAGCTACTTAATCAATTTATTTTCCAAGGTTGATGTCAGTCACTCATTAGTATGCCAAAAGGAGACTTAATTCATCTAACTATTTATCCACTGTTTTTTTTGCAGTTTTCATCAACTTCAGCTATATTTACTGTAAGATCCCTAATGACAAAACGTTCATCTATCACATCACCAGAGTATCACAACCACAATTTGCTACCACAGACTCTGACACAGAGTAAATTCCCAAAGAATATTCTTACATAAATAAACTCATGAATGCATAATCATGCATACATCCATTAACTATAGCATTATCATCCTTTTTCTTTATTCTTGATATCAACATCATTAACACTATTATTATAACTATTTAATAAGCTGAAAAAATATATGATTCATGCTACTGCAGTGAAAAACTTTACTGCCATCTTGGAAGACGTAAAAGGTAGACACACATTCTTGAAAAATTAAATGGAATAGCCTCAGTCTTATATGAAAGTTAACCAAAGCACTGGTTTAATTTTAAAAGTCCATGTAGGTTTGTGCATACATAACCCTGTAGTTAATTTTTGGAAAACTAATGCGATTTATAATACTTTACCTCTTATGTTTGTAAAAGAATGTTGGTGCAATGCTGTAAATTAAGATACAAAAAATCCATTAAAATATATACATTGGTCTTATGTTTCTGATAACATGACAGAGAAAGTACATGAGATATCATTACTCCTCAAAACAACTAAAATCTTGGACAACAGATAGACAATTTTGTTTATGAATGAGTGGTATGACCAAAAATTAAGAAACTATCCTCTTCCCCTCCCCACAAAACAAACTATAAAATAAATCCAAAGAGGTAAGCAAATATTAAAACTAGTGCCTCTCATGGAAATTTTACTGATCGCTTGTGACCAAAGGTTTTGATTTTTAAACCCATGCCAAAGACAAGAGAGCCTTGTCTGTGGTGTGATCGTAGAACCATAGAAGATGAGATATTAAGTTTGTAAACACAAGCCTCCGTATTAAGCTAGAGTTATCAAAGACTAAAACCTCCATGAAACAGTATGCTAGGTAAAAACAAATATACTTTATAAGAGAGAAGATTTCTTTCTTTTTTCCTTAATCACTAGTAACTGCTGACTTCTGCTGTTCTACTTACCACTTATTTCTTATCTCTCTGACCTCTTATTTTGTATTGTGATAATGTCCAGGATTTTTAAATATTTATTTTATATTAGTATTAATTCTCATAGTATCACCCTGTTTTATATACTAAATTACATATCACATACATATGATACTAAAATTGACTTTCAAAACTGTCATATTGTATTTTGTTTGAGCTTCATGTGCATTGCTAATTTTTGGATAGTTATTTTTCAAATTAAAAACACTAGATTTAAAAAAAAAAATGCCTATCTTTTCATAATGCTGTGTGATGGTTAATACTGAGTGTCAAACTGTTTCGATTGAAGGTTGCAAAGTATTCTTCCTGGGCATGTTTGTGAGGGTGTTGCCAAGATTAACATTTGAGTCAGTGGACTGGGAAAGGCAGACCCACCCTTAACCTGGGTCAGCACAATCTCATCAGCTGCCAGTGCAGGCAGAATAAAAAGCAGGCTGAAGAATGGGAAAAGACTAGACTGGCTTACCTTCCAGCCTGCATCTCTCTCCTGTGCTGAATGCTTCTCGTCCTCAAACATCGGACTCCAAGTTTTTCAGCTTTGGAACTTGGGCTGACTTTCTTGCTACTCAGCTTGCAGATGGCCTATTGCGGGACCTTGTGATCCTGTGAGTTAATATTCCTTAATAAACTCATACATATATATATATATCCTATTAGTTGTGTCCCTCTAGAGAATCCTAATCCTGATTTTAATACAAAGAGTGGTTCTAGAGGAACAGAATATTAAGAATGGAGTCCTTTTGTTGGTTTGGGGGTTTCTGAATTTGGCTGCTTAATGTGATTAAATCCTAAAATGCTAAGGACTCTACATCTAACAGTATGGAGAACACTGAGAGTCTTTGGCATGAATTGCTTAGAGTGCTATGCAAAATAAATGCATTTGACACTCTTGATTCACCACTTGTGAGAGGCAAGGAGTTTAGTGACTCCATACATCATACTTTTGACCATATATGGAGAACCAAGAAACATGATGAGGTTGCTTGGTTGCTCCTAAGTTCACTGAACAAAGTGTTGAAAGAAAATAATGAACTCAGGATTCTAACTCCCAGCTTCAGAAGAAGATACTGAGCTTCAGATCTGCTAATATTGTCCTGAGTGAGAGTCTTATCTCCTGTAGAGAAAGAGCTGAAAGTATGGAAAACCAGACACAGGCTCTTATCATTTGAGTAGCTGACCTGCAATGAAAGGTGCATACACAGCCTTGGCAGTTGTCTACTGTTATAGTGAGGGCATTGATTGGAAAAGAATGGGAGCCTGCAACTTGGAATGAGGATGTGTGGGAGGACCCTGATGAAGCAGGGGACACTGAGTTTGTCAACTCTGATGAACTTTTTTTCCTTTATCATGTGACATAAGATTTATTGACTTCATATCAGCAGTTAAGTGTTGTTGACTTTATGTAATAACATTTGAGTTGAGGATTGGTGTGTTTTCCATTGTATGATGAATAGTTGTATTATGTTAGGCATAATTATGACCTTATTATTGTGTTTATTTCAAGATTATGTATAATCTCAGTATATATGTATATATTATAATGTAGTAGATTATGTATAATCTCAGTAGACGTTTAATTTGATAAGGGGTAGACTTATGATGGTTGATACTGAGTTTCAACTTGGTTGGATTGAAGGATGCAAAGTATTGATCCTCGGTTTGTGATCCTGGGTGTGTCTGTGAGGGCGCTCATGGTGACTACACTTCTAATATCTGTAAGTATGTGAAGTGATAAATATGTTAATTACTTGATTGTGCTATTTCTGAATGTATAGATATATCCCAACATGATGTTTTATACTTTAAAGGTATATATAATTTTATTTGCCAACTACACCTTTATAAATCTTTTCTATATTTCAAATATAAGTAGGATTATGCAGAATTTGTCTTTCTGTGTTTGGCTTATTTCACTTAGCACGGTACACTTCATATTCATCCACGTTGGCCCAAATGATGTACATCCTTCTTTTTAAAGCCTAGGTAATATTTGTTTGTGTGTATGTGTGTGTGTGTGTGTGTGTGTGTGTGAATGCACATATGCATATATTCACATTTTCTTTACTTATTGGTCCATGGGTGGACTCAGGTTGTTTCCATATTTGGTGATTGTGAGTAATGTAGCAATGAACATTGGAGTGCAGATATCTCTTGAACATACTAATTTCATTTCCTTTAGACATATACTGAAAAGTAGAGATTCTGGATCATATGATAGTTCTAACTTACTAGTTTTAGAAAATCTTCCATATTGTTTTCCATAAGGACTGTGTCAATCTACTTTTCCACCAATAACATACAAGGATTTCCTTTTCTCCACATCTCCATGAGATCTATTTTGACTTTTTGATATACGCTTGCTAACAAGTGTGAGGTAATGTCTTATTGTGCTTTTGATTTATATTTATCAGATGGTTAGACAAATTAGATATAGAAAGAATATAATAACATAATAAAGGTAATATCTTGCAAAGAAACATCATACTCACTAGCAAAAAGTTGAAAGCTTTTTTCTCTAAGACGAAGGACAAGATAAAAATGTCCACTCTTTTTACTTCTATTTAACATAGTATTGGAAGTCCTAGACAGAACAATTAGTCAAGAAGAAGTAATAAAAGTAATGAAAGTAATAAAAATAACAAAGGAAGATATTTTGCCTCTGTGTTCATATGACAGAATCTTACAAATACAAAATCTGAAAGACCAAACCTAACAGCTATTAGAACTAATAAATGAATTTAGTAACGTACCAGAATATGAAGTCAACATACAAAAAATCAGTTGTGTTTCTATACACTAACAACAAACTATCAAAAAAATTGATAAAAAACAAGCCCATTTACAATATCACAAAGAAGAATAAAACATGAATAAAATTTTTATTTTCATTATTTTTATTGTTGTGTTGTTATTTATTTTTATTTTTTTAAATTTTTGATACACTGTGGTTGAATCTTCAGGTGCAGAATCCATGGTAATGAAAGGTTGACTGTACTTAAGAATTAATTTAAGCAAGATGAAAAATATGTATACTGAAAACTGTAAGAAAGTGAATAAGATATAAATAAATAGAAACATACTTCATGCTCATGGATTATAAGAATCAATATTGTCTAAATGTTCATACTACCGTAACAATTTATATATTCAATGCAATACATATCAACTGTTCATTGGCATTTTTCAGAGTAATTAAAAAATCCTGAAATTCATATGAAACCACAAAAGACACCAAATAGTTAAATCAATGTTGAGCAAGATAAACAAAGATGGAGCCATCACACTTCTTGACTTCAAATTATATTACAAAATTGTAGGAATCCGAAGAGTATAGTGCTGGCATAAAAACAGACACATAGCCCAATAAAATAGAATTAAAAGTCCAGAAATAAAGCTAGGCATATAGAATCCAGAAATAAATCTAGGCATATAGAGTCAATAGATATTTAAGAAGAGTTCCAAGAATATACATTAAGGAAAGGATAGTCTTTTTAATAAATGGTGTTCGGACAACTGGTCATCTACATCCAAAGTTATAAGAGTATATCCTTATCTTATAACATACACAAAAATCAGCTCAAAATATATTCAAGACTTAAACACAAAATCTGAAACTGTAAAATTCCTCGAAGAATATATAGGAAAAAATCTACAAGACATTGGTCTTGACAAGGAGTATTTAGATATGACACCAAGAACACAGGCAATACAAACAAAAATAAGAGTAGAACACATCAAACTCTACAGCTTCTGCACAGTTCATCAAAATGAAAACGTAACCTACAGAATGGGAGAAAATATTAACCATATATGTGATAAGAGGTAAACATTCAAAATATATAAGAAATCTATGACTCAATAATAAAGCAACAAGTAACCTAATTAAAAATGTAAAAGAAAACAACAACAACAACAACAACAACAAAAACAACTCAAAAGACATTTTTTTTCCTAAGAAGGCTCACAAATCGCCAAAACATACTTGGTAAAAGTATACAAAGCCTATTTCTAAGTTTCAGGTTAGGAACCTCAAAACATGAAACAAATAAATTATTCTGCTTCTTCTGTACAATGCTTAAAGTCTAAAAACCCCATAGGACTTTTCATTAAAGTAGGCAGATAGCCTGCAATGAGCAGGAATTCTTGGAGAGGCTACTCACTCACAATCATCAAAAAACAATGGCTTATGATGTCACTTCTGGCTTTGTGGATTGGGCTCATTCTTAGCCTGAGAACTCTTCCTCCAAAACTCACTCACCCTAGAGTAGCCTTTTACTCATTATAATAGTACAAAACATAACTCTGGGTGAAGATTGTAAATGCTGATGAGACATGCAGTATGTGTACCAGAATACACAACCACAACACATGTTTGCCCAAGGGACCAGTGGAAACATGCTTGCAAGTAACACCCCCTCACACGGTTTCATGAATAATCATGTAAGATTCTCATAAAGAGGGTTCCCCCAGAACTAGTTGGGGCTGGCTGATTCTCTCAAGCAGCATGTTCTGCCTTGACTTTCAGAGGATACTGTCATGTTAAATAATCTCTGCTGCTTTTTAACCCTTGCCATGCATCTTGGCTGAATATATTCCTCCAAGATAAGAACCCAGGAACCGGCATTCCTCCGGTTAACATTTCTAGGGTCTTGTTGGCCTAGTCTCTTCATTTTCTCCTGAGATACTGGATCTTTGAAATGCAGAACTGATTCAACCATTTTACCATTCTTTGTGCAGTTTATCAGTTTTCTGAGACAAACCACAGAGAAAGGCCTATATAGAGATTAAATTTAAAAGGATTCAAATGGCCACAATTTTGCATATTTCCAAGAACTTGTTAAATATAATGCTTTCAAATGTAGTAAGTTTGGCAAATTTTTGCTCTCTCCATTAAGATTTAGAAAATAATTGAAACAAAATCTATATTCCAAGGAAAGCAAGCCATAATAAATACACCCATTAGCTTACTTTTTTCACAAGATGATTCATCTATATCTTGATGTAGAGAGAAATGATTTGCTAACCTTACTACATCTGAAAAACATTAGGTTTAACAGGTGCTTGGAAATATGCAAAATTTTAGCTACTTTTCTCAACTAAGAATTTGAAATGTATTCCGATTTATATCTAGTGTTTTAAGTGGAATAGTAAGCAAAAATGAACAAACACAGACTGTTTATTTATTCAACATGTAATTGCCTCTAGATTAATAGTTTTACCTTCTCTTGATAAGTAATTGATAGGTTGAATTCAATGTTTTAGCTTCTATTTGGAAAAGAATGGGTCAACAGATTAGCCACAGATAATTTACTTCATAAGTATTGATAGTTTTCCTTGCGGTGGTAATTCTCAAATGCGCAACTTTAGGTGTAAGTGTTTTATCACATTTTATTTCCAATTGTTTTCACTGACAATAAGATCTATACAAGAATGTGAACTAAGAATACATTTTTATGGAGGGGAACATCACACACCAGGGCCTGTCAGGGGGTGGAGGGCTAGGGAAGGACAGCATTAGGAAAAGTACCTAATGTAGATGACGGGTTGATGGGTGTAGCTGGCCACCATGGCATATGTATACCTATGCAACAAACCTTCACATTCTGCACATGTATCCCAGAACTTAAAGTATAATAAAAAGTATATGTTTTCAAGATGTATAATTTTTATTCTTAGTATGCTTCATGGGATATAATTTATTTTACATGTCAGACATATACTATTATATACTGCAATTATTATAATGACTCAATATTAATAATAAACAAAATTGTGGCAAACATTTTCCAAGTATCAGAACAGATAAAATAACCATAGGGAAAGTAACAAACTGCAGAATAAATGCAGAGAGTTATAAAACCACTTAAAATACAGAAATTATAATTGAATCTGATGAGCATGGCTTCATTATTTGTATTTTTCTCATTATTATCATGTCATATCAAATTTCCTGAACTCAGGAACAGGAAAAATAAATTTGGCTACACCATGCAAATCTCTACATTATTTAAAACAATAGTTCCAGAATTCTATAATTATTGGAATGATGAATGTAAGGCTAATTTATATTTAATTTTCTTCTTTTATATTTCCTTTAAATAAATTGATTGACTTAAATTTGCCTTCATTATTTTCCAAGATTCTTAACAAGCACTGAATAACTGAATGTATGTCAATAAAAAGTAATAAGCTGAGAATTTCAATTACTTGTAGTTTTACTGTTTTTAAAGTAATGTTATCTCTAATGAAAAAATTAGGCAAATTATTTTTTATCTCTAATATATATCTAA
>NW_012118343.1:209590-219129 GCF_000951035.1 Colobus angolensis palliatus
ATTATGTTCATGCATCACATTTTTAGTCTTGGTTCAAATAATAATAAATTCAGAAGGTATTCTAAAATAAACAAGTTACCTATTTGCAAACTAAGTTTCTGATAAATGCCTAAAATCCAGAATCTATAGGTAACTTAAACAAATCAACAAGCGAAAACCAAATAATCCCATTAAAAAATGGACAATGGGCAGGAACAGATACTTCTGAAAGAAAAACTACAAGTAGCCAACAATCATCCAAGAAATGCAAATCAAAACCACAATGAAATGTTTTCTCACACCAGTCAGAATGGTAATTATTAAAAAAGTCAGAAAAAAAAAGATACCAGAAAGGCTGCAGAAAGAAAGGAACAATTATTATTATGAATGAATTCTTCATTATATTTTTCCTACTCTGTTGAAGCTTTAATTTCAACAGGAAGTATACTAAGTAACTTTAAACAGCATATTCCATGATGCAGATTTAGCTTTTCTATATAATATGACTTTTCCACTCCAATTCTAAATTACAAAAACAGCCACAGACAATTTAAGACCAGAATTAGAATGCTACAATAATAAAAGATCTATGAAATGTAATGATAATAAAATAACAAAAATATTTGGGGTTGTTTTATATGTAATTAAAGCAAAATACCAAGAATGTTATGTTTTCTGCAAAAGAAACCTGTCAGATATTATTCTTCCAAATTTACATATACTACAGTTTGATAAAGGAAAAGTTATCTGTTAACAGTTTCACAGCATACAAGATAAAAAGTTGGGATAAAATCACATCTGTCAGATTACAGACCCAGGTTCTATTATACAATGAAGTTACCTTAATCATAAAATATTTTCTTTCTCAATCATTTGCTTCATGTTTCCACATAAACAATACAGTATAAAATTAATCACTCTTGTCATTCTCACACTGTCATAAAGAACTACCTGAGACTGGGTGGTTTATCAATAAAAGAGGTTTAATTGGCTCACGATTCTGCAGACTGTACAGGAAGCATGGTTGGGGAGGCCTCAGGAAACTTATAATCATGGCAGACAGCAAAGGGGAAGCCAGCCTGCCCTACATGGCTGCAGTAGGAGAGGGAGGGGGTAAAGGGGAGGTGCTACACACTGTGAAACAACCAAATCTCCTGAGAACTCTATCAAGAGAACAACAAAAAGGAAATCTGCCCGCATGATTCAATCACCTCTCACCCGGCCTCTCCTCCAACACTGGGAATTACAATTCAACATAAGATTTAGATGAGGACACAGAGAAAAACCATATCATTCTTTCCCTGGTCCCTCCCAAATTTCATCTCCTTCTCACATTTCAAAGCACACTCATGCCTTCCCAACAGTCCTCCAAAGTCTTAACTCATTTCAGCATTAACTCAAAAGTTCAAGTCCAAAATCTCATCTAAGACCAGGCAACTCCCTTCTGCTTATGAGCATGTGAGATAAAAAATTAGTTCATTACCTCCAAGATATGGTGGGGGTACAGGTATTGGCTAAAGGCTCCCATTCCAAAAGGAAGAAATTGGCCAAAATAAAGGGGATACAGGCCTCGTGCAAGTCTAAAACCAAGGAAGTCAGTAACTGAATCTTAAGGCTCCAAAATCATCTCTTTGGATTCCATGTTTCACATTCAGACCACATTTACAAAAGGCTAGTGGGCAGGCCTGTCCCTGTGGCTCTGCAGGGCTCAGTTCCCATGACCGTCTTCAAGGACTGATGTTAAGTGCCTGTGGCTTTTGACAGGCTATTGGTGGATCTACCATTCTGGGGTCTGGAGGACAGTGGCCCTCTTCTCACAGCTCCACTAAGCAGTGACCCAGTTGGGATGCTGTGTGGGGCATACAACTCCACATTTCCCCTCAACACTGACCTAGTAGAGGTTTTCCATGAGGGCCCTGCCCCTGCAGCAAACTTCTTCCTGGATGTGCAAGTGTTTCCATACATTCTCTGAAATTTGGGCAGAAGCTCGCAAATCAAATCTTGTGATAATTCTATGATGAGAACACCATAGGGGAAGTTTGACCCTATGATTAAGTCACTTCACTTCCCATCAGGCAGGAACAAAGCATTTACTGTATCTTAGTAATGCTATTTTCAAAAAATATTTTCTCTTTCTATTCTTCCTAAGAGTTATAAATGTTGAAAGAAACAATTGATTAATGTACATTACTTGTGAAAATATCTGAAAATAATTTTTAACCTTACTTTTTGTTTAAATCCAAAAATAAATAGACATTGTCACCACTTATGATCTGTCAACAACTGCACCTTTATTATTATTTCTTATTAAATGTGCATTTAATGTTAGGCACATTGTATGCTTTGTATATAAATGTATGCTTTAATTTACATTTGAAATATACTCAATAAGTCAAGTTCTAATTCAACTAAATATCATTTAAAATGTAACTTTTGGACATATTATATAGTCTGTATTTTAGGCATAAATTCAGGAGTACAAACAATGATACTGAAGCATACTGATTTCCTGCATCTTGTTTATTCTATGCATAGTTCAATAAAACATTTAAAAATGTAAAAATGATAAAACTTAAAGGAAAATATCAAAGTACTTCTGTGCTGATATCTTTCAGTGCACTGATACTTGCTAAAAGTAAATGGCATAAATTTCCTAGGTGAGATTTATCATAAGGAAAAAATTAAATTTATTCTAATATTTGATTCATCTAAATCATGTGGATGCAAATATTAAACTCAGATTAATATTTGACTTTTGCCAAATGAAAATAGAATAGAAAAACTGTTGAGAGTGTAGCAGTTAAAATCTATTTAAATCATGCTTTCATTTAGATGGATACAGAGAAGAGAAATATTTTCACACATGAACAAATGTACCAGATTGATTTTTCTCCCCACCAATATGAGTGTGTTTTATGTGTAAACAAGTTTGTCTTTGTTGTTTATGAGATAATCTCATTTTCTAGAAGTGAAGGTAAAACTAATATTACCCAGATTGTCAAAGGGAGTAATTTTGTTAGTTATTTTGCTTATTGACTTCAAAGTGTACTTATAAGATGCAGGAAATCAGTATGCTTCAGTATTATCATTTGTACTCCTGAATTTACACCTAAAATACAGACTATATAATATGTCCAAAAGTTATATTTTAAATGATATTTAGTTGAACTACAACCTGACTTCTAGAGTATATTTCAAATGTGAATTAAAGCATATATTTATACACAAAGCATGCAATTTGTTCTCAAATTTGTAGTGTTCTCAAAGTTGTAGTAGACAACTTTAGTTCTCAAAGTTAGTAGTAAACTAACAAACAAAGCTAGTATTCTCAAAGTTGTAGTAAACATTTGCATTTTTGTTCATTCATCAAAATTAAAATATAACTTTGAATTATTCTTGAGATTTATCATTTAGCTCTATTTTTCAAAAATACAAAATACGTTTTATTCAACACTTCCAAAATCTTAAATACCCTTTATATTAGTTATCCCTGGTCTGAAATTATCTGGAGAAAACAATATTACATATATATTCAGCCTATGGTGTGCATGTATCTATAGGTATGAATACGGATGTACTCATATATATATATATATATATAGATATAGATATATATATATTCATATATACATACCTACACCCAGATACATACAAGGGTACTTCAAAGAATTTGTTAAAAAAAATGGAATAAAATGCCAAAAAATTAAAAACAGAAACTTTATTGCTCAATATAAACTGCATCCGGTTCAAGACACTTTTGTAACCAATGAAACTAGTCATTTTCATCAATTGCTAAAGAACTGAGGGTACTGGGAATTTAATCATGTCAATTCAGTCATTTTTACATTCTTACCTAAAGAAAACTAATGCCTATAAAGATTTTTAAGATTGGGAAATGAAAAGAATTAAGAAGAGACAAATCTGGACTGTAAGGTGAATGTCTAATGATTTTCCATTGAAACACTTACAAATTTCCCTTGTGTGATGACAGGAAAGAGCAAGATCTTGGCTGTGGTAAAGTAGGACTCTTTGGTGAAGCTTTCCTGGATGTTTTTCTGCTAAAGCTTTGGCTAACTTTCTCAACATACTCTCATAATAAGTAGGTATCATTGTTGTTTGGCCCTTCACAAAGTCAACAAGCAAAACCCCTACACATTCCAAAAAGCTGCTTCCATGACCTTTGCTCTTGACTGGTCTGCTTTTGCTTGACTGGACCACATTCATCTCTTGGTAGCCATCACTTTGTCTTCAGGATTCTATTGGCAAAGCCATGGTTCACCTTCTGTTACAATTCTTCAAAGAAACACTTCAGGATCTTGATCTCATTTATTAAAACTTTCCATATGAAGCTCTGCTCTTGACTGAAGCTGATCTGGGCACAACGGTTTGGGCACCCATTGAATGAAAAGTATGCTCGACGTTAATTTTTCAGTCAGGATTGTGTAAGCTGGGCCAGTTGAGGTATCTATGGCATTGTCTATTGTTTCTGCTGTTAACAATTGATTCCCTTCAATTAGGGCACAAACTAGATGATTTTTTTTCTTGCAAATTGATGTGGTTGTCTGTTGCTGCAAGCTCGATATTCAACATCATGTCATCCTTTATTAAAACAAGTTATCCATTTGTAAACTACTGATGTCTTTGGGGACTTGTCCCCATAAACTTTTTGTAAAGCATCAATGATTTCATCATTTGTCCACCCAAGCTTCACCATAATTTTGACACATATTCTCTCTTTCATTTTAGCAGAATTTATGTTGCTCTGAAAGAAGCACTTTTCAAACTGATGTCTTTTACCTCTTAGTGCCTCAAAATAGATCCTATTCAGATATGTTATAGCAAGCTGTAATGAGTTTTTTTGAGAAAATGTTTTTTAGATCTAGGTATAGATGTTTTCGTTTTTCATAGTACGCACTTTCCGTGGACTTTTTGAGGATTTTTCTTCAAAATTAAATTTTATTTAATAAAAATAAATTTGATGATTATAATTAGTGGTTGTTTGATTTTCAATAAGATATAATAGTCTCTAGACTAGTACTAGATTTAGGATTGACACTGTCTTATTGACACTGGAAGGAAGACTTCTGGTTCTGGTACTGAGAACTACAGTGGATACAGGTGAGGGAAATTACAATGAAATCAACAGTGGGAAAGATCAGCAAAATGCAAGAATATAGTTATCCCATTGATTTAGCTAGATAGCTTTTACTTAAAAAAGACTCCATCTATTTTCCATTAGCACATATTTGATGATTAAGGCTATTAGCCAAACTAACATAAAGAAATTTACAAAAATAGCACTATTCAAGTTGTAATCATCATGCTCTGTCTCTTCCCAATAGAGACTGCAAATTTTGGAATAGATTGAATGACACACATAATTAGAGAAAGGGGATCTTCAACATCATTTTAACTAAAACTTGATGTTACTATAGTTTTCTCTCTTTTAATCTTGGTAAGCAGCAACGATTAAAAATAATAAGATGGACTCTTCCACCTCCAGGAATCTGGAATAGAACTTACTTTCCTTATTTGGGGGACTAAGTATAGCCATCCTGACTGTTATATGTAAAACAAACCTAATACTACCCTGAGGGGTGGAGACAAACAGTCAGACTGGGTAGGGTCTTCTGGACCAAAAGAGTGACAGGGCACTAAGTTTTGTCAAATTTATTTTTGCATATTTATCCCAGATTTGGTGCTGAAGAAACCAGCAACCTGAAAATAGCAATAGGCAGAAATAAAACAAATAAGAATAACAGAAATACTGCTCTTTCTTGTCTAAAAGCCAGGAAAGATACAGTCTATACAGATCTATCATAACAAAAATATTTAGGAAATAACTGCTTTCCTGAAAACACCACAGAAAAACTGTGGTCCCTACCCCTAGCCATACAGTAAAGGCAGAGTGATGATCTTAGACTTCCACCTTAGTTACCACCATAACAAAATCCTCACACATTCAGCCTCCACTGGAGTGGTTTTACAGGAGGTCATGTAGGGAGTTAGAGTTTTCCATGTCCGTGGAGACCACAAGGGGAGCCTGCACTTCTCCCTTTTCACTGGATGGTGTCATAAGTGGCCTAGGAAACAGTATGGGCTTATAACAATGCCCAGCAGTGATGAGGTTGGTATTTCAGGATATCAGTGGAGACTATGTGGAGTGAGTAATGAGGTAATCCTATTCCTTGAAGACAGAAAGGTATCAGTGGAGCCCTAGTAGAAAGCCACAAATCTTAACCTTGTTCAGCAGCAAAAAGACCACCCCATTTTAGATATCAATGAAGTCCTTGTGGGAACCCTAGAATTCTACATCCACCTGGAAAAAATAAGGTGACATCCTCTACTTCTCTTGCTAAAAGGGTGTTTGAGAAATCAAGCTAAAACAGAATATGTAAATAAAAACCAGGACCTCACAACATAATATCCTAAATGTACAGCTTTCAATTAAAAATCGCTCCTCATGCCTAGAAACAGGAAGATCTCAAACTGGTTGAAAACTATACGCACATATTGTACCAATATCAATTTTCTGCTTTTGATACTGTATCATGATCATGTAAGATGTAACCAGTAAGAAAAACTGGTGACATGCATTGATCCTCTCTGTACTATATTTGCAACTTCTGTGAAGGCATAATTACTACAAAATCAAATATTTAAGGAAAAGATAGCACAGTAAATAGCAGGTGTAGTAATCTGCTGTTAACACACTTGTTTTCAGTAATCTGCTGCTAACACAGAGCCTTTTCAGATAATTTTCTAAAAAAAATCTTTCATATTCTCAGAATGGAGGTTTCACAATATATAGAAGAATATGGGTTTTCTTTTTCTCTACTAAGTGAAGATTATGGGGAAAAATACCAAATTAAAGTTCTCACACCCCTGAGCCGCCAATGCAATCAGTTAGTATTGCTACTTGTCCCCTGACCTAAATGCTGTAGACACATGTTCAGTTGCCTATTGTGTAGCACAATTGAAAAGTATAATAGACACATAAACATGACCAATATGGTATTATTTCTCTTCCGGGGAAGTGTTGAATTGTTGCAAAATTGAATATATTTTAAAATCCTGTTTATAGAATACAGATAATTTCAATTAATGTCTCACTACACAACTGCATACTTATTTTAGTTAGGTTGACAATTTATTTTACCTAGAAATATGATATTAATTTTTCAAAAGCAGTCTGCATTGCAATGAATAACTTTCTGAATCACTCCGTGTTAATGTTTATATTTGGCTGACATATTTCTCTGCTGCTGACAGTTCATTTCTCTAGGATCAACAGCTTGTAGACAAAAGGAACATTTTTCTTTCTGCACTAGCAAGTGCGCAAGTAAGATGTCAAATTCAGTGAACATTTCTCTACCCTTAATATGCTTCTTAAAATTTGGGATGTTAAGTAATATAAATATTCCTTGGGTTATTATTTGATTACCAATGTTATCTCTCAATTATATGCTTGGCCCATGAACTATATGAAATGTAGAAACAGCTCATTTCTTAAATATTTCAGTTGGTGCTTCTGTATGTAACCCAATAAAAAGGACATTTTGTTAATCACAGTAGTGTTATCTCACCTAATATTATTAACTATGATTCTTTTATAGCTAATATACAGTTAATATCCAAAGTTATCTATTTTTTCTAAGATGTATTTTGCTGTTGTTGACTTTACTGAAAAATTATAAGATAGTGTTTTAAATCATAAATTATTTTGAAAAATTATCCACTCTAGCTGTCAGAACATCAGTGACTCTTTAGCACTGTATACCTCTGAAATCTTTGTTTATTCTTCACCCAACAGCAACTGTTCTTTGTTATTCTTTTTTTGAATCTGTCCTTGAACATGTGCAGTCTGTCTTGGGAGATGTGCAGTTGAGAACACTACTTGGAGGAACTTCTAAGCAGATTATTAGGGCTCTTTGTCTGCCATTCTCTCTCCTTTGGACCCTACACAACAAATTTCAGCAAACTTAGCAAAGAGGGCACTCTCCTTTTGAGCTATACTTTTCTGAACAACAATTTGGAAACAACTTCTTTTGAGAAACCAAACTGTGGAGACTTGTCCAGGGTCAAGAACGATGGTCTAGACTCTTCAAGTTTGCTTATTCTTTGATTTGCTAAAAAAAAATGTCAAAGTCTTACACTGGTTTACTGCTTCTAAGGAGGCAACCTCTTCTTACTTGTGCCTGCTTTACCAGGCCTCAAAGTACTCCATATATGTCAGTTTAGGATATTTCTATGATCATATTTAGCCAAGGCCCAAAGAACCATGTAGATGTAAACAGTTTATAGACATACATACGTTGGATTTTCACTTTTATAAAAATGTGCTTAAATTTTATTTGACTGATGATAACCTCATTACTTGACAATGAATTAGTTTAGAAAGAATCAGTTATGAGTTAATTATAATGCTCAAGATACATATATTATAATTAATTTTACTACTGTACTAGAGCCATAATTAATACAATCCATCGTAAGACATTAATGCAAATGAGTAATTGCAGTTCTAGGCTCTTAGCCATGGACATGCAGATTAGTATTTGCAAAAAAAATTTATGAAAAACACTATGGACTACTAATTTTTCACATTAAGTAGGGTAGTTTGATCTAGTTAATTTTTCACTTTAAATTTTATCAATAATATTTTCTAAATTAAATTAATATACTCAAGAGGAAACAAACTTTGGAAACAGTTTATAAAAGACTCATAACTTAATTTGAAATATAAACTGGTTGTTAAATAAATTTCTGTTTTATTTTTTAAAATTCATTTAAATAGAGTGAGTTCTTAATTATTCATATCATTAAGATTTGAAAGAAAGGTAGAATGTTAAAGTGTTTTGATTGATAAGCCAAGTTGCCAATGTTTGATAATTATGTAAAATTGTATCTGGATTTTAATTGAATATATATTTTTATGGTAAAAACTAAGATTAAGTTTATATCATATGTGCAATCAACTAATGCCAAGGTTAAACATCCTTATATGATGCTGGATTGTCATAGCAGATAGATCGAACTAACTAATTTTCTTAATGGAAATGGTCAAATATAAAATGAATATTCCAAAATTTCTAAGTAACATATTGTTATGAACAATAACACCTAACTAGATGTTATTTTTCTTGTTATGGACTGAATTGCTTCCCCCACAAAATTCATGCATTAAAGCTCTAACCCCAAGTACCTCAGAATGTGAGTCTGGAGACAGAGTTTTCAAAGAGATAATTAAATTAAAATGAGGAGATTAGGACCCACAGAGAGACACCAGGGACATCACCCCACACAGAAATGACCACACGAAGAGGAAACAAGAAGGAAAATATTTCCAAGTCAAAGAAAGATGCTTCAGAGAGAACCAACCCTGCAAGTACCTTGATCTTAGATGTCCACCCTCCACAGCTGTGAGAAAATAAATTCCTGTTGTTTAAGCTACCCAGTGTTTGATATTTTGTTATAGGATTCTTACCAAATTAACCAAACTAATATATCTCCTTATACAATTATTGAAGTTAATGTTAGATTTTCTAGTAAGAAGGATT
>NW_012118343.1:219612-231505 GCF_000951035.1 Colobus angolensis palliatus
GAAGGAAGGAAGGAAGGAAGGAAGGAAGAGACATCTATTAGGGAAGTTTTCATCTGAACTTGAAAAATAGGAGAAAAAAAGTCCTTAACATGCACACTGTATATTGTTTTCTAATGTTCGTTTATGAAATGTTCAATAACTATTTTCTCAGTGACTTTTGCTCGTTTTTAAAAAGGAGTTGTATATTTCTTACTACAAGTCTTTGTTTTTATTTTTATTTTTTTAATTATCATGGGTACATGATAGGTGTATATATTTATAGAGTTCTGTGACATTTTGATATGAGCATAAAATGTATGATATTCAAATCAGGATAAATGAAGTACCCATCACCTCAACCACTTATAATTTCTTTGTGGTTAGGAGCATTCCAATTCCACTCTTCTAATTATTTTTAAATATACAATAAATTATTGTTGACTGTAGGTGCCCTGTTGTTGTAACAGCTACTAGATCTTATTCATTCTATCTACCTATATATTTACACCCATTAATCATCCTCACCATATCTCATCTCCTTGCTACCCTTCTCAGCCTCTGGTAACCATAATTATACTCTCTAGCTCAGTGACATAAATTGTTTTAATTTCAGCTACCAATGGTAAGAGAAAACATGCCATATTTATCTTCTTTTGCCTGGCATATTTTACTTAAAATAATGTCCTCCAGTCCATCCATCTTGTTGCAAATGACGGATTTAATCCTTTTTTTTTAATCACTGAACCATGTTCCACTGTGTATATGCACCACATTGTCTTTATGTATTTATCCCTTGAAGGACATTTAGGTTGATTCAAAATCTTGGCTATTATCAATAGTGCTTCATTAAACATGAGAGTTCATACATCACTTTGAAATACTCATGTTTTATTTGGTGAGGTTGATTATTGACCTAACAGTGGAATTGAAACATCATATGGTAGTTCAATTTTCATTTTTTCGAGAAACCTCCATATTGTTATCCATAGCAGTCGTCCTACTAATTTAAATTCCCACCAACAATATACAAGGTTTCCTCTTTCTCCACATCCTCATCAGCATTCATTATTGTGTTTTTTTTTTTTAGATAAAACCCTCTTTCTATAAATTTCAAAAGTGTTTTTAAAGCATTATGGATGCAATTTGTTTGCCAGATACACGATTTGAAGGTGACTTCTTCTGTAGCTTAATTTTTCTAATCTTTCAACAGTGTTTTTCACACAGCAAATTGTTATTTTTCTTAACTATAATTTATCTTTTTATTTACGTATTTATTTATTTATTCATTTATTTATTTATTTATTTTGAGATGGAGTCTCACTCTGTCGCCCAGGCTGGAGTGCAGTGGCGCCATGTGTGCTCACTGCAAGCTCCGCCTCCCGGGTTCACGCCATTCTCCTTCCTCAGCCTCCTGAGTAGCTGGCGTCCACTACCACGCCCGGCTAAACTTTTTGTAATTTTTTAATAGAGACAGGGTTTCATCCTGTTAGCAAGGATAGTCTCGATCTCCTGATCTCATGATCCGCCCGCCTCGGACTTCCAAAGTGCTGGGATTACAGGCATAAGCCAATGAGCCCCGCCTCATTTTTTTTAACTAGGTTGTGTTTTCAGTGTCATGTCTAAGAACTCTACCTAACCCCGAGCCCACAGGCACTTTGAGTGAAAGAAATCAGTTTCAATAGCTTCTAATTCCATTTACACAACATTCCTGACAAGAAAAACAAATACTGACAGAAAAAGTGCAGTGGTTGCCAGTGGTGGAAGATAATGTGACTACAAAAGAGTGTTCTGAGGAGTTTTCTAGGGTGACAGAACCGTTCCGTATTCTGATCATGGTGGTGGTTAAACAAATCTATGCAAGGGTATAACTCATGCAACTACACAATTCTCCAAAAAAGTCAGCTTGCTTAATGTTAAATGAAAGCAAAATAGTACATACGTATAAAACAAAAATATAAAATATTATCATAATATAAGTATATTGTATAGTAGATATTCCTTAGAAGTATGTGAATGACAATTATTAGGAAGGCACAGTAATGATGAATTAACATTAAATTTATTAGATCACAGAACTCAAAAGCATTGAACAAGACAGTTTTCATATTCAGAGACTGGTCTGATCTTACATATTAGTAAGTTCAGTGATAAACTTATGAAATTAAAATATGTAAGGCTTGGTGTGGTGGGTCATGTTTGTAATCCCAGCTACTGGGGTAGCTGAGTTAGGTGGATAGTTTAAGCCCAGGAGTTCGAGGCTGCAGTGAGCTATAATCATCTCAGCGCTACACTCCAGTCTGGGAAATACAGTGAGACTATATTTCCTTTTATTTTATTTTTTTCTTTACTTTCTTTTTTTCTTTTTGAAATGGAATCTAGCTCTGCTGCCCAGGGTGGAGTGCAATGGCGCTATCTTGGCTTACTGCAAGCTCCACCTCCCGAGTTCAAGCGATTCTTTTGCCTCAGCCTCCTGAGTAGCTGGGATTACAGGCGCCCGCCAACATGCCCAGCTAATTTGTGTATTTTTAGTAGAGACGGGGTTTCACTGTGTTGGCCAGGCTGGTCTCAAGCTCCTGACCTCATTATCTGCCTGCCTCAGCCTCCCAAAGTGCTGGAATTACAAGCATGAGCCAATGCGCCTGGCTGAGACTGTATTTCTTAAAGAGAGAAAAAAAGATGGAAAAGAAGAAAGCAAACAAATTAAAACATGTAATGTAGAAATTCTAAAAACTATTTGTTACGGCTTTATTAAGCCTGGGTAATGAAAATATTCACAGCAGAAGGCAGTATTGGTATCAGAGTTTCTAATTTTGTTTCCTTAAAAATCAACAGCAAACATTTGTAAAACATTATGAATAGAAAAGTTTTAAAAAAATTACAATAATGTGAGCAGGGGCATAACAATCCCATATAACAGTAATTAAATATTTGAGACATGTTCCCTTAGTTTATTTCACATTAGCCAGAAGCCAAACTTAATGTCAAGCAGGACCTAAGGGGACCATGCATTATAAAATGGGCATATAGGGCATATTGTAGCCAGTTCCTCTGGATGCAGTAATTCCTAGATTCTTGAAAGAAAGTGCCACACAGTCAACAATTATTCATTTGACTGTTTGTCTAGCTGTTTATTCAATACAGGCTGAACCAATGATAACCTTAGATTAGATATAAAACTATTTTTAATTCCTGATATTTCATTTTTTTTTCTTTCTTTTTGGTTACTTGTTAGAATTGCGGGTTTAACAAATTATCAAATCAGTGAATCAGTGAAGATAACTTCTAAATATTAATTAATTGTCTTTAAAAAGAGTACAAAACCCTCATGTCTTTAAAAAGAGTACAAAACCCTCATGTCTTTAAAAAGAGTACAAAACCTTTTTTGGGTGTGTGATTGCTACTAACATACTGCTGTAAATAAGGAGATGTTATTACTAGGAACTTTTCTACATGTATAAGGTTGAAAAGGGCTGCATTCTCAACAAGAATAGTAGAAAATAGAAAAGCTTCCAAGGATAAATAAAAGGGGCAAAAAGCTTATACTGGTACAATGGCTTTAAAAATGTGATTGCTTTGAATTTATCAGGAGATAAGCAATGATACAAAAATAGGCTGCTCATTCATAAAGACAAGCTTAAAATTAATAAGTTCAAAATGGCTGAGTTGCTGAAACTACTTGTACAACTAATTTTTAAATTAGAAAAGTAAGAGAAATTTAGGAAATAATGACATGTTTGCAAAAATGCTATTGACCAAATCTGAGGGGAATTTTTGAATATTTGAATAAACCCAAATCAGCAAATTTAGATGATCTGTTTCCAAGGCCAAGAAGCAAGTTTGTTACATAATATTGCACCTCTTTCTGTCAGTCACTGAATTGACAATAAATATTTAAAAATAATGTCAACACATCTATGTATAGGTATGTCTTCAATACCAATTATCTCAGTCATCTTAAATCCTACTTTTGATTCAGTATGTCTTTTAATGTATTGATTTTTTCCAGACCTCAAAATAAGAAATTGGGTACTTCTTTCTTTTCCAGTTGTTTTTCAAAATTGTCGTAACTGAAATAAAAGAGAAAATAACTTCTGAATTAAAAATATGGATACTGACTAGAAAGGGACAAAAATTCGTGATTGAGGACAATGAGGTGTTTTGTTTGTTTGTGTGGTTTTTGTTGTTTGTTTTTCAGTCTACTAAAATAGTAAAGAACTACTTTCGGAGGAGATGATACATAATCTGAAACTTCAAAAGTGAGAAGGATCTCACTATCTGAGGTATTGAGAGTAAGATCATTCCAGAAAAAGAGAAGAGTTTATCTAAACATTTGCAATAAAAAGTTTTTATGTTCAAGAAACGAAACAAGGTTTTCTTGGCTGAAGTTAAGTGCCTCTGAGTGATAGTAATAGGACAAAAGGAAGATAATAAGAGTTAGATTATGAAGATCACAGTAAGAAGTTTGAATAGAAAAGTGTACAATTTAGTATTTAAGTATATCACCCTTAAATGAAAACCACTTCAAGTTCTGGTTCCTTTTAAAGAAAATCCAGTAGCTGAAGAAGTTATGTTAACATGGTAGAATAGGTTTTTAAAATGAGACAAAATGATATAAATATATTAACTGATAGAACAAGCAGAAAGTAGGCAGCATGTATAACTAATCTCAATCTCTAAATAGTAATATATACACAATTGTAATAAAAAATATTAGATGACTTGCATAACAACTTTTGCCACAAATTCTAATGCACACTACTCTTTTTCTATACTCCATGATTAATCCATTTAAGTTTTTTTGAAAATTTACAGATAGTTCAAGGGTTAAAAACAAATCAATCAAAAATACAGCATGTCATTACTTTTATCTTATTTTTTGTTAGTGCAGTGAATATTTTGTTAGCAGAGTGAATATTTTGTAGAATGATAATTATGAACTTGAATGGTAGTGAACAATCAACACTAGCATATCTTATCTCATACTATATCAAAAAATATAAATATTTCTTTAGCTCCTATTTGGAGATAATGTTATTATTCCACTGTTTACCTTGAGTGTCAAGAAAGTTATATCAGATGTGATTTAAAAAGTTCAAATCTTGCTCTAAAGGATATTATTTACAGAAATGTTAACTCTGCAACTTTACATATACCTAATACACATTGGCCTATGTTTGTGAGAATTTATATATATAATAATTGTGCATATTATTTTATGTTTGACTCTTTACTTCCTCTTCTTCCTATCTTATTTACATTACAAATATCATTCTTTTTTAAATGAGTGACATAATGAAAACAATAGCTAAACAATAGTCTGAGCTCTAGTATAAATATGTTTCCTGTAACAACTGGTTGAGCATAAGAAAGTTATTAAGCGTGAGAAATAGCCGGAGTCTTATAATCACAGGTAAATTTTTTGTTTGTTTCCAAATATTTTCTCTTGTTTCTTATTAGCCCTAAAACTTTTATTGGTTATTTAACTCCTTAAACTATCTTTTATTCATCAGGATAACAACAGTATAAAGGCACTCTACACATGTTACTGTAAGACAAAATGAGATAATGGGTACTAAAGTACAATATGACACTATAATAGATATATCTATATGTGAAAATTGATTATTTTAATTGAAAATAAGTGTGTGATAAATACCTTACCCCTCCTTATGCATTGGAGATTCTGTCATTTATTTTTATTATTTTTTGGTAGCAACAGTATTTATAGATATAGTTTTAAAATAATTCCCAATAAATTTATTAGATAACTTCTCATTTTCTCTCTCTTGATTTATTGCCCTTAATAATTTATTTTTTTATCAATTATTCAAGGAGTTTCTACAGTAATTAAATGGGTCGTATTGGTAGTATATATAAAGTAATTATATAGTAGTATTAGTACTGAGGGATATTTATACACATACACAAAATACTTCCTACCTCTTAAAACTTTGTAGGATAGATAAAATATGTAATTCCTCACATATCATAAGCCAAGATTTAAATATCAAAAAATAACTACTCAACAATGATATATGAGTTGTGAATATCCAGACAAGTTCAAAAATTTGTTAGCGTCTGGTGTAGGTGTTATAATTGGGTAGTTGAAATTAGTGATACATGGCATTCCATGAGAAGAAAATAATAAGAATAAATGTTAGGAGTCCGGATGCGGTGACTCACGCCTGTAATCCCAGCACTTTGAAAGGCCAAGGCGGGCGAAACACGAAGTCAGGACATCGAGACCATCCTGGCTAACACGGTGAAACCCCGTCTCTACTAAAAATACAAAAAATTAGCCGGGCATGGTGGCGGGCGCTTGTAGCAGGAGAATGGCGTGAACCCGGGAAGCAGAGCTTGCAGTGAGGGGAGATGGTGCCACTGCACTCCAGCCTGGGCGACAGAGCAAGATTCCCTCTCAACAACAGCAAGACAACCAAAAAAAAATAAAAAATAAAAAAAATCAGGAGACAGAAAGCCAATAGCTTTGGAGAAGTAAAAAAGGACCGGATTTGCTATAGTTGAATATAGGATAGCAAAAAGCCTGGAAAGAGGGTCTTGTACGCTAGCTGAAATTATTTGATTTTTCTCACAAAGTCAGTGATGCTGCCTTGGAACAAATTAGGAAGTGCTATGATCAAAGTAGTGTTCCTGGAATATCAATCTGATGCTGTTATGCAGGGCAGACTAGAGGAGGAAGAAAAAGCAGCCCTGGAGAGATGTATTAGAAGGCTTCCTTGGCAGTTCAGAAATTCATGAGTACCTAGACCAGGATATGAATAGGACTAATGAAAAGTGACAAGGTCTACATGAAATATGTGTAACTGAAGATTGCACAGATCTTGGTAACTGATTGGATCTGAGAAAGAAAGGAAGGCACCAAAAATAACTATTGTATCATTAAAATGGCTATTCTACCCAAAGCAATCTACATATTCAACAGTACTCCTATCAAACTTCCAATGTCATTTTTTCACAGAATTAGAAAAAACAAACAAACAAACAAAAAACTATTTTAAAGTTCATGTGGAACCAAAAAGAGCCCGACTGACCAAAACAATTCTAGGCAAAAAGAACAAAGCCAGAGACATCACATTACTGACTTTCCATAACAGTACAGTAACCAAAACTGCACGGTTCTGGTACAAAAGCAGAAACATACAGAAAGGGAACAGAATAGAAAACACATAAATAAAGCCACACACCTACAACCCTCTGATCTTTGACAAAATTGACAAAAATAAGAAATAGAGAAAAGACTTCTGTTCAATAAATGTTACTGGGGTAACTGATTAGCCATATACAGAAGAATGAAACTGGACCCCTATGTTTCACCACATATAAATGTAATATGGGTAAAAGATTTAAATATAAGACCTTAAACATTAAAAATCCTAGAGAAAAACTTAAGTAATACCCTTCTGGACATCAGCATTGGCAAATAATTTATTACTAAGTCCTCAAAAACAATTTCTAGAAAAACAAAAACAAAAATGACAAGTGAAAACTAACTTAACTGAAGAGCTTCTACACAGTAAAAGGAACCACCAACAGCATAAATAGACAACCTACAGAATGGGAGAAAATATTCGCAAACTATGCCTCCAACAAAAGTCAAATATCAAGAATCTATAAGGAACTTAAGCAATTCAACTGGAAAAAACACAAACAACCTCTTTATAAAATGGGCAAATGATATGAACAAACCCTTCTCAAACATATGAAAACATGCTCATCATCACTAATCATCAGAGAAAGGTATATCAAAACCACAATGAGATACTATGGGTAAAAGATTTAAATATAAGACCTTAAACATTAAAAACCACAAGAAGATACTATCTCACACAAGTCAGTATGACTCTTAATTAAAAAGTAAAAAAATAACAGATGCTGGCAAGGGTGCCAATAAAAGAGAATGCTTATACACTGTTGATTGAAATATAAATTAGTTCAGCCACGGGGAAGCAGTTAGGATATTTCTCAGAGAACTTAAAATAGAACCACCACTCTACCCAGCCATCCCATTACTGGGTATATACCCAAAAGAAAATAAATCATTCTAACAAAAAGACACATTCACTCATATGTTCATTGCAGCATGATTAACCACAGCAAAGGCATAAAATCAACCTAGGTGCCCAAAAAGAAAATTTAATATATACATATTGTAAAATAATATGTAATATAATATATTGGAAAATAGATTAATCATATATTAGAAAAAACATAATATCATATATATATGGTTGGTGCAAAAATAATTGCATTTATTTGTTATTACTTTTGAATAATAAAACCCCAATTACTTTTGGACCAATGTTATACATGTACACCGTGGAGTACTATACAGCCATAAGAAGGAAATCATGTACATTGCAGCAACATGAATGCAGTTTGAGGTCATTATCCTAAGCAAATTAGCACAGAAAGAAAGAATCAAATGCTACATATTCTCACATATAAATGGGAGCTAAACATTTGGTACACATAGACATAGAGATGGAATAAATAGACACTGGAGACTACTAGAGAGTGGAGAGAAGTGATCAAGAACTAAAAAAAAAAAACCTGCCTATTGGATGCTATACTCACTACTTGGGTGATTTCATCATTCATACCCCAAACCTCACTGACATACAATGTATCCATTTTACAAACCTGCACGCTGGGTACTGTGGCTCACACCTGTATTTCTAGCACTTTGGGACTTTGGGAGGCCAAGGCAGGAGGATTGCTTGAGGCCAAGATTTCAACACCAACCTGACCAACATAGCAAGAACCTGCCAGTAAAAATCAAAAAAAGAATGAGAGAGAGAGAGCGAGAGAATCTGCACATGTACTCTCTGATTCTAAAATAAAAGTTGAAAATACTTTAAAAAGAAACAAGAATTATTGATATAAGATATACAGGAATATAGATGAACGGAAGCAAATTGTTTCTGTAACAAGTGAAGATAAAAAGAAAAGTGAGAATAAACATTATTAAAAAAAGGCTAGATAATTCCTGATATTCTCTGTTTTTATCATTTGATAACTCTTCTTAAAATGATTCTGAATAATCAACCACATGATCTAACTTTTTAATTTAATCTTTATTATTTATTATCTGTAGATATATGAAATATTTATATTCATGTAATATACATATTAATTATTATTCTATATAGTTTTTAAAAGGCTATCCAACTAAAAAATAAGATTTGGAACTCCAATTTAATTCAGACTAAAAATAAATATAAGAACAGAATTTAAACAGAAATTAAAATAATCAATTTTTAATGAAAATCTAAGACAACACTTGTAAGTTTTAAAAACATAATTAAGAACTAAGAAGAGCTATTGTTGTCACACAATATTTTTGTAAAATGAATCTTTCAAAAAGAATGTTACACTGTGATAGGAAATGTACTAAGGCAAAGACACAGGTATATTTTGTCATAATGTACTTAAATTGGTAAAAATCTTACATAATCTACAAAGGTATTAAAAAATCTTTAGATAATTTTGTATGAGATATTATTAGGTGCTAAACAAAAGGCATTTTTTCAGTGTCAATAAAATAGTTGATGCAAACTGGAGCATAGAAAGGCAAATCAATCTCAAAAGTAAACTTAAAAATTAAAATTGTATTTTAATCCCCTAAGAACTAGAACAAAATGAGAATGCTCACTTTCATCACTCCTATTTAATACAGCACTGGAAGCTTAGCCAGAGCAATCTGGCAAGAAAAATAACAAAGGCATCCAAATTGGAAAAGTAATTAATTTATCTCTTTTCCCTGATGATATGTTCTTATACCTAGAAAACCTTACAAACTCAGTGAAAAATATTTGATTTGATAAATGAATTCGATAAAGTTTTTGAAGTTCTCATTTTGAGTTAGCAGTGGGTCCAAATGCATCTGTGTTAAAAGTCCCGGGATTGTTGCACATTGGCTGACACTATAAAGTAAGACAAAATTATAATGAGAGTGTCTGAGTGAAATACAGAGATAAATGTAGATTTGGTTACCAGGAACCCTAGCCTACATCCCCTTTGAATAAATCAGGTAGATAAGAATTTGGTAATTTTAATTTATAATTGTTGTCATCTATCTAGAAGTTATTTACTCTAGGATATCATTTGTGAAATAATAATCTATTAATATATAAGAGTAAATTAAAAATTGAAGAATTGCTCTAGAAACCAATTAGAAACGTTATATACCATCTATCACAAAGGCAGAAAGTTTAAGCTTAAAATCTAGGTTGGAATGTATAACCATATTTAACTACTACATGAAGATAATTCATCTAGAGCACATAATATTTTTTAATAATCCTAGAGGAGATAATAGAATATTTAATATTCTATAAAAATAATTAAAAACATATAATAAAATATATTTACAATATGAATACTGTTAGTATACACAACTACAGGGTAATAGTAATTAATAGTAGTTACTATTAGTTATTATAAATAATAATAGTTGCAGACTACTATTGAGTCACTGCTTCATATCAATACTCTCCATGATTTTAAAAAGCAATGATCCATTTGATCGTCACAGAGCCCTGTAACTTGTTATTTCCATTATAGAGATGGTTCAAATTAAGCTATAAAATTGAGGAATTGTTTAAGTACTGTACTTAACTGCAACAGAGTAGGTTGATTTTTTTAGAAAACTTAGAATGAATGAAGTCATTTTTAAACAGGCTAACTTGGTAGGATTTGGGAGAGTATTAAAATCAATAATTGCTTCTAAGTTTGTTGGTATATACTAGGAACACAGAAAAGAGTGAATTATTTGCTACTCTTTATAAACAGATATTATTAATATATCATATCTGTTCAGTCATACACAGCATAATAATATTTCAGTCAACAATGGACCACATATGTGATGGTCCCAAAATATTGTAATACTACATTTTTATGAAAACAGTTAACAGAAAAATTAAAGTAGGGTCCAAAGAAGTATGAGGTTTTAAAATATAATAATAATATATTCTTAGGCAGACTGTAGTAAGGTGTTTGAGAAACAAGTATCTGTTTATTTGGATCTACTTGCTTTTAGCTCAAGAAACAAATGCTAAATTCATGTAGAAATAAAGAATTCGTAAGTTTGAAAGACAAAGATAACATATTAGAAAAATTTTATTGTGCTCCGATGTGCTATATTTTCATACAACTGTGTGTGTGTGAGAGAGAGATAAAGACAAGACACCACATACTTACTTTGCATATCTAAGTTTAGATACGCACATAGGTACTATTGTGTTACAATTGCCTACAGTATTCAGTACAGTATCAGGCTTCACAGATTTTCAGCCTATGAAAACTAGTTCACACCATATAGCATAGTTGTGTAGTAGGCCATATCATCAAGGTTTGTGTAAGTACACTGTAAGATTTTTGAACAAAGATGACACGCATTTCTCAGAAAGTATCCCTAGTTAAGCAACACATGACTATACTGTATTTGTGTCATGCTAGATGTTGCAATATATTTGTGCATATCGCAATATATTGTGCTCACTGTATATAAAATAATTTATAAAATGATAATAAAGGAGACATAGGAAAACATTTTGACACAATAATAAACCTCATTTATTACAGGTCTTAGAGATCTGAGTCTCTAGGCCAGAAATAAAGCTATGATCAGGTAGGACAGGCACTCAACATTGAATGGCACACCTCTGTCATCCTACTTTCCTCTATCCCAGTTTTCCTCTTTTACCCTACACATTGAGGGAAGAAATATTTTAAATTTCTTTTTTTTATTATTATTATATTTTAAGTTCTAGGGTACATGTGCATAACGTGTAGGTTTGTTATGTATGTATACTTGTGCCATGTTGGTGTGCTGCACCCATCAACTTGTCAGCACCCATCAACTCATCATTTACATCAGGTATAACTCCCA
>NW_012118343.1:233119-251183 GCF_000951035.1 Colobus angolensis palliatus
TCACAAGAAAAAAAAAACAACCCCATCAAAAAGTGGGCAAGGGATATGAACAGACATTTCTCAAAAGAAGACATTCATACAGCCAACAGACACATGAAAACATGCTCGTCATCACTGGCCATCAGAGAAATGCAAATCAAAACCACAATGAAATACTTTAAATTTCTATCTCAGCCAGAGGGATCTGGCTACTTCAGAAAATTCACATTTTGAATAAGCAGATGATGAAAGATTTCTCTCCTTTCGATTAGTGAGTTTTAAAAAGACTTAAGGAGCAGATTATTAGTACTTTCTCTGTGCTTTATGCTTAATATGTGTTATCACTTAAACTTCAAAACAAATTCTAAAAAACAGATGTTCATATTTTACAACGGAAGAAACTGAGGTTCAAGGAAATCATATAATAGCCTAATGAAACCAAACTTAAATTGGAGACTCAGCTCTTGAATTCAAGTCTGACTTTAAAAGTTACAATATTTTACTGCACTATGAAGTATACTCAGCAAGAACTTAATTTTTTAAAAAGGCTAAAACTTTGAATTAACTGTAAGGAAGTTTCTGTTGTCACTGGCAATGATCATTCAACTTAATTTGTTTTTCCAATACATTCTTATAGTTAAACAATATTTTAACTTTCCTAGGATTCAATTTCTAGAAAATACTCGAGAATAATAAGTTGGAAACTACTACTTGTAATGACATAAGATATTAATATTTATAGAACTTCCCCCCATAACTCACCATCAGTGCTGCTTAATGAACAATAGAGAAACTGGATGAGTGCATCCAAGATTCAAATGATACCCGTTTTTCTACAGTGGGATCTCTAAGGAACTCTAAGTAACTGTAACTATATATCATTACTGCATACCAGGCAAACACGCTCCAAATTATCATAGCCAAATGCATCACAAATATGCCTTCAGGTCACCTTCTTTCATCACGACAGAGGTATGAATCAGAGTGATGCTCCCACATAAAAATACTTGAAAAAAAATGTTTCATTCTCACAATAGCTGCTCTTGGTTATGGTACAATCTCTTGTTAATAAATCCCCCACCAGCATCTCTCTCTCCATCTCTCCTTTTCTCTCTCTCTTTTTACTTTATTTTTTGATTTTTATTTTTGATTTTACTCCAATGATGCACTATGAGAAATAAATATTATATCTACATATGTAATTTAGTGCTAAGGAAATTCTTCGTTTGTTCTCTTAGAAGAAGCGACAATACAAATGTCTACTAGAGACCTGGACCTAGGGTTAGATGTTAGTCATCATTAAAAAATTAACTACAACATTTCAGACCAGTTGAGGGCTTCTGTGATTTAGCATGATTAAGAATTTATGCTTACATAGAAGCATAAGCATATATGTGTGTATATATATATAAGCATATATATATATTTTGAGAGAAAGAGATAGTCTTTCATTTTGGGGATATAACATGAAAACACACATATTTTCTGTGAATATAATGTTTAAAAATTCTAATTGCCCCAAATTGGTTTGCTGGCTCTCTAGGGGATGACATATAACTCTAGATTCTGAGAGGCAGTCTATACTTCTAAATACTTGCTTTAGCTAGCATTCTCACAAGAGTCTAAAGACTTCAAGCCTCAATGGGACTGTGATTTTCCATGGACAGCTTTTCTTTGTTTGTTTGTTTGTTTGTTGTTGTTGTTGTTTTTGTACTCCTTCATCTTGTCTTAAAGTTGTGAGAGAAATACAAAGGCTAGTTAATTCAGCTTCTTGAATCATCATCCTCATCATCTCTAGTTTCCATAAAAAAGTCACTGAATCCACTTTTCATGTAATACTAGTAATAAATAATAATAATGACTCTTTTTCAGTCTTAGATGTTGTTATTTGCTCCTACAGATACAGTACTTAACATTTCCACCTTTTGATTTGCAGCTAATTGAAATTTAAACATGATTTACCTCTTCTTTACCTAAAATTACAATGAAACTAAATAAAAAGAAAATACAAAGCATCCATCACCCACAGACAAGCAGCTTCTGCATACTGTTCTTTTACAATCAAACACCACTTCTTCCTAACTCCCTTGTGAGCTCTTTTAACAACACAGATTCTTAAAAGAATTATTAAACTGATGTAGGAAGCAATCTTTTTGGCCAATAAAATGGTGGCTTTTTGGTTGGCTTTCTCTTTGTAATTTTTGATACTTCTCTATGAAGTTCTAAGATATCTTTTTTGTTGTCAGATTTAGCAGATGCCTTGGATTAATTTTTTTAATTTTTGTAGGAACATAGTAGTTATATATATATTTTATTTTATATATATATAATATATATAATATATATTATATAGTTATATATATATATATATCCATGGGATATATATGTGTATGTGTGTTTGTGTGTGTGTGTGTGTATGTTTGTTTGCTTGTTTTGAGCCAGAATCTTGTTCTGTCACCCAGGCTGGAGTGTAGTGGCATGATCTTGGCTCACTGCAACCTCTGGCACTGCCTAGGTTCAGGCGATTCTCCTGCGTCAGCCTCCCAAATCGCCAGGATTACAGGTGCATGCCACCACACCTGGCTAATTTTTGTATTTTTAGTAGAGACGGGGTTTCAGCCTCGTGGCTAGGCTGTTTTTGAACTCCTGGCCTTGTCATCCACCCTCGTCAGCCTCCCAAATCGCCAGGATTACAGGTGCATGCCACCACACCTGGCTAATTTTTGTATTTTTAGTAGAGATGGGGTTTCAGCCTCTTGGCTAGGCTGTTTTTGAACTCCTGGCCTTGTCATCCACCCTGCTTGGCCTCCCTAAGTGCTGGGATTACAGACGTGAGCTACCACGCCCAGCTGGAATATGTAAAATATTTTGATACAGGCATGCAATGCATAATGATTACAGCATGTAGAATGGGATGTCTATCCCCTCAAACACTTATCTTTCTGTTACAATCTAATTATACTCTTTTAGTTTATTTTAGAATGTACAGTTATATTGTTACTACTATATTCACCTTGTTGTGCTATCAAATAGTAGATCTTATTAATTCTATTTTTGGGGAGGCACCCATTAACCATTCCCACCTCCCCACCCACTTCCCTTTCCAGCCTCTGGTAACCATCATTCTACTTTCTATGTCCATGAGTTCAATTGTTTTGATATTTTGATCCCAGAAATAAGTGAGAACATGGGATGTTTGTCTTTCTGTGCCTGTTTTTTTTTTTTTACTTAACATAATGATGTCCAGTTTAATCTATGTGGTTGTAAATGACAGAATCTCTTTCCTCCCTATGACTAAAGAGAACTCCATTGTATATATGTACCACATTTTAGCAATTGCCCTATTGATGGACACTTAAGTTGCCTCCAAATCTTGGCTATTGTGAGCAGTGCTACAACAAACATAGGAGTGCAGATATCTCTTTGACATACTGATTTGCTTTCGTGTCTCTACTCAGCAGCAGAATTGTTGGATCACGTGGTAACTCAATTTTCAGATTTTTGGGGAACCTTCAAATGGTTCTCCATACTGTTGTACTAATTTACATATCACCAACAATTTTGGGGGTTCCCTATTCTCCATATCCTTGCCAGCATTTGTTATTGCCTGGATATAAGCTATTATATCAAATACAATGGATATAAGATATTATTATTTGCTTATAATCCAATTTAACTGGGGTGAAAGACTATTTCCTTGTAGTTTTGATTTGCATTTCTCTGATAATCAATGATGTTAAGCACCTTTTCATATGCCTGCTTGCCATTTGTCTGTTGTCTTTTGAGAAATACCTATTTGAATCTTTGCCCATCTTTTGATAAAATAATTAGATTATTTTTCTGCAGAGTTGTGTGAGCTCCTTATATATTCTGGATACTAATCCCTTGTCAGATGGGTAGTTTGCAAATATTTTTCCCATTCTGTGCGTTGTCTCTTTATTTTGTTGATTGGTTTCTTTGCTGTGCAGAAACTTTTTAACTTGATGTGATCTCATTTGTCCATGTTTGCCTTGGTTACCTGTGCTTGTGGAGTATTATGCTGGAGTTTTTCCAGACCAATGTCCTGGAGATATTTCCCAATATTTAAGTTTAGTAGTTTTATGGTTTGAGGTCTTAAACTTATGTCTTTAATCCAGTTTGATCTGATTTTTGTATATGGCAAGAGATAGGGGTCTAGATTCATTCTTCTGCGTATGGATATCCAGTTGTTACAGCACGATTTATTGAAGAGACTGTCTTTTAACCAGTATATGTTCTTGGCACCTTTGTTTACTGAGTTTACTGTAGGTGTCCAAATTTGTTTTGGAGTTCTCTATTCTGTTCCATTGGTCTATTTGTTTATATTCCAGTACTATGCTGTTTTGGTTACTATAGAGCTATAGTATAATTTGAAGTTAGGTAATGTGATTCCTCAAATTGTGTTCTTTTTGCTTAGGAGAGATTTGACTGTTCTGTGTCTTTTTGTGGTTTCGTATACATTTTAGGATTTTTTTTTTAATTTTCTGTGAAAAATGTCTTTGGTACTTTGATAGGGATTACATTGAATCTGTAGATTTCTTAGGGTAATAAGAGCATTTTAACTGTAGTGATTATTCCAATTTATGAACATGTACTAGCTTTTGATTTTTTGGTGGCCTCTTTAATTTAATTAATTAGTGTTTAATGGTTTTTATCATAGAGATATTTCACCTCTTTGGTTACTTCATTTCTATATATTTAATTTTATTTATTCATTCATTTGTTTGTTTGTTTGTTTTGTTTTGTTTTTTAGACAGAGTATCACTCTGTTACCCAGGCTGGAATTCAGTGGCACAATTTTGCCTCACTGAAACCTCCGCCTCCCAGGATCAAGGGATTCTTGTGCCTCAGCCTCCCAAGTAACGGGGACTACAGATGTGTGCCACCATGCCTGGTTAATTATTTTGTATTTTTTGATAGAGACAGGATTTTGCCTTATTGACCAGGCTTGTCAGGAACTCCTGGCGTCAACTCTGCCTGTCACAGCATCCCAAAGTGTTGGAATTACAGGCATGAGCCACTGCACCCAGACTCCTAGATACTTAATTTCATTCATGTCTATTGTAAATGGGATTACTTCTTTCTTTCTCTTTCAGATTGCTCACTGTCAGCATATAGAATTGCTAACGATTTTTGTATGTTGATTTTGTACTCTGCAACTTTATTGAAGTTATCATTTCTAGTAGTTTTCTCATCAACTTTTTAGGTTTTTCCAAATATAAGATCATATTGTCTATAAACAGGGGTAATTTGACTTATTGATTTCTAATTGGAATTTTTTTGTATTTTTTCTCTTTTCTGATTGTTCTAGCTAGCCCTTACAGTTCTATGTGGAATAGCAGTTGTGACTGTAGGCATCCTTGTCATGTTCCAGATCTTAGAAGAAATGCTTTAGTTTTTCTCCTTTAGTATGTTACCCACTGTGGGTCTGTAATATATGGCTTTTATTGTGTTGAGTTATGTTCCTTTCATGCCCATTTTTTTTAGTATTTTATCTTTAAGGAATGTGAAAATTTATCAATTATTTTTCAGCATCAGTTGTAATGATTATATAATTTTTGTCCTTCAGTCCCTTGACATGATGTGTTACATTGATTGGTTTGCATATGTTGAATCATCCTTGCATCCCAGGGCTAAATCTCACTTGTTCATGATGAATAATATATTTAATGTATTGTTGAATTTGATTTGCTAGTATTTTGTTGAAGTATTTCTTTGCATCGCTATTCATCAGAGACATTTGTCTGTGGTTTTCTGTTTGATGAGACTTTGTCTGGTTTTGATATCAGGGTAGTACTGGACTCGTAGAATGAATTTGGAAGTATTCTCTTCTCCTCTATTTTTTGAAATACTTTAAGTAGGATTGGTATTAGTTCCTTAAATGTTTGGTAAAATGAACCAGTGAAGCTATCAGGTCCCAGGCTTTTCTTTACTGGAAGATTTTTTATAATGTCTTTGATCTCTTTACTTGCTCCTTGTTAAGGTTTTCGGATTTCTTTCTGGTTTAATCTAGGTGGGTTATATGTGTCTACAAAATTGTCCATTTCTTGAAGATTTTCCGATTTGTTGGCATATAGTCACACAAAGTAGCCGCTAGTGATCTGTTAAATTTCTATAGTGTCAGTTTCAATTTCTTCTTTTTGGTCCCTGGTTTTCTTTATTTGGATCTTCTCTCTATTTTATTTAAATTTGTCTAGCTAAAAGTTTCTCAATTTTGTTTACCTTTGCTGAAAACCAACTTTTGCTCATTCGTCTTTTTTATTTTCTTCATTTCAAATTTCTATTTCTGCTCTGAAATTTATTATTTCCTCTACTAATTTGGGATTTCTTTTGTTCTTCAATTTCTAGTTCTTTAAGATGCATTGTCAGATTGAAGTTATTTTCCTGTAATGAGATAGGCACTTGTATCTATAAACTTTCCTCTTAGTACTGCTTTTGCTGTATCCCATAAATTTGAGTATGTGTGTTTTCATTACCATGTGTTTCAAGAAATTTTGCAATTTACTTAATTTATTCATTGACCCACCAGTCATTCAGGAGTGTATTGTTTAATCTACATGTATTTGTACATTTTCAAAAAATCCTCTTGTTATTGATTTTCAGGTTTATTCCATTTTGAGCAGAAAATATGCTGGTTACTATTTCAATTTCTTGAATGTTTTAAGACTTGTTTTGTGACTTAATATACCGTATGTCCCCAAGAATGTTCCATGTGCTGGTGAAAAGAATGTGTATTCTGAAGCACTTAGATGAAATGTTCTATAACCATCTATTAGATCCATTTGGTCTATAATGCAGATTAAAGCTGATGTTTCTTTTTTGATTTTCTGTTTGGAAGATCTGTCCAATGTTGAAAGTAGGGTGTTGAGTTCTCCAGTGAATATTGTATTGGGACTTATCTTTCTCTTCAGTTCTAATAGTATTTGCTTTGTATACCTGGGTGCCACAGCATCAGGTGCACATATATTTAAAACTGTTATATCCTCTTCATATAAAAAAGAAACCTATTTGTTTACATGAAGAATTAAACAACAAAGCAAAAAGAAAACTAGTACAAACTCAATTTCTTAACTTCATCCCTCCACTTTTCGACTTTTTGTTGTTTCTATTTTATCTTATTATACTATGTCTTGAAAAGTTGTCATTTTTACTATTTTCGATTTCTTCATTTAGTCTTTCTACTTAGGATAAGATTAGCTTACACACCATAGTTGTGGTGTTACAATATTCTGTGTTTCTCTGTGTACTTTCTATTATCAATGAGTTTTCTATCTCCACACGACTACTTATTATTCATTAACAGCTTTTTGTTACTGATTGAAGCACTCCTTTTGATATATAGTGTAGGACAGATCTAGTGTCAATGAAATCACCAAGCTTTTGTTTGTCTGGAAAGTCTTCATTTCTCCTTCACATATAATGGATATTTTCACTGGATATATGTTTTAGGGTAAAAGTTATTTTCCTTCAGCTCTTTAAATATGTCATGCCACTCTCTCCTGGTCCATAAAATTTCTACTGAAAAGTATGCTCCCAGATTTGTTGGAGTTCCAATGTACGTTATTTGTGTCTTTTCTCTGCTGTTTTAAGGGTCCTCCCTTGTCATTGATCCTTGGTAATTTGATTATTAAATATCTGGAGGTAGTCTTTTTTAGGTTAAACCTGCTTGGCATTCTATAACCTTCTTGTACTTGGATATTAATATCTTTCTCTAGATTTTAAAAATTCCCTGTTATTATCGTTTTGAATAAACTTTCTACCCCATCTCATTTTCTAACTCTTTTTTTAGGCCAATTAGTCTCAGATTTGCTCTTTTTGAGGCTGTTATCTAGATTCCATAGATAGGCTTCATTTTTTTTTTCTTTTGTTTCCTCTGACTATGTATTTCAAATAGCCTTTTTTCAAGCTCACTAACTCTTTCTTTTGCTTGATTGATTCTGTTATTTAAAAATTCCTTGTAATCTCAGCACTTTGGGAGGTGGGCAAATCACGAGGTCAGGAGATCAAGACCATTCTGGCTAACATGGTGAAACCCTGTCTCTACCAAAAATACAAAAAAATTAGCCAGCATGGTGGTAGGCGCCTATAGTCCCACCTACTTGGGAGGCTGAGGCAGGAGAATGGTGTGAACCCAGGAGGCAGAGCTTGCAGTGAGCCGAGATCGTGCCACTGCACTCTAGCCTGGGTGAAAATGAGACATCATAAAAAAAAAAAAAATACTTTCTTCAGGACAGTGACTGCATTTTTTATCTCCATAATTTCTACTTGCTTCTTAATTATTTCAATATCTTTGTTAAATTTATCTGATATAATTCAGAATTTCTTCTCTGTGTTACCTTGAATTTATTTCAGTTTCCTAAAAACAGTTATTTTGAACTCTCTGTTTCAGTGATCACATATCTCTGTTTCTCCAGGATTGGTTTCTGGTGCTTTATTTAGTTCATCTGCTAAGGTAGTATTTTTTGTTTTGTTTTGTTTTCTCCTAGAATGTATTGATACTTGTAGATGTTTGTTTTCTTCCAGGCATAGAAGAATTAGGTATACAGTTGTCACTGTCTGGGCTAGTTTGTACCTGTCCTTCTTGAAAAGGCTTTCTAGATATTTCCAAAGGACTTGGTGTTGTGATCTAAGCTGTACCTGTTTTAAAGATATGGAATCAAGCCCAGTAATAATGTGGTTCTTGCAGACTTGTACAGGTACTGGCTTGATGGTCTTGGACAAAATCTATGATAATTCTCTAGATTACCAAGGAGATACTTTTGTTCTCTTCCACTACACTTACCAAGTGGCAAAGCTAGGTAGGCTTGTGTTTTTCTCTTCAGGGCAGTGAGGTCCCCCAGGTCCTGAGTGGGTCCAGAAATGCCATCTGGGAGTCAGAGACTAGAGTCAAAACCTTAGAAGTCTCCCTGGAATTCTATTGTATTGAGGTTGATCTGGCACTCAAACCACAAGAAACAGTCATTCCCACAATTCCCTTCCAAAGGCAAAGGAACCTCATTCTGTGGCCACTGGCACCACAGGTCCAAGGACAGTGCTAGAGACTATGCTGTTATCCTTTTAAAGATCAGGGTCCCTTGGATAAACATATTATAAATGCTGCCTGGACTGGGAATCACCCTGACTCACCCTGATAGACAGTAGGTTCCCCTCTGGCCCTGGGCAGGTCCATCAGTGGCATCCAAAGGCCATGTCCTGGAATTAGGAACCCCAAGTGCTTTCTTGGTGCTGTATCTCCCTGTGGTTGGGCAGGTACCTAAAGCGCAAGACAAAGTCCTCTTTACTTTTTCTTTTACTTTTCTCAAGTGGAAAGTGTCTCACCAAATAGTCACCATATCTGGGAATGTTCTCAGCCTCTTCTGAAGCCAGAAAGTCTCAAAGCCTCACCCGAAGCCCTTGATGTAGCACTTGGTGTCACTGCTCATTCAGAGCCAAAGGACTCTTCAGTTAGGACGTGATAAATCCTGCTAGACTGGGTCTTTCTCTTCAAGGCAGCAGATTTCTTTCTGCCTAAGGGTGTGTTCATAGAAATGTTGTCTAGGAGGTAGGGCTTGGAAAGAGTGTCTCATGTCCGTTATAGGTGCCCTGTCCTTCTGTGGCTGAGTTGGTATCCAATACACAAGACAAAATACTTCTCTGTCTTCCCTCTCTTTTCCTCAAAAAGGAAGAAGTAGTCTCTCTGTTTCTTTTTTTTTTTTTTTTTTTTGAGATGGAGTCTCACTGTGTCACCCAAGCTGGAATGCAGTGGGCAATCTCGGTCCACTGCAACTTCCACTTCCTGCGTTCGAGTGATTCTCCTGTCTCAGCCTCCCAAGTAGCTGGGACTACAGGTGCACACCGCCACGCCCCAGTAATTTTTGTATTATTAGTAGAGACGGGGATTCCCCATATTGGCCAGGCTGGTCTCCTACTCCTGACCTTGTGATCTGCTGCCTTTCCCTCCCAAAATGCTGGGATTATAGGCGTGAGCACTGTGCCCAGCCAGAAGTAGTGTCTTTTGGAACCATAGGCTATGTAGCCTTATGTTAAGGGAGGAACAATGCCAGTAGTCCATTAGCTGCTCTAGTTTGCATCTCAGTAGATCACCTCTTCTCCCATGTCTACTGTCTCTCAGCATAGTTCAGCAGTAGGACTTGTGTAAAAGTTGCAGACCTTGTAGCTTAGACAGACTTTTAAGTTTATTAGGGCCCCAGGGCACTGTAGCCTATGGTGGCAAGGCTTGTAGTAACTCAATTTCTACTGCGATATTGGCAATTCTACTATGGCCAGGGTTGTTTTATGTGGTCCTTTTATGGGTGGCTGGTTGGAGGGGGCAGGTGATGTCAGTGATTCAATACTGTTTTTCCTACCTCTTCAGTGCTTCTTTCAGCAATGTGAGTTTAAAACCAGGTACTGTGAGGGCTTACTTGATTTTTACTTCTTATTAAGGTGATTTTCTTGTGTACATATTTGTTAAATTTTGTCTTTGTGTGGGGTTGGGGGTAATTGGTAGAGCCTTCTATTTCACCATTTTATCCCACCTCTGACACCTTGAATTTGAATAAAAGTAAACAGTTAACATCAACCACAATGTCATACACTGGGAGAACTAATTTCATCAGAATAGCAACTGAAAAAAAAAATCCAGGTTGAAGATAACCAGTATTTAAAAAAGAAATTACAGGCCAATCTTTAGTAAAATAAAAGAAAACACTTGCAGGGGGTTTATAAAAAATCTCTCTACTTTCTTCTTAGTGTTGCTGTAAATCTAAAAATGCAGCCTTCACCTGGGCAACATAGTAAGACAGCATATCTAATAAAAATAAATAAAAGTTAGCTGGGCATGGTGAAAACACACATGTAGGCACAGGGAGGCTGAGGTGAGAGGATCACTTGATCCCAGGAGTTTGAAGCTCTAGTGAGCTATGATCATGCCATTGTACCCCAGACTGGAGTGAGAATCTGCCTCTTATTTAAAATAAAAAAAAATACAGTCTCAAAAAACAATGGTAAAATAATTTAAAGGAAAGGAAACACATTCTCCAATGGACTCTATAAAAAGAATGCAGCCCTGGTAACACCTTGATTTTAGCGTAATAAAATTTATTTCGAAATTGTGACCACCAGAAATATAATATAGTAAGTTTGTGACTTGTTCCTAAGTGCATTTTATGGAAACAGTTTTAAAATAGTCATGAAGTTATGATTATTATATTTCTTTATACACATAAATGTTTTATTATAAAAATGTTGAGATTCACAAATGCTTGAAAGATTTTATGCACACAAAATGTAACATATTGGAAAACATATACCATTGTTATCACAGAACTAGCTAAATATATGTCAATGATAAACTTAAATTTTTAAAGAAAATAACAGAAAATTAAACCAGACTTTTAAAAAGCTTTCTCATTGACTGATATTGGTGATTCTATCTCTTGCTTTAACAATTCTTATTTGTTATTAAAATCGTTATCTACCAAAAATTGATAATTAGTATGTTTTAATTATATCAGGTTCTCTTGCTTGTCAAATGGTTTCAAACCCATCTAGTTCAGAGTAATGAATATAACTCATGCTCTGACAAAATCTCCCACTAAAGAACTAGAGAGGAAAATGATGACATAAATTATGCATATGCCATTCAGTAAGCAGCTGCCGTGATAATATATTGACTAGAGTAGCAGGGAGTATCTGAAACCAGAATTCTGCTAAGACTAATACTTCACTATAAATGTTCGTTAACATTTCCACAATAGATTTTTTTTAATCTCAGTTCCTGACAGTACATTGGCATTAAAAGTAGAACAATTCTGGATATGATGATAGGGGTTTTCTTGAAAATGTTATTAAGAGCATTCTCTTTTTTCATTGAAATTGATTTTTATACACTTATTAGAAGGAAAGTAAAGTAAGTTTGAAAATGTAAGGATCCCAACTCTACTAAGTCCATTTTAGAGTAATTGTAATTTCTTCTATATCATGATTCTGAAAGTGTGATTTAACCAGCTTCCCCAGATCTGTCTATTCCTTGACCTTCTCCTTTTCTCAAATCGTCATCTCAATCACATCTGATTTAACAGTTTCTTTGTGTATTAATTTACTTTAAACTTTTCTGATTTTGAACCCTTCTAAAATTACAATATATATAAAATATTTACCATCCTAAAGACTAACACCAATCTTTCCAAGTCAGATTCAGTCTTGAATATATAAATGGTTCTTGAAATATCTATTTTCTTCAGATACCTGACAAATTTAAGAAAGCTATTTTAGGTCATTCAGACTACTTTATCATCCTGCATAAATTGAATGTGGATTTTATTTTCTCTTGTCTAACTCTCTAAGAAAAATAAAATTACCTGGCACAATGATTTAGGTTTTATTCGACATAAAAAATTAGCAGTCACTACAAAGGACAACACATAAAACAAAGACAAAAGAAGTCTTCTTTCTACAAACATTACATAATCTATTTTAAAAAGTCATATTTGTCTTATTTTGACGTTGAATATGTGCAAATTATTTGATAAATAGGTGATCCTCGTCAAAAGTAATTTAAGAATGGACAAAAGAAAATTGATAAACACAACTATCCCACAGAAATATATATATATATGATGTCAACCAAAAAAGCAACAGAAAATGAGTAAATTGATGAACCAGGAATTAATTAGAAGGAATCTATATTTAAAATACTCTAGGAAATATTTCAAAATATAGGCAACCTGTGTGTTCACCACACATTATGGGATGAATTAGATTCCAGAGGCATGGAGTATACTGATTTAAAAAAATACAAAGGAATCTCAGATAAATGCAACACACATTCATTAAATGGGCATGTAGAATCTCCACAAAAAATAGGAAATATTTAAAAATAACTTAAAATACCAACTATTGCCAGAGGTTTAGAAATGTGAAGGAGGAGGCTTACTTTTGGGTTTTTTAAATGACATATTGAAGATCTGGAAGGCATTTGATAATCAAGAACTTGCAGTGAAGTTTCAGTCATACACAAGACAGTCAGGAAAATTGTAACTATTACCTGCTCCAATTGCAGTCTTAAAATTATTGGGAATCACTGCCTAGAAAAAATGAATTTATTCTAGCATGTGGATGATATCAGTGCAGCAAATATAGAGAGCAATAAAACTTGATTTAGAAAGTTTTAAAATGCACCTGTTTCTATAACCCATAACATTGTTAGATATATACCTTTAAGAAATCATTTAAAATTTGGATAAGGAGATAATACAAAGATGCAAAAATGTTCATATCAGCATCATTTATATTGGAGAAAAAAATGGAAATAACAGCAATCTTCCTCAATGGGGGTATGGGCTCAACGGAGGTATGGGTAAATAACCTGAGTTATGTTCAGAAAATTGATTCCTAGGGAGCAATGAAAATGAATATAATATATATAAAATATTTATATATATTGTATAAATATATATTTTATATGTATATATTATACATATAAAATGTATAAATATATAAAAAATATAAAACAATGATTAACACTCAATTCAGGATATAATTACATCTTGGGAGGAATGTATAGGGATATACCAACAGGAAGGCATGTACAGTGGATATTAACAGTACTCATAACAATTTTTTTCCCCCAAAGCATTGATAGTCCCATCTTATGTCCCCAAGTAAATTCAACAAGACTCCAAGTACCCTTTGAGATTACCTTAAAATTCAATGTCAGTCATCATAACAGCCATGATTCTCTTCAAGGGTTACAACGGTGTCTGGTGGAAAATTGACAAATCTGCAGACGAATTGACTGGAATGACCTGCCCAACCTTATCTTCTATCACTCTGTCCTTGCTCACTTAGGTCCTGACATGCAGGCCTCCTATCTATTCCTCGAATTTACAGAGAAGTCCCCACTAAAGTGCTTTTGCACTTGCTCTCTGTGTCCATCTCGCCTCCTTTAATTCTTTGCTCAAGTGTTACCTTAGAGAAACTTTCTCCTAGCAATCTTTTAAAGTGTTGATCTCCAACCCCCATCTTCCTCATCACTTGTTTACCTTTCTCCTTCACAGGATTTATCATCTTCTAATACATTACATAGTTTACTGATTGATTTATTGTCTGCCCTTAGCCCTTTAGGATGACAGCAGAAAATTTCTGTTCCTCTTTCTTACTGTTGTAATGCATGGTAAGCACTTAATATATTTTTTAATGAAACGAAAGACTTCTGATTCAGTTCTTTCATGCTCGCTACTTAGATGAATGTAGTAGAAACCAGGCAACTCTCCACATCTATCAGTTCTGTTGTTCTTATCTTTAGTAAAGTAAATAAAATATGGGTCCAGACTCAGAACTGAGTGCCCAGATTCCAGTCTGACAAGATGTCTCATGCAGATTACTCAACTGCATTGTTTTTGTAATCTATTTAAGTTCTTCCAATGAGTCCTGTTCTTGCTCTTATTAACTCTCATGCATTCAACTATGAATTTCTCTTAAACATTTTGTTCTCCTCTTAGACCCTGGATTCTCCTATAATCCCCTGGAAAGCATTGAACTTAGTATTTTCAATAAAATTTCCTATCATAAGCTTTAGGAATACAATTAAAAATTCTGAATGTGTCCTAAATGTACAAATTTCTGCCAAAAAAATGGTAGAAAATAATGTGTTATTTTCTTGAAAAGAGAAAAAACAAATACTGAAGGGAGAAAGATCTTTAATTAACTATTTTTTATGCTATAGCAACATATAGAGTGGCATAGTCATCATTATGTTCTTAGTCTTTAAAAATGATATTTTTGTTCTTTTTGTTAAAAGATTGAGTCAGAATTTTGTTTCCAGGAGACAATACAAAATTTGAAAATACATGCATTCTCCGTTGTCTATTATCTTTGTGCACAGGAAACGTATATTTATGTGGGGTCAGGGACTATGATTTCTAAACGAACCTGAACATCACTCTATTAGCTCAGTGATTTAAACAACTTAGATAATTACCCACATACAATTATTTTCAGTGTCTAAACTGCATTGAATTAGGCAATACAAGGCCAAATTATACTAAATTGTAGATGGAAAATCTAATTACATGTGTCAATTAAACACTATTCTGTGTACATAAATATTGAATGCATAAAACTGTCAATATTCAAGGAATGCAATCAGAGTAGGTCAATTGCAGAGGAAAACCTGTTTGACAAGCAAATGATGTGGTATATGAGACACACATGTCATTTATGGTTTATTTGAAAATATAAGTCTTTCTTCTGTACAATACAAAGAAAAATACTCAATTCAATTACAAGCTTTGTTCATCAGTTTTGTGGTATAATAGTTTTCTTAACAATAAGAAAACATTTAAAATCATCATTTCAGTATCCTACAATGTTTTGTTTCAGAATATTAATTATTCGTGTAGGAGGAGGAAAAGGTAGAACATAATTATTCTTGTAATCTTCCAATAAACTGATTGCCCAGTGTGCACATCACTTAATTATAAGTTGTAAGAAAAAGTAAATGACTTCTGCTTGAGGTACTTGTTACACTTTACCATGAATTTGAGCCTTTTCCTTTAAAAATAGTTCTGCTTATTTTTAGTGAATTTTTTTTCCTTAAATTCTGTCAATATGCTGAAATATCCACTCTGTGATTCTGACAGGAAAAACATACCTTATTTCAAGAGATAAAAACAAGTTGAGAACTATGACAAATATATATTAACTGAAGACAGCTCATACTATCAAACTGTTTTCTAAAATAGAGGGTTAGAAACTCTATCCACATTTTAGTTAGATTGTTAGGGGAAATATAACAATTTGAGTCATGGGGTGAAAATATTGTGGGCAAGTCAACACGAGAATGTAAAGCGGAAGCTGGGATCATATTTTAATAAAAACAGAAGCCAAGTTAAGTTTTCAGAGTTAGTGGAAAATGTCAAAAACAGTATCCTAATATTTATTGAATGTAATGGTTAAATAGACTTTGAAGTTTTTTTTTGGTTGTTTGTTTTTTTTTTGTTTTGTTTTGTTTTGTTTTGTTTTGTTTTGTTTTGAGACGGAGTCTTGCTCTGTCGCCCGGGCTGGAGTGCAGTGGCCGGATCTCAGCTCACTGCAAGCTCCGCCTCCCGGGTTTACGCCATTCTCCTGCCTCAGTCTCCCGAGTAGCTGGGACTACAGGCGCCCGCCACCTCGCCCGGCTAGTTTTTTTGTATTTTTTAGTAGAGACGGGGTTTCACCGTGTTAGCCGGGATGGTCTCGATCTCCTGACCTCGTGATCCGCCCGTCTCGGCCTCCCAAAGTGCTGGGATTGCAGGCTTGAGCCACCGCGCCCGGCCAGTTTTTTTTTTTTTTTTTAATTAGAAGTATGTATATATTGAAAAATATATATAATCACTCACAGATCTTCATGGTATATATGCTCACTCAAATCACTACAGAGAAATATGGGTGAAATGGATACACTATGGATTCACAGTTCCCCTGAAACCTGTCGATTCACATCATACATTAACATGGTTGCCTCTTAGTGCTCAGAGAGATACGTTATAATGAAGTAGTGAGTGGAGAGCTCCTGTCCATTTACTTCCTTTCTTCATGGAGAGTCTGCTACTGTTAAGACACTAGATAAAATAAATGTAATGATTGTGAGACTCATTCACTTTAAAGTTTAAGTATTTTAGAAACCAAGTACATTTTTATTCTCTATAACTAAGATTTGTGTTTCTAATTATCATACTAATAATCTGTTAGTGAAGAGGCAGAGAAATGGGGCACTTCCATAGACTTCTGATTAAAGTTTAAATTGCTCTATCAAAATAATCTGTACAGTGAAATTTTCCAAAAATGTCAAAGGCCTTATTATATCTTCCCTGTGATTGCATTTGTCTGTGAACCTGTACAACAAAATATAATAGTAATAAATATTAACATTAACAAAAAAGTAAACTAAAACTTGGGAGTAGATTTAGGCCAAATAACCTGAAGATCCCTTGCACTGAACTAAGCATAATGAATGTTGTCAGTACAAATATCATTCATTGTCATCCACTATAAATAAAGTTGACCACTCTATAAAGACAGAGAAAGCACTCACCAAACAGCAAAGTATTGCAACACTTCTCCTTCTCCCTGAACCCTTGGAAAGTATCAAGTATTTGTATGATTACCCTTATCTCCCCCATTTTGTATTAACATTGGGAATTCAAGACAATTTGTTCACCTTAAGGAATTCCTGACTCAAAATGAAAACCCAAACGTTTCTTAACCTTCTCTTGTTTTTAAGAAGCCATTAAAATTATAGTAAATAAATAATACATGAAACTACAGCATATCATAAAAATAAAAGCAATTAGATAGAGCAGTTTCAATTTCTAAGATCCAGAAGATTTTTTTGTTCATTTTTCTGTTGTTTGCTTTTTACTTGCAGAATAATGGCTACATTTGAGAAAGTTTAGCTCTGTGGATACTTGCGTGGACTTAAGGTGTAAAAAATCCAGATAAAGAATATTTTAAAAGTTATAAGTGGAATTAAAATTAATATTAATTAAAAGTCTGAATAAAAGAAAATATAATCCTCCATTCTCTCTCCATGTCCACTCAGAATAACTACCAACTAATTGGTGACCCTCCAGGTTCAAGTGTCGATCGAGGTAGATAGGCAGAAGATTGGAGGGCAGTTGTAGTACGATTGTTGACATTCAGAGAAATAGCCTCTAAAGTCTGGCGTTTAGATAGTCATTACAAGGAATTTCCAACTGTCTGACATTTCACCACAGTGAAGAAGAGGTAATAAAAATATAAGTAAGGATTTATTTTCCCTTGGGTATATATCCAGTAATGGAGTCTCTGGGTCAAATGGTAGTTCTATTTTAAATTCTTTGAGAAATCATCATACTGCAATCCATCATAGCTAAACTAATTGACATTTTCACCAACTGTGTATAAGCATTCTCTTTTATCCGCAACCGTGTCAATGTCTGTTATTTTTTGACTTTTTAGTACAGTCATTTGACTGATGTGAGATGGAATCTCAATATGGTTTTGATTTGTCAAGTCCCTAATGACTAGAGATACTAATCATTTTTTTTTGAACTTTTTTTTATTT
>NW_012118343.1:257554-270470 GCF_000951035.1 Colobus angolensis palliatus
TTCCCCCTTGCGCTTCCCAGGTGAGGCGATGCCTCGCCCTGTTTCAGCTCTCGCTGGTCGGGCTGCAACAGCTGAGCAGCACCGATTGTCTGGCACTCACTAGTGAGATGACCCCAGTACCTCAGTTCAAAAGCAGAAATCATCGGTCTTCTGTGTCCTTTGCGCTGGGAGTTGGAGACTGGAGCTGTTCCTATTCAGCCATCTTGCCCACAGATCACTAATCATTTTTTAACATATTTGTTGGCAGCATATATGTCTTCTTTTATGAACTGTCTGTTCACACCCTTTGCCCATTATTTGCCCAAAGAAAAATAAGTCATTCTACCGAAAAGTCACGTGCAATCGTATGCTCATTGTAGCACTATTCACAATAGCAAAGACATGGAAGAAACCAGGACGACCATCAACAGTGGACTGGATAAAGGTAATGTGATGCATATACACAATGAATACTATGCAGCCATAAAAAATGAAATCATATCCTTTAAAGAAACATGGATGCAGCTACAGTCCATTATTCTAAGTGAATTTATTCAGGAACAGAAATCCAAATACTGCATTTTCTCACTTACGAGTGGTAGCAAAACATTGTGCACACATGGATATAAAGATGCAAGACTTGTGGCGATGCAAGTTACAAAACTACTTACTGGGTAGTATGCTCACTACCTGGGTGATTGAACCATTCATACAAACCTTAGTGACACACCATTAACCCATGTAACAAATTGGCACATGTACCCCTGAACCTAAAGTAAAAATTGAAAAACTATGTGTGTAGATGTATGTGTGTATGTGTGTGTGTGCGTGTGTGTATGTGTGTGTGTCTGTATGTGTGTGTGTGTGTATATATGTATAAGAATGACTGTAAATTATGTTTCTAATTGACTGTTGAGGGGAAGGCTGGGGATTCATGGCATCAAAGCAATACTAGGAAAAAAATTAACGGGGTGCAAGGCAATTGCAGAATTAGCTTTAGTCATTTTTTAAGTCTTTGATTGGTTGAATTTGTTTTAATACATGGTGATACCATTGTTATACATTGTATCATATTCTTTTACCAAATGTACATCTGGTTGAAGTCGGGAAGAATTTTGCAATTCTGTTATACTCAACCCAAAATAAAAAAATTTATTTAATGGTAATTACAAATCGAGGTAAATATTTAAGAAACACTCAAGTCATTCTGACAATTACTTTGCTCACAAACACCAAAAGAGTTCTTGAAATTCTTCCTCTGGATAAGGAGAAGAAAAAGAGCAGATGAATAGAACTAGGCATCACCTTTCTCTCACATCCATTCAGCTCTGGTTTAAGTATATTCTGACTCCTGCACTGGGATGAAAGACCTGGGCTATTTTCTATGCAGAGAGAAATGGAAGTAGCTTCAGAAGACAGCAAGGATGAAGGACATTCCTAGACACAGAGAGTCTTTGCCATTTTTATGGACAGAGGAGAAGGAAGCAGTGGAGTATGAAATTAAACAAAGTTCTAAAGAGATGAGATTAAATGTCCTGACTAAGGCTTTAGATTTTAAAATTGTGTAAGGTAATTCCTTCTTAGAAAGGATGAAAGAAAATGAAGACAAGTGTTTATATCAGTCTTTATATTATGTTTTGTTGTTCATCAGTCAAGAACTAATGTGCCTATAGGAAATCTGGATGCTTAGAGAAAGTTTCCTGGATTTAAAGATGGTGAGAGAAAGTTTGGGGCATTCAATTTCGATGTGCTCTCCACTTTTAATATCGTTAAGCAATTCAGAATGTATTAAAATTACTGAAGCATTGGCTATATATACATTTATTTTATAAAGCAAAATGAATTCTGAGCAAATTAAATACTTACTTGAGAATACAGAACTGGATGAATTCTGACTCTTTTCCTTGCAATCATAGATCATAGCAGAAAAGAGAAGGGCAGCCCCAGACAAATACACAGCTCTAAGAGTATATAACCTGTGACTACCTCAATGGGGAAAAATGTCATTAATACAGTAATTTTCACAAGAATTTCCCACTGATAAAAACAAGTACACACATGTTTTAAATCTTCCTCCCATTGAAGTTGCCACTTGACAACTTTTTGCTATTTTTACAAACATCATTACTAATCACAATCTTATCTAGGACATGATGTCCAATTGTACATATTTTAAAATCTGCAGTTTTTATTTACCTTTTAGGTTTTTTCCTTCTGACAGGCTCACCCTACCTTCATGGTGAATGATTATGTGTTCTGATTCATGATAGTAGCTACCAGTGCTTTTCATTATGGCGTTACTTACTATGAAGGCCACAAAATCTGCCACCTAGCAGTGTTTTCCATTTGCGTGACAGCATGTGTTTCAATGAAGAAACTCCTTTAGCTGACTCCTGTCCTGAAGTCTCTGTCAGTTCCTTGAAAATTGTGCCTCCAGAGAATGAGTGAACATTAGTAACTTTGTCATATGCTTCCAAAAAACTCAGCTTTTTCTTGACTATTATATTTTTCTATCCTTGCACAAATTATGTTACTGAAAAGCAATAAAATTATTGTATCTGGCTCCTCTCTCAATATTGATAGTATATGTCTGTGGTGAATCTATTCCAAATTTTTGTTCATTAATATCCTTTTTTAAAAAAAATATTCAATTGTATGTGTGTGTGTTTTATTTCTTTCAAAATTTCCAAATGATTTAGTTTCAGTTTTGGTTTTGTAATGGTATTTGGCATTTGTGTCCCAGTTTCTAGGAAGAGTTACTCAATTATTGTTGTAATGGTCTATGTAAAGCTTTAATTGTACACTCCTTAATATTTCTGAATGCCTGTTGCTTTCATTTTAAGAGTCATCTGATGTACTTCTTTCAAGGTTCTCTTTCTTAAATAAATTATTTTGGGTCTGCATATTTCTCACTAATCTGTATATGAATAAAATAATTTCCTCTTTATTTTCTTATCTCCATGAATGTTTAATTCTTATTATTGTCTGATACTGACCTAGACAATAGTTTTACAAACTTCTTGAATGAAGAAAAAATTATCTGAGTTATTCATAAAAATAGAACTTTTCTGTACCATCCTCCAGCTCTTAAATTCAGTGGCTATGGGATAAGACTTGAGCATTTGTATTTTTCTTAAATATTACATGCTGATATGTATCATCAGAGAACTATGGGGGGAAGATAGTTACCAGTCACCTAACATTAAGGCTTTCATCATAAGAAAGCTCTCCCTCTTAATTCTCTTTCTCTCTGATTATCCTATATTTTCAGAGTAAAAAACCAATCTTGAGATATGGTTTTCATCCATGAGAATGCAGTAAAGATATTTTATTTATTTTATAAGGGCTTTACACTACTTTTTAGTTAACATGATTATCATGACTAAGAGCAAACACCTTTAGTGGATTTTTCAACTTCTATTCATAGTGAACCCATTTAACTTCCTTTCCACAGAAATAATTTAGTTATTAATAAGCACCTAAATCATCTCACTCTAGTAAAAATAAAAATTCCATATTCTCTTCCTATAATTTCTGTTAAATATTTAATTTTCAGATATATCAGTCTCTCTCTCTCTCTCACTACTCACTCTCTCTCCATACTTAAATTGTGTGTATGTGTGTGTGTGTGTGCATGTGTGTGTGTGGACAATTTGAATTAGGTAGGTAACCGTTATTTCTCCCCACCATAAGTTGTTGACCAATTTTAGACATTAGACACTATGTTCATACAGAATTAGCTAAACATTTTCAGATTTCAGACTCTGTCAACTCTCATTAAGGTGTAGAAAAATGGAAATAACAGTAATCTTTACCTAATAACAAAAATATTCTGTTTAATAGGCAAAATCACAATTTTTCTTGAGCCCATTAAATGACTGAGATCAGAGGACAATCAACTAACCTGAAATCCAAGAATGGTACTTACCTCTAAGGAAAAATAAGATAAGAGCTCCTGTTTACCTGAGATAGATGCCAAGTGCCAGTGAAAATAATTCAGTTAAAATATTTAACAAATTGATACAGGCAGAGTTTAGGGTGGCATGAGACTTTACAACTCTTCAGAAACACAGATACAGTGCAGTTACCCACATATGGCTCTTCTCCATTCATCTTATTATGCACCCATAATAGTAAAGATTAGAGACATGAAGAAATTTCATGAGACTTCATAGAAAAGCATCCCCTACAGCCCCTGTGGTACAGGATGAGGAAGAGAGACCATAATCAATGAAAGAAAAGGAAAATACTTTACTTTGATCTGTTTTCTCAATCAAACAAAAGCTTTAATCCACTGCGAGAAAGTCATATCTTCTTAAAAAAGGTAACTTAGGAAACAGATACCATTGGGGAAATGAAACAAAAAGGAAACAATACAAAACAAAGACAAGCCTTTATCTTTGGAATACATCAGTGATAGGTACAGGATGAGGAAAGTGTGGAATCATAAAATAAGCCCCCTCCTGAAACCCAGGAATGCACTTTCTTAAAACAAAGGCTCAGAGTAACAGACAATGTCCACATCTACTGTCAAATGTTAACAAGTATCCAGGAAAAAAAGTGACAGCATTCTACTATTGGGGGAAGGTGTGGAGAGCTTGAAGTAAGACCTTCTTTGAGATATAGCTACAAAGAGAAAACTTAAAGCTGAGTATTGTGCAGACATTGAGCAACACTCTTTGGAAAATCTATTCACAAAACAAGCAAAAGTTAGCATTGATGGAATTTGAAACGTATGGGGCATATGTTAGCAACAGTAAAATCCAAACTAAATTCCCGACAAGACAAACTCAAACCTCCACAGTAAAGGTCTATTCAAAGATAAAGCATGCTAGTTTCCAGTCATAAATACAAATTAACTTCATCTGTTTTTTACTGTACTTTGCAATATGTTTAATTTTTCATACAAACATATGAGGCAAACAAAGTGTTTAAAAAAACAAGAGCTGTGAAGAGAAATACTGATAAGTAGGAACAGATCTAGATAAAGTGTGGATGTTAGAAGTATCCGTTAAGAGATTTAAAATAACTATTTATTAAAGGCTCCAAAGAAAAATGTGAAAAATATGAATGATGAGATAGATAATTTCAGCAGGGAGATAAAAACAATTAGAAAAAATAGAAGGAAAATAGAAATGCAAAACATAGTAACACAATGATAAAAAACTCTCAGTAGACTTGACACATTTGTGAAAATAATGAGTAAACGAGGACAGATAGTAAAACTTGGACAACTGAAGAACAGAGAAAAAAGTTGAAAGAATACAGAACACAGAATCCAAGATATTTTTTAATGATATGTCATTATCTAACTATTGGTTTCATTTAATATACATGTAGTTGCAATCCAAAACTGATAAAACAGAAAAATAGAGAAAATGTTTTAAAAACATGATTGCAAAAATTTTTCTAAAATTAATGAAATATAACAAGAGCCAATTATCTAAGAAGGCACCCCAAATCTCAAAAAACATGACCAGCAAAACAAAAGAGCAACAACAAAATAATATGAAAGCTGTTGAAAAACAAAGACAAGTGGAAATATTAAAGGCAGCCAAAGAACAAATAACTTATTACATAAAAGGATGAAGAATAAGAAATAAAGTTCATTTCTCAATAAAAGCAATATAAGTCTGAAGACAATGTGACATTGTTAAGGGGTTGAAATAAAAATCTGTCAATTTAAATACTACACTCAGTCATAGCATCTTTCCAAAGTGAAGGAGAAATGTGTTTTCAGACAATTTCAGAAGATTCAATAATGCTAAAATGTCAACTCTTCCTGTGTTGACCAGTTGATCAATTACAACCCCAATTAAATGCCTAAGTAGATGTTTTGAAAAAACTGCAAAACTGATCATTAAATTTATATTTAACAGAAGAACTGGAATAGCCAAATTACTGGCTATTTAAGAAATACAGTTGAAAAACAAAAATACTCAAATAACTCAAACCACCTTGTTTCAAAAGTTTCTTTAAACCTGCAATAACCCATCAGTATAGTATTGAATAAAAAAAGACATATCAGTCAATGAAACAATAAACTAGACTGTACTAACACCATAGTATATTCTGTGGCTTCATTGGTCTTGGTCTGTTTTTGTACTAATTGTGAGATAGAAAAAATGTATATATAATTACATATATAAATACACTATATATAATATATATAGTGTGTATATATATGTAATTGTATATCTCTATCTATCTAGCTATCTATGATATATGTAATTATATATCTCTATCTATCTATCTATCTATCTATCTATCTATCTATCTATTACATTTTAAGAAGAAATAACATCCTGAGATAGATCCACCTATATGTGGTTAATTAATTTTGGACAATGTGCAATATCAATTTAAAAATGGTTTTAGAACAAATAATAATTTATGGGATAGTTAGTTACCCATGTGCAAAAACATTTAAAAGGAGAAACCACAATCTCTATTTCTCCTCCTAGAAAATAATTAACTCAAAATTTATTAGAGACACATATGTAAAATTACACAACTTCTAGGAGAAAATATAGGAAGAAATATTTTTGCTCTTGATTTTGGAAAATTTTCTTGTTATGATATTAAAGGCATGATACATTAAAAATTATTTGGAGTTTATCAAAATTAAGAATTTCTGGTTCTACAAAACATGAAGTTAAGAGAGTGAAAAGGTACAAACTGAGAGAAAATACTTGCAAATTATATACCTAATAAATGACTTGATCCTAAAGTATATTAAAACTCTCAAAACACAATATTAAGAAAACAAACAATGCAAAGAAAATGAGCAAAGAATTTAAGACATATATTACAAAATAAAGGTATAAAAATGCTTAATATATTTAATCATTAGGCAAATACAGATTAAATCACAAATACATGCCTGTTAAAAGGCAACAAAAACCAAAAGTAAAAATAAATCTGAAATATAAGCTTCTGTCAAGAATAACCTGAATGTATTATTAAATCAAAGCATGTATTAAATTGAAGATTCTTGAGGCACCACTCTGAGATTCTGATACAGAAGACACAAGTTGGAGCCCAAGATTTTGCATTTCTAACAGCACACATAAGAGAATGATGATTACTGCTCTGGGAAAACATGTGGAGTAGCGTTATATCACAGTATTTTGAGTCTAGCCTTCAGCAGTTGTATTGCTTATGACAATAATGTGAAAATGTTATCAAGTAAAGGATTTTAGGCAGTAACAGAAAAACCATCTATGCAACTAAACTTAATATCTATAATAAGGAGACAATTTTTAACACATTTCCTGCAGTTCTTATTGTTTAGCTTTGAAATATATGTATTTCTGTACATTTTTATTTTTTTCTGGACTAGTTGGACACGGCATAAACATATTTTGTATGTACTCTAAGCAAAAATTTTCAGCAAAGGAATTTACATCACTTTCAGAATCGAAGGAAGACTTTCAAAGATGTAATCAGTTTGAATGTAGAGCTTGGCAAACCTAAATCATACTTTTGTTTCTGTTTGGCTTTCAAGCATAATTTCCTGTGAATCTACATATTGGTGAATGCTGTGATGTAATGCCAGCATTTTCTCCTTCTGGAATACAGAAAGTGTTTTATCAGCTAGTGAGAGTGTAACTAACCAATAGTCTTCAGCCATCTTTGAGAATTGCCTCAACTGGAAAGAATCACTCGCCGAATATGATGTATCCTTTCTGGAAAAGGCTTCATTTAATAACTGGATGATGAGGATTAGAGAACCCTGCCCAGTTTATCTCACGTTTGGACAATGCTGTAAGGCCATTGGTTCAGTTACCACTGTGAGTTTGACTGAGGTCTTCGCTGAGACGACATCATAGCCCAGTCTTTACTTCTGCTCATTCCTACATGTTATCCCTACTGTTTTTTTCACATTAGACTAAAAATGTGCCCCCTCACCAATATATATTCACTTCCTAATTACATAAACCTATGAATATAATCTTATATAGCAAATCATGTATTAATATATTACCTTACATGCCAAAATAAATAATTAAGGTAAATATCTTGAAAAGAATAATTTATCCTGGAATATTGTGTTGGGCCTAAATACACTCATGTGTTTTCTTACTAAGGGAGACATAGAGTTAATTTTGACACAGACAACCACAGAGAAAAGGTGATGTGCAGATAGGACAGAGAGTTGTAGCCACAAGTCAAGGAATTCCAACAATCACCTTAAGCAAGAGGCAATAAATGAATTTTCTTCTAGACCTGCATCTAGAGGGAGCCTAACCCCACTTGCATCTTAATTTTAGACCTGTGGCCTTCAAAACTATGAGAATAAATTTCTATTCTTTGAAGCACCCAGTTCATGGTAATTTTTTATAATAGAAAAGAAAGGAAGGAAGGAAGGGAAGAAGGGAGGAAGGGAGGGAAGGAGGGAGGGAGGGCAGGAGGGAGGGAGGCAGGGTGGAGGGTTGGAGAAAAAAGCCTAGTATACATCTTTATGTAAACTCCAGTTTATAATCATCTTCTAGCAAATCTAACCTGGAATAAACATATTCATCACAAATTCTGGGGCCACAACTCACATCTTCACAACCTTATATGAAAGAATCTTTCTTTCCCACTGGACTAATTTCTAGGAAAGGGTTTTTGTTTGTTTGTTTTCTGTTTTCTCCTCTTCTAGAAAATTAGTCCCAGTCTGGACCACTTGATATAGTGATGGGAATAAGGTAGATTGTGTAATGTGCTCATTGCTTACATCAGAGGAGCAGACACCATATCAGTAGACTTCCTGAAACCATATGGTTGACCAGAATACAAATTATCCATGTATTCACTTGAGAAAGGGAAATAAATAAATGCTGGGAAGGCAAAAAAAAAAAAAAAAAAAATGTCCTTTGGCATATGCGTATTTTTTTCCCACAACAAATTCCTATATCAGATTATAAGCCTTAAATTCATGGACATGTCTTAATGGTAATGTTTTAATATGATGGCCTCTATTTAATACTAGAAAAATCTCAATATAATTTTGCATGATTTTATTAATATCTATTTTAGTTAAAACAACATAACCAGAGGATGCTGGTTACTCTTTATAAATGAATTGTGTTCCCCCAAAATTTGTGTGTTGACATCCTAACCCCCAGCACCTCAGAATGTGACTATATTTGGAGATGAGCCTTTAAAGAAGTAGTCAAATTAAAATGATGTCTTTAAGTGTGGACTTTAATCCAATACGACTGCTATTCTTAAAAGAGGAGATTAGGATACACATACATCAGAATAAGATCATGTGAAAATGAAAGAATACAGCTATTTATAAGCCAAGGAGGAAAGCTTTGGAAAGAAACTAATCCTGATGAAACTGTGATCTTAGACTTAAAGCATTCAAAAATGTGAGGAAATACGTTTCTGTTTTTTAACCCACCAAGGCTGTTGAATTTGTTATGTCAGCCCTAGCAAACTAATTCATTACTGGAAGATATTTGTAATGTATCAAATTTAGATGTAAACAATAATTTGCAAATAAGTAAAAGTAATTATTGGGCAATATCCAGTGTGCTTTCATGTATAAAATCTCATGAGTAATATCACTCAGATATATATATAATTCTTTATAGGTATTTTTATAAACACTTCCCTAGTTTGGCTAAGGTAAAGAAAGTGATGTTTATAACAAGAAAATATGAGAGAAATCAGTCATATTAATTCAAATTTACACAAGCTCATGATCAATTTAAATGTGTGAATCTAGCCATTTTATAAACCACTCAGCTAGAAAACTCCTACTCATCTTCTGTACAATCAAATATTATATTAAATAGTGTTGAATTATAACAGTTAATCAAAATCATTAGCATTTATCCTTATATTTCTGTCATAATGTAAATAGATAACAGAAACTAACGTTTTTCTAAAATTTTGTTATTTTATGCATTAAGGAATAAGATTTAATGGTGGCTATTTTAGTTAAGCATACTGACTAATACATTTGAATTATATATCATGTAATATTCTAGGAAAGAAATAGAATATTCTAGGAAAACCTGTACTAAATACATTACTTTGCAATAATATTATAATCAATGATTGGCTATTAACAAAACAAAACCAAAAGTATGTGGAAGTATCTCACTGTCTATTGGCTAACAGTATGAGAATAAATGTTCGATGTTGAAAAGATGGTTATCCATTATACATGAGAAGCAATTTTTTGGGGGAAACTATCATTTCTTGTTACGTCTTAAGTAGAGCATATACCATATTCTTTAGTATGCCACATGCATTTTTTACTCCAGAATTTCTACTTTACTCTTTAAAATTATTTATATGTGTTTGTTGAATTCATCTAACATAATTCTGAATTCCTTCCCTGTGTCTTCTTGAATTTCATTGAGTTTCCTCCAAAAAGGTATTTTGAACTCTCTCTCCAGGATTAAACACTGGTTCCTTATTTAGTTCTTTTATGAGGTCATGCTTTCCTGGATGGTCTTGATGCTTGTTGATGTTCATTGACATCTGGGCTTTGAAGAATTATGTATTTATTGTAGTCTTCATAGTCCCGGCTTGTTTGTAATTATCCCACTTGGGGAGGATTTCCAGGTATTCAAAGCCACTTGGGTATTGTAATCCAACCTTTTGGTCACTGCAGTAGTATTTGCATTAGGGGCAACTGCAAGTCCAATCATACTGTGGCTCTTGCAGACTTGTAGCCATACCACCTTGGTGATCTTGGGTAATATCTGGAAGAATTCTCTGAATTACCAGGCAGAGACTCTTGTTCTCTTCCCTTACAATCTCCCAAACAGAGTCTCTCTGCTGAGCTGCCTGGAGCTGGAGGCGGAATGGCACAAGTACCCCTATGACAACTACCATTGGGACTATACTGGGTTAACCTGAAGCCAGGGCAGATTTGGGTCTCAAGGCCCACAGTAACCACTACCTGGTTACCATCTATATTTACACACAGACCTAGGACTCTGCAGCCAACAAGTGGCAAAGCCAGTAAGCTTGTGTCCTTCCCTTCAGGTCAGTGAATTCCCCTTGGTTGCAGGTGGGTCCAGAGTTGCCATTCAGAAGCCAGAGCTTGGAGTTGGAAATTTTAGGAATCTATCTGGTGATCTTTTCTACTGCAGCTGAGCTGACACCCAAGTCACATGACAAAGTCCTTTCCACTCTTTCCCCCGTTGACTACAGGCAAAGGAGTCTCTTCTGGTAGCCACGACCACCCCAGGTCCATGATGAGTACTGCCTGACTACTGTCTATGTTCATTCAAGGCATCTAGGGCTCTTCGGTCAGGTTGTGATGAATGCTTCCTGGCCTGGGACTTTCTCTTCAGGGCAGTGGATTCCATTCTGGAACAGGCAAAGTCCAGAAATGCCATCCAAGAGTCAGGTTATGTTAGTCCATTTTCATGCTGCTGATAAAGATATACCAGAGACTGGGGGATAAAAGAGGTTTAATTAGACTTACAGTTTCAAGTGGCTGAGGAAGACTCAGAAACATTTTGGAAAGTGCAAGGCACTTATTACAAGGTGGCAGCAAAAGAAAAATGAGAGAGAAGCCAAAGCAAAAACCCCTGATAAACCCATCATACCTTGTCAGATTTATTCACTATCACAAGAATAAAACGGGAAAGACTGGCCCCAAAATTCAATTACCTCCCCCTGGTACTTCCACACACGTGGGAATTCTGGGAGATAAAATTCAAGTTAAGATTTTGGTGGGGACGCAGCCAAACCATATCATTCCACCCGTGGCTTCTCCAAATCTTATCTCCTCACATTTCAAAAACCTTTCCCAACAGTCCCCCAAAGTCTTAACTCTTTTTGTCACTAACCAAAAAGTCCACAGTCCCAAGTCTCATTTGAGACAAGCTAAGTCTCTTCTGCCTATAATCCTCTAAAATCAAAAGCAAGCTAGCTACTCCTTAGATACAATGGGGATGAAGACATTGGGTAAATAAAGCATTCCAAATAGGAGAAATTGGCCAAAACATAGGGGTTACTGGGCCCATGCAAGTCCAAAATCAAGTGGGGCAGTCAAATTTTAAAACTCCAAAATTATATCCTTTGACTCCAGGTCTCACATCCATGTCACACTAATGCAAAAGGTGGGTTCGCATGGTCTTGGGCAGCTCTGTCCCTGTGACTTTGCAGAACACAGCCTCTCTCCTGACTGCTTTTATGGGCTGGCATTGAGTGTCTGTGCATTTTCCAGGCACACGGTGCAAGTTGTCTGTGGATCTACCATTCTAGGGTCTAGATTCCGGTAGCTCTTTTCTCACAACTGCATTATGCACTGCCCCAGTAGGGACACTGCAAGGGGGCTCTGTCACCAAATTTACTGTCTGCACTGCCCTAGCAGAGGTTCTCCATAAGGGTCCCGCCCCTGCAGCAAACTTTTGCCTGGGCATCCAGGCATTTCCATACATCTTCTGAAATCTAGTCAGAGGTTCCCAACCCTCAAACCTTGACTTCTGTGTACCCGCAGGTTCAACACCATGTGAAAGTTTCCAAGGATGGGGCTTGCACCCTCTGAAACTATGGATGAAACTACACCTTGGCCCCTTGAAACCATGGCTGGCGCAGCTGGGACAGAGGGCACCAAGTCCCTAGGCTGTATACAGCATGAGGACCCTGGGCCCGGCCCATGAAACCACTTTTTCCTCCTGGGCTTCCAGGCCTGTAATGGAGGGGCTGCCACGAAGGTCTCTGACATGACCTGTTAATCCCCATGGTCTTGGGGATTAACATTATGCTCTTGCTACTTATGCAAATTTTGGCAGCCGGCTTGAATTTCTCCTCAAAAAGTGTTCTTTTTTTTTTTTCTTTTCTTTTCTACTGCAACATCAGACTGCAAACTATCTGAACGTTTATGCTCTGTTTCCCTGTTAAAATGGAAGGATTTTTATAGCACCCAAATCGCCTATTGAATGCTTTGCTGCTTAGAAATTTCTTCTGCCATACA
>NW_012118343.1:270842-279848 GCF_000951035.1 Colobus angolensis palliatus
GCAATGCCCCACTCTAGTGGTACCAATTTACTCTACTAGTCCATTTTCATGCTGCTTATAAAGACATACCAGAAGAAAAAGAGGTTTAATTGGACTTACAGAGGCCTCAGAATCATGGCAGAAGGTGAAAGACACTTCTTACATGGCGGCAGCAAGAAAAAAATGAAAGAGAAGTCAAAGCGGAAACCCCTGATAAACCCATCAGATCTCTTGAGACTTGTTCACTATCATGAGAGTAACATGGGAAAGACTGGCCCTCACGAATCAATTACCTCCCCCTTGGGTCCCTCTCACAGCACATGGAAATTCTAGGAGATACAATTCAAGTTGAAATTTGGGTTGGGGCACAGGCAAACTATATTGCAAGGCCTAGAATTTGGGACCCCAAGAACCCACTTGGTGCTCTACCAACTGTAGCTGAGCTGGCACCTGAACTAATTACTGGGTTCTTATAAAGGTTATTTCTTGTGTAGAAGATCGTTCAGTTTGGCATTCCTGTGAGTAGGATGATAGATGGAGGCTTCGCTTCAGCTATCTTGCTCTGCTTCCTGGATCTAGACCATATAACATAACGCATGTAGCTTAAGGGCAAAAAGGTTAGAAATTAGGATGATAACACAACACAGTTACTGCTGGCTTGATTTAGCAAGATATTGAACAAAATAAATGACTTCAGAAATAATTGACAAATATTAGTTTCTGGTGAAGGGAGGTTATTGCTCTCACCATTAAAAAGAAACCTTATGTATTTGTGTGTATGTCTTTAACCATTGTTAGTATGAAATATTTTCTTTTCCTTTAATGATATTTTTAAGTGTTTCATAATTTCAGACATATAGAAAATGATTGAGAATTAAAGAATTTATGTAATCTTCATCTAGATTCCTAAAATGCTAATAGTTAAAATTTCATTTATTGTTCTACATATACACACATATCTGTGTGTATATCTACATGTGTATGTGTATGTATTATTATTTACACCTATGATTAGTTGTACTGATCGAATAAGATAGGGTATTAGTCTCTTCTCACATTGCTATGAAGAAATACCAAAACTGGGTGATTTATAAAGGAAAGAGGTTCAGTTGACTCACAGTTCTACAGGGTTGGGGAGGCCTCAGGAAATTTAAAATAATAGTGGAAGGAGAAGCAAACACATCCTTCTTCCCATGATAGCAGGAAGGAAAGAATGAGAGCCCAGTGAGGGGGATAACCCCTTAAAAAAACATCAGATCTCGTGAGAACTAACTCACTATCATGAGAACAGGATGGCGGAACCTGCCCCCATGATTCAATTATCTCCACCTGGTCCCTCCCACGACACCTGGGGATTATGAAAACCGCAATTCAAGATGAGATTTGGGTGAGGACACAGCCAAATGACATCGGATTAATAAATGTAGACATATAAATTACATAAAATTATATTGATTATGTAGTATTTTCTAAACTATTTAAGAACAATTTACAGCCCATATGCCTCATCACTAAGTATCATATTGTTCTGTTTTTAAAAGCTCTTAACTGCAGGGTAATGGTTAAAATCAGGAAATTAGTAATGATTAAAAATATTGTAATCAGCATACTTTCTCTAAATATTTTGAATAGTCCCAATAATGTTTATTGCACAATAAGGAAATCACAGATCATGCATTGTGTTTAGTTTCCATTTTATTACCCTTTAATCTCTCTGAGTACCTCAGCATTTCCTTTTGTTCTCTAATATTGATCTTTTTACAGAGTACTGGTCAATTATTTTGTAAAATACTGTTCAAATCAGATTTTCTAATGTTACCTCAGGATCAGATGCTGGTTTATGTACTTTTGACAAGAATAATATGCAAGTGATGTTATATTCTTCTAAAAGTGCTTTATGTCAGGAGGCTTATGGAATTAATATGTTCTAGCATGGGTGAGATTTCTTTTGTACACATGGTTAAGATAGGACCTGGGAAGTTTCTCTAATGCAGAGTTAATATTTCTTTTTTATTTCATTTTTATGTTTGAAGAAGATACTTACTAATATAAAAACATACTATTCAAATTTTCTGATATTATTTTCTAAATAAATTTTGTAATAATCTTTCTAAACAGATGATTTCTTAATTGCTTTTTAATTTTTAAATTTTAATTATTATGGATGCATACTAGTTGCATGTATTCTTGGGGGGCATGTGTTATTTTGATATAAACATACAATGAAAGATGAATATTGCATGTTCTCACTAAAATGTATGAGAAAAAAAATATTGAACTCATGGAAATAGAGAGTAGAATAATGGTTACCAGAGGCTAGGAAGTGTGGTTTTGAAACGTTTTATTTGTTGCCTCCTTTTCTAAAAAGAGCTTTGTTTTCTTCTTATTATTTTTATGTCAGTGTGAACTCAGATTTCTTATTTAATAACTGCCACATGTTGAAGGGAAAACCCTTTGAGCTAGTTTTTGTCTTTTGGTTCTTCCTTCTTATTCTGCAGCACTTTCTCACATTACAGAGGACAAGATATTTCAGATTTATCTTGAACTTCTGCTGACCTAGCCATGGAATCAGACCTTTTCCCAGAAAGGTCTCATTCCTTTTAGCAAATAATTATATGTATCAAACAGGACTTGGGATAAGTTGAGTTCACAGACAGTGGAAGATCATTGTTCTAGGCTAAATATATGTATATTTTCATGCATACATATGTATGCACCTCGTTACATCGGTATCTATAGATCTATCTACATTTAGACTCTATCATATATTTATGCCTTACACATCTATATCTAAAAAATGTATCAGTGTTGGTTTCTATATAAATACATGAGCTCACATTGACACTTTCCATTCCAATTCAACAACAAAGCCTCATTCTTCCTTTGTTCTCTATTTATAACTTTTATATTCATATTGAGAAACCAAGGCTCAGTTGTCCATTATGCATTGGCCAAATTGTTCAGTCCTTTAATTTAAAAAAGTAGTTTTAGATTTTCTAACTAGGCCCAGTTGTCCATTATGCATTGACCAAATTGTTCAGTCCTTTAATGAAAAAAAGTAGTTTTAGATTTTCTAACTATGCCTCCGTGAAAAATAAACCTATTAACTATAAAGTTCAATATTTTTAGAGTTTCCTTTTCTTGGCCTGAGAATTATTCAAATATTGATAAAAAATTACTTGGATTAGTTCTCTTTCATGGACATCATGGTGGTTATGTTATTTAATATTATTTCATTCCTTTCTGCTTATATTCTATTTTTCCATTTTGACTATTTTCTTTAATTGATTTGTGTGAAAGACTAGCAGGTTCTAAAGTCAGAGTAGAACAGAAAAGTATTTTTCTAAATAATTATGAAGTGGAAATAAAAATTTTATTGCTCTTGAAAAATATTAATAGGAAAATTAATTTGGAGTATATTAATAAGGTAAATAAATAATTACCTATTAAATATATTACTTAATATAGTAGTGGTTCTGATATATATATATATATACACACACACACACACACACACACACGTATATGTTAAAAACTAACCATATTTTAAATATTCCAAACACTAGTTCCCCATCCCATGATAACTACCTGCAGAATTCCATACTTCGATAGTTTTAACAATAGAAATATTCTCTCATTTTGTCTGATCTAAAAATATTATGTTAATTTTTCCCCACACATTTATAATAATTCAGTAATTTCTCATTTTAACCTATCCAGTTTTAAAATTATGAGGCTAAATGATTAAAGGCAAACACAATGGGGGTTAATCAAATGAAATTCTACAGCAGAAAAAGTGAAAAAATATATTGAAGGGAGACAAATCATAAAGAGAAACTTTATAGTCTGAATAATATGAAATTGACTTCATGGATGAATGATCCAAGTGGTGCTACACTTCAGAGAGCTTGATTATTTTGGTTAGAGTAAATGAAGAAAGAATGTAGAAAATATACTTATTACACTATTTAAAATTTTTTTTCTGAGTGATGAAGAATCTCTTCAAAATATCAAATTATTACACCTATAAAACTATCTCCTCTTGGCCGGGCAGGGTGGCTCATGCCTGTAAACCCAGCACTTGGGAGGCCAAGGTGGGCAGATCACTTGAGGTCAGAAGTTTGAAACCAGCTGACCAACATGGAGAAACCCTGTCTCTACTAAAAATACAAAATTAGCTGGACGTGGTGGCACATGCCTGTAATCCCAGCTACTCAGGAGGCTGAGAATCACTTGAACCTAGGAGATGGAGGTTGTGGTGAGCCAAGGTCATGCATGCCATTGTACTCCAGCCTGGGCAACAAGAGCAAAAACTCTGTCTCAAAACAACAACGACAACAAAATTCCATCTTATAATTTTTGTCTAAATACATATAGTCAAGTTGTATAATTTTAAAAGTTGAACTAAACATATAAAAAACACCACTGCTATGTCAATATTATATAAACTCTAATATTGTTTTATTAAGTACATATGCTATTGGAGGACAATGATCTAATGTTAACCAAGTATTAATCTATGTTCAATAAAGAACATAAATGTACACACTTTTCACTTTCTTAAGTAAAACAGGCTAGACATAATTTTTGACCATCAAACAGAAAGCCATTTATCAATGTTGTCTTTTTGATCCATGAAACCTATTTTAAATACTGAATAATATTTACTTTTAAAATTAAAATATGGAGTAATATTTATAATATTTAGAATACTATATAATAGAGTATTATGTAGTATATATATAATGTGCTAATTTCTAGTATATATAATATGCTACTATATAATATACATAATATAATTATTATACATTATATACAAGAGGGCAAGAGAAGTTGTTGTTAAGTAACACATTTGTCCAATAGCTAACAATTTCACTTTCTCAAGGTAGAGAGAGAGAGAGACAGAGACAGAGACACAGAAGATACAAACAGCAGATGAAAAGAGATATCTGAACAAGATGATATAGGAAAGCATTTGGCCAAAATGTTAGGTTTGGCTTTTAATAGTAAAAATTGTTCAATCATAAAAATAACTGCATAATTTTTATGCCATATCTACATAACATTAATTACTGACAATATGTTATTGATTGTCACCCTTCTTTCAAAAATTGGAATAAAATAGTAGAATAAAATTGATAGCCGTATCATTGCTCTCTCCATTTCTGAGACAAGGAATTTCTGCCTTTGAAAAGTATAGTGAACAATTAGAAGGATTTAACAATCATTTTATGTTATATTCACAGATTCTTTTGTTCTTTCCATAAACATTTGATAAAGGATATAAACCAAAATTTTCAAATTTTTACTCACAGAAAATGAGAAACATCAAATAAGTAGCAGTTTTGTTAGCCTCATAACCATTGTCTCTTTTCCTAACAATACATAAATGAAGGAATATACATCATCTCTAAGGAAACAAACGAGAAAGAAGGAAATTAAGCCAACAAAATTTATAAAATTCTTTCTCATCAGAATTTTCAGGTAAATAGAATTTCTACTAACTTTCATCTTATCATAGTACAAATATGATTTAGTATCTAAAAACACAAATAATTGTATAAAGGCAGAAGATTATGAGTTTTGGATGAAATCCAGAGGAAGAAAATTTAACATTAACTCATAGGACTACACTGAATTATAACAATTATAACATTCATGTCAAGAGTAATAACTTAAAAGAAATTGCCAAATTACTTTATGATGCATGAACACTATCTAATTAATCAGATTTTGCTCAAAATATAAAAAAATATATTGTGAAAGCAAACTCTCATATATATATACACACACACATATATATACACGCACATATATATACACACACACACATATAATGCTGGCAGAAAATTAGTTTAAAAATAGGTAACTGATGTAAGCAGAAATTTAATACATTAATTCTGAAATTAATTTATACATTTTCCTAAATGTGATTTTCTAAAAATATCTATTGAGTACCTAGATATAGCAGTCAACAAGCAGATAAAAAAATATTTTTTCTCTTGTGTCTGTACTTCAGTGAGACTGTAGTGGTAATACTCATAATTTTTAAAAAATGTATACTATGTTAGATTACAAGAGGTTTGAAAAAAATAAGAAGGAAATAAGCAGAAGAGAGTCTTTAGGTAACTATTTGTAATTTTAACTTGTGCATTTAAGAAAGTAACATTATTCAGATAGGTTAAATTGCAGTAAAATATGAACTCTAAAATTTCAGTTGATTTGACACACCAATATACATATTTTGGCTCCCGAAAATCTTCGGAAATGTATAGTAAGCATTTAGAAATATTTAACAGCCATTTCATACTGTTTCATTATTTTGTTTCTCATAGCTCTGGCCACTCTATATGGCGACTTTCTCCTAAAGGATTACACAGTGAAATAGTTTGTGTATTTGTCCCGAAGAAAATAATCTCAGGTTGAAGTATAATTCCCAGTATTGGAGGTTGGGCCTCGTGGGAGGTGACTGGATCATGTGGGTGGATTTCTCAGGAATGGTTTAGCACCATCCTTCTGGTGCTGCCTTCATGATAGTAGGTTCTCCTGAGGTCTGGTTGTTTAAAAGTATGTGCCACCTCCCTCTCTTGTTCCTGTTCTGGCCATATGAGAGACCAGTTTCCCCTTTGCCATCTGCCATGAGCTAAAGTTCCTTGAGGCCTTCCCAAAAGCTGAGCAGATGCCAGCACAATGCTTCCTGTACAGCCTGCGGACCCGTGAGCCCATTGTATATTTTACTCAGTAAATTTCCCAGTCTCTTTATTGCAATGCAGGAATGGTTTAATAGGGGCCAAAATCCTGGGGCCATAGAAACAAAATATGGCCCTCATTCTTGTTGTGATGTGGATGAGTGTGTGGACATATTGGTTGTGGGCTTTTCACTGTTTGTGTCTAGACATAGCACTCTTTTTTCTCACAGTCATAGTTCTACCTAATTGTAGTCAGATTGTGGTTTTTTTATGTTTCCAAGAAAGTAAGGAGCTTTAGATATTTGTGAGTACTAATGATATTACCACACACAGGCTTTGTTAGGAAGGTGACATTTACGTAAACACCTGAGGTTAGTGAGGAACTAAACCATTTATATATTCATTCTGGATGAATAATCCAGAGAGAGCAATGAACAAATCTAGGTGTCCTGAGGAGGGTGCATGCTGAGCTGAATCAAATAAACATGAGGTACTTTATGCCTAGAGACTGGGTTAGGTTGCCTGAGATAAGAGAAGGTAAAAATTTATGCAAGTTAGGAAACTGGTAGATGTATCCTATTTCCAGAAGTAACTGAGAACACTCTTCTCCTGCTTAATCACAGTTTCTGTTGATGTTGTGAGGCATGAGCTGGGAGATCTTGGCAATCTGAATTCTATGGCGTAAAGTCAAAAAAAAGCACCAGAGCACCAGAGGATTGTGGAGGCTCAGTTCTAACATGGTATCCAGGCTAGCCAACTAAAGACCACAGGGGTCTCTCCTGTCTATAAACTTCATTATCTTTGTTAAATGGGTGAATTAATGGTAACAATCTTAGTCATTAATAAAATTCAAGTTTTATTTGCTCTAAAGAATGGGGATTTAAGTGGGTCATATATTATAATTACACTAATTGATTTCAAACAATGGTAACAAACTCTACATCATGAAGCCTTTCAGGAAAACTAAGTAGCTATGTGGTTATATTCCCACCCTGAAACGATTCTCTTTGTACAGTTTGTATAATGTATCTATTAAGAATCATATATCACCACCCAATAACTCTAGTTTTATGAGCCTAATGTAATTTTGTATCCTTTAATCATCATGGGCTTGTGCTCCTGGACCCTTTTCTTAACAATAAACATGGCAAGCAGTTATTTTCACTTTAGGCAATCTACTCTGGGGACTTTCCATTTCCACTTGTCCTGAGCATTAATAATCTAGAATTACTTTTCTGAATTACGAGTTCCTGGGTCAAAAGTTATACCTCTTATCAAGCTTTTAATTTATTTGCCTAAATTATTTTTAAAGAGATTGCGTCATATGACATTCCAATTTTAAGTAATGTTTGGATGAAAAAAAATATTGTCAATTTGATAAGTGAAAAATCATATGATTTTACAAACATACAGCTGTGGTAATAAATCAAATTATCAGAAAAGGTTAAATGAAGATTATTTTTACTTCACACTATTTCTGTTATGATTTTCCATAAGCAATATAATACAGTGTTTAATAATATATGATTGTGGCGCAGACAGCTTGGATTTAAATCATGGCTCCATAATTTACCCTTTTAGAGCTTGGGGAAATAACCCAACTCAATGCCTCAGTTTCTCAATATAGTGCTAGCACCAACTTCAAAAAACATTTTGGTGAATTATTTCAAATTATTTATATAACAATTTTTGTAGTCATTGTCCAAAGTATAAACTTAAAAAATACTATTACTTTATGCTTTTTAAATAAAACAACTATGTAAATTTTTGAACTAAAGATAAGCAATTATAGTTTGTACATAATTTTTGTTATGCATTTTCCATCAAATTAGCTGGAAAAAATGTTTTAAAGATTTTTAAAAACCCTCTTTTATAATACATTATATGTTTTTAAGGTACTTTACTTTGGATGTATTTTTATGCAAAAGCATTTATTGTTTACATGGCTTTTATAGCACAGCCAAATTTAAATGTGCTGTCTGATTTTGTGCCAGAGGACAATGAACTTTATGCTGCTTTTAGTACAGCTCTCAAATTGATTGCTAAAATGAAAGGAAGTGGTGAAAACTCACCGACATTGTTTGGCAAATGAATGCTATTTCTGTAGGTGAAATAACTCATTTTACTAAATAACGTTCCTCTTGCCAGAGGTCAATCAAGGACTCTTTAAAGCAGCAGCTACTATTTAGAGCACTATGACAAATTTCATGCTTTGCTTTGCTAATATACTTATAGTTAAGTTTGTGGACTTAATTTATTATTTGGAAGGTATTGAAATTAATATTTATGGAGTAAAAAAGGCATTATTTGCACAGATAATTTTACATTTCTCTAGTAA
>NW_012118343.1:280868-281172 GCF_000951035.1 Colobus angolensis palliatus
GTGACTACAGAAGGCATTATAAGCACAAGATCAGCTGCTCTAATACAATCATTACTCAATTTCTTCCACTGTTATATTAGCCACACCACTGCCAGTACGATCATTTAACACATGTAACAGGTAATGCCTCTGCTTCAATAGTTTCTATATAACTCAGAAAATACTTATTACGCCTGTAAGGTTCACATAAATCAATTATCTACCTCTACAATCTCTTTCACATTCCTCTAGCTCTTTGGGTCTCTGCTTTCACCATGCAGGTCTTAGTTCTGGTCCTCAAACAAAGCAAGTACCCTGCTGTTTC
>NW_012118343.1:285837-293224 GCF_000951035.1 Colobus angolensis palliatus
CACACACACACACCATCAAGTGAGAACTCCAGACATTGCATTTGACTGTCCCTGTAATATTTGGCCGTTAAGTTTTCATTTATAACACTCCTTTATTTCAAAATAGTAATCACTTATTGTCCTCAGTTTAAAGGGATGTACAATTAATTTTCCAGTATCTTCCCCATAGAAAACATAAATAGAAACATGAAAAGTCAATCTATTTTTATTTATGCTAAAAAGTGCTCAGAGTTAGATGTAATGGAAGTGACACATATTTGAATGACCAAATGATACAAAGTTAAAAGTTACAAAATATATTTAACATCCAAAAATATAGCCAACTTCTACTCTCCAATGCAGAAATAATAATTTATGACATCAATATTCTATCTCAAAGTATAGTTTTTATGCAGCATTGAAGTTGGAAGTGTTACTTTTAGTAACATCATGAGATAAGCAGTTTGCCTTTAAACTTTCTCCTCAATTCCTGTAAGGCATTGTAGCAGACACTGTCCTTTCCCATCTATATCCCCTTGGATTCAAGTTAAATATTCTATGTGCTTTGCTATTCTTGCCTGACACCTGCAGTCTTCTGCATAGGTTTGTCCCTTTCTCCCGGCTCCACCTTCTCCCTCAAAGGGAGAAAACGAAAAGGGCCTGAGAGTTTAAACCCACTCAGGTATAAACGACTTATTGATAAAGGAGACCAAAATCCAAAATCTCTTGCACAGATCTTTAAAAAAAACTCTTGAGTTGTAATTTATGCTGATGATTTCACTATGAAACCAGTCTAGGGCTGGGAATTATTTGTGACTCCTCACCCTTTCCTATTTTAGTACTCTCTCTCTTACTATTTCTGTAGTGTTTAATAAATCAATTGCACATGAATTCTTATCTCAATGACTCCCTATGGGGAACTAACCTAAAAGAGTACTATAGTATTATAATGTTTCATTTGTCTAATTCAGTCATAAGTGAAGTTACATTGATTGTTGAACATCTAGATGACTAGACAGCCGTGCCCTCAATACCTACCTTAACAAATTCTGTACTCCAGAATCTTACAAACCCCATCTGCTTCAGCCCGATCCTTTAAAAATCTACCTTAAAAAATTATATTATTTAGGACATCAGCACAAGTGAACAGGTTTCTATGAAACTGAGTATTGGGATTTTTGCTTTTTCCTTGTTTTTTTGGAATTTCTTTGGCAATTTTAACAATTTAACAGATTTGCAGATGATCTGAATATTAGGTAATAGTGGACTGTAATATTAGCTAATATTATTGTATTAATATTATTTATGGTATCAATGTTAAATTTAATGATTTTATTACTTTTCGAACAAAAGGTTATTTAAAAATATACCCTTGTTTTTAGCAAAAATCATACCAAATAATTTAAATACAAATACAATGATCATAAATTTCCAAATTATTTTCAAACATTTCAGAAAACTTAACATATTTCTATCTCTTTATATCTCTCTATATGAATCTTGATATTAATGTGAAATAAGTGTTAATATACGTAAATTATAAAACAGAGAATGTTAAAGCTAATAAAACAAATGTAGATAGTTATTTAATTTTAATAAAAGGCATATGCATGTAGAGTTATTCTTGAGTACTTCCTATGTGGGAAATTATATTAAAAAGCAGTTTATATTACCAACTTCAGGATAATTTGTAAGGAAAGCTCTTATAACATCAAAAAGAGTTTTTATTCTTTAAAAGCACTGGAATTTTAAATATATTTTTGACATTTATTGATTATATAGTTGTTTCAAATGACAGTTTCCATATTTTCTCAAAGAAAACTTGTATGCCCCCAAAGCATTTCAAATGGCAAATACTGAAATATATATATTTATTTAGTATCACAATTAATGTATTACAATAAAGATTTTAAAATATCAAGATAGAGTTTCAATACAGCTTTCTTTTATATATAGAAAAAAAGAAAGAGTACAGCTTTCTTTTATATATAGAAATTACCTTTTTCATTTAAATTTAGTATTACTTTGGTAGTTTTTGGTATCTCGTCTCAAAGTATGAGAGTTTATTCTGTTTGTTTCAAAATTGACTCTTTATTAAAACAAATGTAATTGTTTTAGATTTTTTAAGATTTGGGTTCCAAAAGGGATTCCTTTTCAAAATGGTTGTGTTTGCAGTTATGTGAGCCAGAGGCAGTGAGTATTTAGAGAAACTTGGATAACTAGATTTATACTATGTAAATCTGAAATGATACTGCCTTTTCAGGTAATACAAAGGCCAATTTTTAAAAACTGACTCAAATGTTCTTATCTTGAAATTTATAAAATGTGGTTTATTTCAAATGCTTTTATTTTACTTGTCTGAAAATATTCATTATAGAATTGCTTTCAAAATTAAAACTTAATTATTATTTTCTATGCTCAGCCCCAGTGCAATGATTAGAACAGATTTCTTCTTCAAGATGTGAAATTTATTTTTAGTTATTATTAAATAAGTGATTATAAGAGCTGTTTGTTTCTGTTCAAAAGATTTGTCGTATTTCTGTAATAATACATATATTTATGTATTTATACAACATACATATATGTATACATATATAATATGTATTCATATATGTACACATATATTGTATGTTGTGTAAATCAAGACTGGGGATGGCTATATTTGAAAAAGCAAAGTTAAATCTATAGATGCATAGATGTTTTAAATAATATAATAATGGATAGTACTCATTTTAACTTTACATATCTGAGTACATCACTCTATATAACGTATCCATATATATATATATCTCAATAACTTTGAACCCTTGAATAGGCCACCAATCTCTGGTATACGAACCACTTTACACAATTCAAGATGTTATTTCTGGCACTGGTATGCCCCCATTTTCTAAAAGTTGTTTCTCATCTTGCTGAATCTTAGTCCATGATACCTCCTTTTATGAAATTAATTATGTACCCCCAAATTCATGTGTTGATATCCTCACTTCCAGTATCTCAGAATGCGGCCTTCTTTAAAAATTGGATCGTTTCAGACACAATTAGTTATAATGAGGTCATACTGAAGTGGGGTGGGTCTATTTTCCAATGTAACTGGTGACCTTAAGAAAAATGGGAAATTAGAACCAAGGCAAGCACACAGGGAGAATGGCAAGTGAAAGTCTGAGTTTTGCTCCACAAGTCAAGGAGTCACCAGAGGCTGGGGCAGAGCTCTGGAATAAATTCTTCCCTAGTGTCTTCAGATGGAGCATGGCCTTGTTAACATCTTCTCAGATGTCTAGCCTCTACAACTGTAAAATAAATTTCTGTTGTTTAAAATCACTCAGCATGTGGTATTTTGTTAGGGCAACCCCTAGGAAACTGACATTAATGCTAATACTACCACTGATACTGTCTTGTTCTACTGACATGTTTGAATGTGTTTCCCTAGGTGGATTTTCAGTAATTTCCCTCTATAAAAAATTGATATCCATGTTCTCTAAAAAAAAAATTGATATCCATGTTCTACCCTAATTTGCCATAGCCAAAAATATTTCTGGTTCACTAGGTAAGCAAGAGCCAGATTGATGACACCCTTAGTCAAGGGAGGAGGATTATACAATCTATATATTTATGTTTGTTTTATAATGTAAGGAAGCTGATACTGCCTACTCCACTGGAGTTTTAATTCCTGCATCTTATGGCTCTTTTACTCATATTTTATTTGGGAACTTTCAAATAGAAATCCATGATGGAGGTTTATACTGTTCTTGCATCTACTTTATGCTAGAGCTTGTGCTATATGCTTTTTAATTAAATTTGAGAAAAACAACAACATGCCAACTGTATGGATGATCTTTGTATGAGGAGATGCAATTTAAAAAGCTGCCAGGAGAAAAGGGTACAATATGTAAAAGTGAGTACTGATAATGTACACATTTTTGTTTTGTGTTTTACATTTAAATTCATAATTAATTTGAGTTATTTTTTGTGAGTAATGTTAAAGCTTGTATCCAGGTTCTTATTTATTCATCTATCATTTGTATATAGACATTCAATTCTCTCAGGATTCTTTGTTTAAAAGACAATCATATTTTCATTGCAAAGCCTTTGTGACTTTGTCAATGGTCACTGACTATATTTGAGCTCTCTATTCTGTTACATTTACATATGTGTCTATTCTTTCTCTAATGTCATACCTTTTTGTTATTTATATTTGTAGAAAGTCTTAAACTCAAATAATGCTAGCCCTCCACCTTTCTCTTCTTCTTTACTATTCTTTCTTTTTATTTTTATTTATTTATTTATTTATTTTTTGCTTATTTTAGGTCTTTCTTCATTCAATATAAATTTCTGAATTAATGTGTTTGTCACTATGAAATAGTTTACTTGGGCTGTGATTGGAATTGTAAATTTAGATTGGGATTGAACCTATAGCTTAAATGTTAAATTTAGACCATTTAATAAATATTGAGTCTTCCAATGCTTGAACATGGAATAGCTCTCCATTTATTTAGCTCTTTAATTACATATGTCAGTATTTTATAATTTTCTACATAGAATTCCAGTACTTATTTTGTTATAATTATATTTTATTTTTGAGTAATTTTGAAATTGGCATTTCTTTAAAATTTTAATTATTCATAGATGATAAGTAAGCAATTTACATTTATATATTGAACATATTTAATATTTCTATCATTGCTTTCTACTCTTATATTGTCTAACAATCTAAGAATATTCATTGCATATTTTTTGGATATTTTATATAGACAAAGATTTTATCTATGAATAAAGAGAGTTGTATTTATTTCTTTCGAATCTATAGATATTTAAGTTCATTTTCTTGTCTCTGTCCTATTGACTGATTTAGATTTCCATTTAGAGATTGAATAACAGAGTATATATTTTACCTTGTTTTGGGATGGAGGGAAAGCATTGATTTTTTTACCAACACTAGAATTTTGATGATGTTCTTTGATGATCTACTTTTCTGATGTTCATAGGTTCTGAGTGTTTCTATCATGAGCCATTTATGAATTTTGTCACATGCTTTTTCTGTATCACTTAATATGATCATGATTTGTCATCTTTCACATTTTGATGCCATAGATTATATTTTCTGATTTTAGATTTTAAATTTTTAAAATTTTAATTTGTATGTGTACATAGTGGTGTATATATTTATGGGGTATATGAGATGTTTTAATACAGGCACCCAATCTGAAATAATATATTGTTTTATTTTTAAATTTTGATCCAGATTTCTATAGTAACTTGAATATAATTTATAATTATTTTTATACTTTTTTTTTCTTTATTTTGAGACGGAGTCTCACTCTGTCGCCCAGGCTGGAGTGCAGTGGCGCGATCTCGGCTCACTGCAAGCTCTGCCTCCCGGGTTCATGCCATTCTCCTGCCTCAGCCTTCCCAGTGGCTGGGACTACAGGCGCCCGCCACCACGCCCGGCTAATTTTTTTTCTTTTTTTTGAGATGGAGTCTCACTCTGTCGCCCAGGCTGGAGTGCAGTGGCGCGATCTCGGCTCACTGCAAGCTCTGCCTCCCGGGTTCATGCCATTCTGCCTCAGCCTTCCCAGTGGCTGGGACTACAGGCGCCCGCCACCACGCCCGGCTAATTTTTTCTATTTTTAGTAGAGATGAGGTTTCACCGTGTTAGCCAGGATGGTCTCAATCTCCTGACCTCTTGATCTGCCCTTCTCGGCCTCCCAAAGTGCTGGGATTACAGGCGTGAGCCACCGCGCCCAGCCTTTTTATACTTTTTAAAATTAAATTCCAAATACTTGTTTAGGATTTTGGCTCCTATATTTGTGAGAGATAATGGTCTGTAGTTTTCCTTTCTTACAAAGTTTTTATCTGACTTCAGTATAAGGACAATGCTGCCTCATAGAATGAGTTAGAAAGTGTTTTCCTCTGCTATTATTTTGTGGAAGAAATGTTGAATAATATATATTACTTCTCATGTAATATTTGGTAGAATTTACTAGTGAAACCACCTGAATTTTACGATTTATTTTTGCAAGGTTATTAATTTATTTTCTTTATTAGCTCTATTCTTGTTATCCTTTCCATCTTCTGTGACTTTTAATAGTTGGGTGATTTAAAAAATTGGTTCATTTTATCTAGATTAATAAATGTGTGTGTCTAACATAGTTTATAGTGTTCATTATTATCCTTTAATATCAACAGGATTAGTAATAATAACCTCTCTTTCATTTCTGATATTGATAATTTGTGTCATATATTTTGCTATTGTTTTCAGTCATTCTAAAATATAACCTTTTTAATTGATTTTCTAAAGTAAACAGCTTTTATTTTATTGATATTTTATATTATTTCCATGTTTCAATTATCGTTGATTTCTACTCTAATTTTTATTATGTATTTTTTTCTGTTTGTGTTAGCAAAGAAATTCTCCTTCATCTGTAGTTTCCTAATGTGAAGACTTATGTTATTAATGTAATTTTAAAATTTCATTTTGATTATTAATTAAATGCTATGAACTGTTATTTAAATATTGGTTTCCCTGCATCAGACAAATTTGGATATTTTGCATTTTCATATTCAGTATGTTCAAAATATATTTTCAGTAATTTCTCTTTAGACTTCGTTTTGATGTATGCGTTAGTTTGAAGTATGTATGTCTTCTAATTTACAAATATTTAGAAGTTTTCCAGCTATCGTTATGTTATTGATGTATGGTTTAATCATATTTTGGTATGATCTTTTAACTTTATCAATGTGAGTTTTGAGGAAGTTCAACAAACTCCAAGAAAAAAAAAAAAAAAGGAAGAAGAAATTCAAAATTCTGTCAGAAACATTTAATCAAGAGATTGGCACTGTAAAAATAAAGTAAAAACTCTGGAGCTAAAATATTCAATTGACGAACTGAAATATGCATCAGAGTCTCTCAATAGCAGAATTCATCAAGCAAAAGAAAGAATTAATGATCCTGAAGACAAGCTATATAAAAATACACAGTCAGAAGAGAAAAAATAAAAAATAAAAAAGTGAAGCTTACGGCAAGATCTAGAAAATAGCTTCAAAAGGGCAAATTTAAGAGTTAGTGGCTATAAAGAGGAGGTAGAGAGAGATACTTGGTAGAAAGTTTACTCATAGAAATAATAACAGAGAAATTTCCAAGCCTAAATAAAGAAATCAATATTCAGATACAAGATAGTCAAGAAAAGAAAGACAGAAAAGATTCCACTACCTAAAGGTACTTAAAAATCATATTCCCAAAGGTCAAAGATAAAGAAAAGATCCTAAAAGCAGAAAAAAAAAAAAAAAGAAATAATAACATACAAAAGAGCTCTCAAACATCTGGCATCTGGCAACATACTTCTCAATAGAAACCTTGCAAATCAGGTGAGAGTGGGAAGAAGAAAAAAAAGTTTTTTTTTTTTTTTTT
>NW_012118343.1:294354-300592 GCF_000951035.1 Colobus angolensis palliatus
TATATTAATTCTACTTATTGCCATTTCAGTATTTGTGTTCTTGTTATATGAATTTTAATTCTTCACATAATTTGGACTTATATATTATTAAAAATATTATTAAAGACAGAAATAGATGCAAATGCAATAATATCTGGGGATTTAACACTCCACATTTAGCATTGGACAGGTAATCTAGACAAAACCCAGAACTGTGACAACCCTGGAAGACAAAGTAGACAATACCACTCAGAACATTGGCAAGAGCAAGGATTTCATGACGAAGTCACAAAAAGCAATTGCAAGAAAAGCAAAAAGTGACAAATGGGATCTAATTAAAGTAAAGAGCTTCTGCACAGCAAAAGAAAGTATCAACAGAATGAACAGACACCCTACAGAATGTAAGATACATTATGCAAACTATGCATCTAATAAAAGTCCACTATCCAACTTCATATAAGGAACTTCAACAAATTTACAAGAAAAAAAAAAAAACAGCCCATAAAAAAGTTAGCAAAGGACATAAACAGACAGTTTTAAAAAGAAGACTTCTGTGTGGCATTTTGACATGTAAGTGGGAGCCAAGCGATGAGAATTCATGAACACAAAGAAGGAAACAACAGACACTGGGGTCTCCTGGTGGGTTGAAGGTAGAGGTTGGGTAAAGGGAGAGAAGCAAAGATAACTATTGGGTACTGGGCTTAATTCTTGGGTGATGAAATAATGTGTACAACAAACCCATGTGACATGAATTTACCTATATAACAAATCTTCACATGTACTCCTGAACATAAATAGCAGTTTAAAACATAAAGAAATCATAAAAAAACTTTACAGTCACATAAGGTACAAAAAGTAGTACAGAGAACCTCATGTATCAATTACTCAAATTCCTCCAATTAGAACATCTTGCCTAATTATACTACATTGTCAAAACCAAGAAATGTACACTGGCAATATAATGGATTAATTAAATCATATTTATATTTGAACAGTTTTCCATTCATTTACTTGCACTTCATTTTTTATTTTTTAGTATAGTTCTTTAATTTTATCACACATGTTGATCTGTGTGACCACCATAACAATCAGGAAACAGAATTTCCATCACCACAAGGAAACTCCAATTTTACCACTGCATACTCATATCCTCCACCAAATGCTAACCCTTAGATGTTTGTTATTATTTGAAATTAACTTAATGTTCAGAATCCATAGGTTAGAATCTTTAGCCCACTTTAAATTGTTGCTCCACTTAACAGGAACTCAACACATACACATTTATGGAGATAAATAGTTTTATTTTGTAAAATAATAAATGAATCAGAAATTTTAGTTTCAGGAACAAATTAAATTGTATTTATTCTGGCATGCTTATACATTTACATCTGCTGCATGTTTCTTATTAAATGGTCTTTCAGTTTCAATAAGAAATTCAGCTTGAATCTAATCCTCACTTCAGATCACCTGTTTAATCTAGGATCAAGTGTATCCATTATCCTCAGATCTTTGTTACCTCTTTTTATTATGTGCTTTAAAGTCTTTTCCCTATGTGTGCATGCATGTGTATGTCTGCACATGTGTTATGCTTTCATATGTTTGATAATTAAATATTTTAATAAAAACAGCTAGATTGTTGTAATGCTATTGTTTTAGAAGTATATTTTATTTTAGTAGTTTGACTGTGTGTGATTGATCTATCATCTACTGAATCTTCAAATAGCACAAACACACAAACACACATAAGGTCTAAAGTTAGGAGCATAGATTTTTTTTGCTGATTAGGCTCTGTATTGTCTTAAAATATTACAACTTAATTTTTAATGCTTGAGATTCTATGATTTTTTTCATGATACATATTGTACCCTCTTCTATATTAATATCATGGGCAGCCCTTATCTATGTTTTCACTTACTGTGATTTCAGTTACGCATGGCCAATCATAGTGCAAAATTATTAGGTAAAAAATTCCAGAAATAAATAAGTTACATTTTAAATACCTTTTATTACAGTATTTTGTTATAATTATTTTATTTTATTATTGTGGTTGTTTATCTCTTACTGTGTCTCATTTTAAATTCAACTTTACCACAAGCACATATATATAAGAATAAAAAAATAATACATATAAGGTTCCACATTATACTTGTTTCAGGTGTCCGCTGGGGCTTTTAAAATGTATCACCCACACATAAGAGAAGACTGCTGTTTTCCAACATAGTTAACCCTGGGCACCTGAAATTTAAAGAATAATAAAGTGAAATTGCACTTTGCCTGGGTAAGGGAAGAATGAAAATATTTAGAGTAAATAGAGTTGTCGGCACTTCAAACAATTATTTGGAAAATGGAAGAGACCTTGGGCACCAGTTTATCTCCATGTTAATGGATATAGTGGTTTAAAAGGGGAATTAGTGTGTGTTTTGAAGCTACTTAGAGCACAATTGTTAAATGTCATATCTGCTGTTAATAAAGCATATGGTTTTAAGATTTAATCTTGCACAGATCTGCCATTTTTAACCAATATCTGTACATATTTGGATCTGTGATGATTTTATTATCTTGTGGCTTATTGTAATTCAGTATTTGTTGCTAGATTTCAAGCATGAACCTTTAATATATTTTAGGCAGAAATTTTCTAATTAGATTATAGTCTGATTTAAATATTGCTTATTAATATTTGTATCTTAAGTTAAAAATTATGCTACACAGTATTCTAAAAATTAAAAATTATTTCAAACATTGGATAATTAGTTATTCCTGGAAAAAAAAATGAGGTCACTTTTAATTAAGGCACTTAAGTACTGATCCTTGATAAATATTTTTTAATCCCATATACTGATTTAACATGGATTTGGCTTTATATTGCCTTGGTTCCAAGTATATGGAAATTAACAGTATGAATCACCATATGAAATACATAAGAGTTCACTTGGACTATATCAATGTTACCGAAGTTTTCCTCAAAATTTTAGTTGAAGATTCAATATTTAGGGCAATATATATTTCTGAGCAATTAACATTAGCTTTAATTTTTAGAATATAATTTGTCTTGTGTTTGTGTCTGCAACCTAGAAAGGTAAAACAAAAAGGAAATTACAATCCTCTAGTTGACCTCCTTTCACAGCTAATTTGAGAGGATTGTTTCTGTGGAGATAACAGTCTCCATGGTTACTGGTTACAGACTTTTTAAATGTTTTAACAAGGTTGGAAGCATCCATAGAACTGTTGCTTTGCATTTCAGCAAATAAGGGCATTAGTACTTTGATATTGCACCTTTGAAACAATAAGTTCACATTGGATGAAGTGAACTGTAATGTCTATAAGATAGTAGCTTATAAATGTGTATATATGGATGATTATTTAATTACTTTGTATGTAAATTTGTAAGTTGTCTAGGTAAATATTTGTTACTAGGTAGAAGTGGTTACTAGTATCTGGACAGACCAATATCACTGTGCTCTTCAAATAACATAGAGACAAACTCTCCAATTGGGAATCAGTCATATTATCTCCGAATATGTCAGAAAATGTCACAATTGCACGGGGAAGCTGAAATGTCACTGAAGGAAATAAGGGAGTAGTTTACAAAAATAATAATAATAATAATAATAAGCATTTACAAAATAGGCTGAACCCTGACTATAATTAATACAACTTTAGTTTGCCTTTTGGTAATTTTTTAGGAATATGGCAGTTAGATGAGGAGAAGAACCCGAAGCATTGTCATTACTTTCAATGCCAATAAACACAATTACTTTTGCACCAGCCTAATATTACACATTTTAACATTTTGACCATTTCATCCACCATATTTTCTTTCATAACATGATCCATTCCTCAACATGCTAATTCTATAAACATGCATTTTAATGCTATATACATGCATAAAAGATGATATTACATGTTTGCTCTTTTATTCAAAGGTTGTGGATTTTATTTCAGCCATATAAAATTTTTGTTGGTCTAAATATTTTACTTGTATAAACCATGTAAATTATTAGCATGTACAGAATATACCTTTCATTTCCGTTCAGCATATTCAAATTCTGAAATTTTGAGCATTTGAGACCAATAAATAGTTAGAAATTATTCAATTTTTATATGTGTTTTTCTTCCAGTGAGACATTTTAACCAATTCTTTTGAGACAAACTACCGACTATGTCTGTATTACAATGATAGACCACAGGAACAAACTGAAAGAAATAGAGCATAGCAGTAATCCTCCGGAGTGCTGCTATTTCGTTTGAGAAGATTTATTCTATGCTCTGTTTCACTCATCCTCAGTCATTTTAATTCAAGAGCTTTGTGTCACATGCTTTGAAAAATGTTTTCCTTATTAAAATTTAGCCACTTTAATTCCAAAACTGAGTCCTAGCCCTTTCACTAAAATTTATAGTTACATTTTAATATATATTTGTTTTATGTAAAAATATAAATGAAATATGTTTAAAATTACTTTGATTACATTGTTAATATTTTCAATATTGAAAAAAGAAAATATAAAGGAAACAAGTAAATCAAAATTCCATAACTTACTGAAAAATGCTGTTGCAATTTGGTGTATGTACTCTGTTTTTCATTCAGTTTAGCAATATGAAAGACATTATCTGATTTAAGATGTGTTCTTGTGAAGGTATGAAGTAGTCATTAGTAATGATGTCAATGAAAGTACTTATTAAATTAAAAATATCTACAATTAAAATTTTGTAAAAAAATTAAAAAACTATGTAGAAATTTTAAAAAATATACATGCATATTCACTCTTGAAAGTACTTAAAGAGACCTTGTATGACACTTTTTATGTGTTTATCACATATTTTAAAAATGTTGCTTTGTAGTCCCCGTTATCAGTATAACGTATTTATGCAGGAAGATCTTAAAGAAGTAGAAAATTTCATATTATACTTCAGTTACCATGCAAAGATATCAGGATATCAGCTTCAATGAAAATGTAAAATGAATATTGTATTTATCTGAAAGTATGTAAAAGACAAATAATGTTGAAACAATTAAAGATCATGTCCTATTTTGCTCTATTAATGAAATTTTATGATTCAAAACCTACAATGTTAATAGATTAATCCGTAAAGGGCAAGACTATGAAGGATTTCAAAAACTTTATATTTATTTTTTATAATTTAATTTTATTTCTAAAATAGCTGAAGGAGATCTAGAAATTCATAAGAGAAATTTGTTCAGAAATAATCATTTCAAATATATTTAAATAGCAAAAAGTAGAAAACATCTCAAATATCTGCTCATGTATAGATGGTACTTTGGTCAGGTCCTTTGGTTTTTCTCTAAGATTATATATGAAACCCACATGATAAGGCAATCCACAAACAATTTTTAACAGCTCAGATGTACTATATAAGTGGTAGCTATTGCCTATCACAGGGAGTCTAAATTTACTCATTTTAATACAATAGGGTTGGAATAAATGTTTTCTAAAGTATGTTAATATTTTACATAGCTGCTATTCTCTATGATTTTTTAGAAGACATCTGTAAAACTGAGTCAATTTTGTAATGGAGAAATCAGACATTAGGATGTTAATTGGTAAATAAAATTAGATGAAAATATAGTATATACTATATAATCCAGGGTTTAGGTATCAGCTTATTCTCTGCCTCTATCGATATACCATCTCATAATTTACATACTCAAGTAGTTGAATTTTATATATTAACAATAATTTCCGGCCAGGCATGGTGACTCATGCTGTAATCCCAGCACTTTAGAAGGCCATGGCAGGCAGATGACTTGACGTCAGAAGTTCAAGGCCAACCTAGCCAACATGGTGTAACCCATCTCTACTGTAAGTACAAAAAAATTAGCTGAGCATGGTGGAGCACACCTGTAGTCCCTGCTACAGGGCAGGCTGAGGCAGGGGAATAAAAAACAAACAAACAAACAAAAATAATTTTTAATTGTCTTGTTTCTAATACTTCACACAAGTCTTTTTACGATTAAGATAGCTATTATGTGTTATATAAAAAGGTGTCGCTGGACATGTGATGATAAGAAAGTTACTGTGTACTCATTCATTTGCACATTCATTCAACAAATATTGAAATGTGTACTGTGTGCCAGACACTGTGTGAAGCACTGGAAATGGAAGAAACATGACAGACTTCTACAATTGATCATACTCTATAATGTAAATAAATGACAACAAATTGCAACGCGCCTAAAAGTGATCTAAAGAATATGTTATTTAGTCTACTACAAAGACACATGCACACGTATGTTTATTGC
>NW_012118343.1:301010-330624 GCF_000951035.1 Colobus angolensis palliatus
AAAAAAGAAAGAAAATAAGAGGGAAGGCATTCCGGAAGTTGCTTTTTGAAAAATACCTTAATTAAGGAGTTCTCTGCTACTGAGGGACACAGATCAGTAAAGAGACAACTCCAATACCATATGAAAAGTATATTGGGCAAAGAATGTGCACAGTGTGTCATGGGCACAAACAGGATGAAAGGGTATCCAGGCACAAGCTGGAAGTTGAATGAAGCAAGGAAGGCTTCCTGGAGGAGAAAAGAGATGATCTACATTCTGAAGTACAAGTCAATATTTAATGGGATAAGGAAGAAGGAGTGAGAAGTAGAAATAAAGGGACTAAAAAAGAGACAATGGGTAATTTATAGCAACAGAGCCAGCATAAGAAATTGATATTACTAAAATTATTCATGTTTTGGAAAGCCTGTTCTCAGTAATCCATACTGATGTTCTTGTCTATTTTCTAATATGACACGACATAGTCCTGCCTTCTCTTTTATGTAATTATAATATAAGGCCTTGTGTTACTTTTTAAAACAATCTTAAGAAAAGAATAGATATAGGTTTTCCTTCTTATTTTATTTGTTAGTAGTGTGACATTTGAGTCATTCTTATCTCAGGTTAATGCTGATAATTCTGTTTCTGGGTCAATACCGGTTTATTTGAATCAGTGAAAAGGAGTCAGGTCAACAGCTTCTGTATTGCTTCTTCTCTGCCTTGATCACTCTTAATCCCGATCATTTATAATTTGTGGCACAGACTTAGCTACTCTCAGAGGCTTCAGCTATAAATTTTCTTTTGAAATGGTTCTGTCATTAATCACAGTTAAGATATGTCCCTTTTTGTTTTTTTTTAAACAAATCACTGAGAGCTTAATGAGTATCAAATAGGTAGAAAAATTATTTTTCTTAAATTCTTTGTAAAAATATTTTATAAAATATTCCTAAACATGAAAGACCTTATGAAAGGTAAATATAACCCTAGTAAGAAAATAGAATTTTGTTTTTATAGAAATCATTCAAAGTTCATGTGAGGCCTTTCCTATGTTGTCTGTTAATAACCTCAGTAAAGTCATAATGGGAATCTGAAGGGTGTACAGAGATAAAATAAGTTTGTTTTAAAGAAAAGTGAAAACCTTAAGATATATACAACAAATATATTTTAACCTGTAATTCCCAAATGTTATCAAAATATATTTCCTCACTCTCTTTTTTAATTTTTTCTCTCTATATATATAATTTCTATATATGTATGTAAACATACATGTATATGTAAATATATATGTATATGTGAAATTTAGATATGTGTATGTAAGTAGTTACTATTGTATATAAATAAATAAATAAAAATATTTTTATCAAGCATTTATGAAACTACACTACTGAGTTGTAATTTACTACTTTAAATGTAATTTTAATTTCACAGTTCTACTAATTAAGTTTAATTGTAAGTTTTAACCTGCCATTTAATGCCTTTTGGCAAGTATACACATTCATGTAACCAGTGTCACAATTGAGGTATAGAATATTTTGGAGTGATGAAATATTCTAATACTATGTGTCATAGATTTTACAATATAATGTCAAATATGTCTCTGGCAAAGAAATAATAATAATAATATTTAATGTAAAACATAACTAATTAACATATAATTATATGTAATAATAAAATTATGTAAGACCCATAAGGGCAGAGATTTTTTCCAGATTTATTCAGTGCCATATCTGCCAGTAACACATTAGTTGCTCGATATATTTATATTGAATGAATAAACTAGAAATAAATGACTTACATTGATAGATGTGTTTATCCAATTGTGCTATTTGTCATCTTTCAAATTTTTTACCATCTTCAATTAAAATAGAAAAAAGAAACTAATTTTTTAAACATACCCTTTTTGCATGTTGTGTTGCAAAAAATAAGAAGAAAAATATTAACTTTAACATAGGGCTCCACTAAATATAATGGTTTATAATCATGTATATTTTAACCATTTTATCTTATCTAAATGTTATACTTTTGACTTCATATTATTTAGTGTTTTTTTAAATATAATTTGTATCTAATTAATCAAAGCTATTTCATTTGAAATGCTACCTAAGTCATTTTAATGGTAATAGATACACTATCTTATATAAATGATAGAAAATTGAAACATTGAAAACAATACATAATTGAAAACCGATTACCCAGTTATAGATTATTGACTAGATTAATTTTTCTCATACAGTAAAAATTATTAGATTGCATGGCAAACTTTATCAATGAGACATAAGTAATTGTCTTTGGCGATGGTAACATATTGAAAAGCAACACTTTAAACTGTTCTTAACATTATAAAAAAAGTTATTTTCATTCATGGGCAGTTGCAGTTCTCCATGATAACAGTAATTTGCAATGTTTGAAAAATCTATTTGACATATTAGGGTCAAGAATTGTTACTATCAGCAGCAGCAGGTGCTTCTAATTTCGTGACAGCAGAAAATGTCTCTCTGATTATGATTGTTATAAAATTTTAGACAATAGATATTTTCATTCTTCTCATAAGGTAGCCTATTTCTTTCTTTCATTACCATTTTTTCTCATAAAATTGCATTCTCTATTTTTCCCTACAGCAAATATTGTGGATAATACTCTCTCATTTACCCTTGGCCCTTCTCAAAGAGTTTGACTTTTCTGACAGCCATGTCATTGCTAAACATCACACCAGATTATACTTGTCTTCCGGTTCCCACACAATTGTAATCTGAGTTTAAATGTTCACCTAACAACCTCCACCATTTCATGCTACTCTATACATTCATTGCTCTGAAGGGTATGCCTCCCCAAGTTATTATGCAATAGGAAGCAAAACTAAACAAGAATCATCAGCAAAATTAATAAAAGAGCATAATTATAGATTGAATATATACTCAGTGGCTACTTTACATTAGCAAAGAATGGCGTGTTATTTTCTAAAAGAAAGAAAAAAACAAATAAATAAGCAACTACAGTAGCATGTAGCTTTAAGAATCATAAAGGAAAATAATTGGCCAGGTGCTGTGGCTCACACCTATACTCCCAGCACTTTAGGAGGTTGAGGTGGGTGAACCACCTGAGGTCAGGAGTTTGAAACCAGCCTGGCCAACATGGCGAAACCTTATCTCTACTCAAAATACAAAAATTTGCTGGATGTAGTAGCTCATGCCTGTAATCCCAGCTACCTGAGAGGCTGAGGCAGGAGACTCACTTGAACTCAGGAAGCAGAGGTTGCAATGAGCCAAGAGCGAGTCATTGCACTTCAGCCTGGGCAACAGGAGAGAAACTGCATCTCAAAAATAATAATAATTTCTTTTAGACTGAAATACAATCCAATTTGTCTAGAAACTCTCACCATGGGGTTTCAGAATAATTTTATTAGAAACTTTTTAAAGACCATTCTTTATTCCTCAGTCACTTACAGGCAAATTTACAGGCATGCAACAATTGCAGTTAAACTTCACTGCACTGGGATATCTTTTTAGGACTGCAGCTGTTTTCAACGTTCTTTTTCAGAATATATCCAGCTAAACAGATGAGTAAAATATCTGTCTAAAATTTCTGTACTTAGTTGACAATCATACAGTTGATTAGTCTAACGAATGAAGTGAGCATTGATGAACACACAAAAAGCTCTTCAGGGGCAAGAGCAACAATAACAATGATCATACTAATAAAAATAAAATTAGTCCAAACCAACAATACTTTGTTATAGGCAGGTAACTGATACAAAAACAAATATGGATTACACAGAAATACAAAAAGACATTTTTCAACTATTTAATATGAATTTCTACATTTCAAATGTCATATGAAAGAAAGAAAGAGGGATGTAAAGAGACAGAGAGCTGTCTGGTGCTCTGTTTCCTGATCTTCATATCTATTTGGTCACCAATCATTGGCAGGGTGTGTTTCATTATGTATAATATAAAATATGATTAATGAATACTCCAATGTATAACTACTTAAAGACTTACATACTTACTATGATTTGTCTTTTTTTTTAATGGAAAAAATCTATGTCCTTCCTGGTTGAGGAGAAGTGAAATTAATCTAGATAATGAAGAGTTATAAGTAATGTACCAAATGTAAGAGTTTATTTTACAGTAAGAAATATATTATCAGGAAAAGAAAGCCTGCAGACCAATACATTTTGCCAAATAAATATAAATATTCTTCATATAAACAATTGAGGGTGAGCTTATTAGGGTTAAACTATTGTGACTTATACCTTTACTTTAGAAGATAAAAGACATGGTAATAGAGACCTCATTTATACCAACAGTAGGATTTCACACATAGTAGGTAGTGAATACATTGTGTTGAGTGGCTTAAAAAATTGAACAAATGTAAAAATGTGTGAATACTTAGAAGAGAGAAACAATAAATAAGCTATAACTTGTTCTTTAAAGAACAAATATTATAACAAAATAATATTTATTTCATTTTGGACAAGATTATTGATTACAAAGTTGTTTGTGTATAGAAAGAATCCCAAGCTAGAAATTGTACAATCAACTAGTTTGTACAATTAACTAGATTTCAACCTTTCAACACATATAATTAACTATTTGACCTGTATAAACTTTGCCTGTAATATTTAATGGTAGTCATTCTTTGACAGTATTCTGTTAAGTTGTTTTATTATTATTATAAATAATAACATAAATGTAGGATTATCAAGTATGTGCAAGTTATTATGAAGACTAGTACATTTATGTTTAAAGTTTTAAATAGACTAAAAAGACAAAAGCCAAGGTTAATCTTAATAAAGTTAATGAGTTTAATTTAGAAAAACTTAGTCTTGCAGATTTTGTATGGGGAAGAACTGAATTCTTAGAAACTCATGCGAAAGGGAGGAGAGAAAATTTGGTTGTGCTGATGTCAAATAAGCAGCATGAATACACGTGCGATATAATTATGAAGTAAGATAAGATTTTGTTAATACATAATGCCTATATTACTTGTACATTTTACATATAAAACACTTCTAACATTTACACTTGTGTGTATATAATCTCTTAGTCATATGCAGACATGTATATATTATAAACGTTTTATACACGGGATCACTTGGCATTCAATCCTGAGGCTATTTGTCATGTTCTTTAGATTTTACACTTATTCTCTTTAATAAGTATATGGTATATTTGAGTAAACATCTAGGAAAAATTATTAGATTTCTGGTATTTCTAATTATATTTTTCCAAATATATATTTAATTATTCGTACTTCATTTGCTTATAATGTTAAATTAAGTATACTCAAATCTAAGCCAACTCAAATTGTGGATAAAACACAGTAAAACTTACTTTGAGGGAATTCTATTTTATTACCAAAGGAAAAGAAAAGCACTCAGTGAATTAGAAGTAAAATCAGGAGGGTGTATTATTGTGGTAGTTAAAAAAAAAAAAAAAGCTTCAACGAGGACAGATTGAGCTGGAATTTCTAAAGTTGCTAAATCAAGGCGAATAACGTAGGTGAGAATTGACCATTCAACTCAGCAAAATGGATGTCAGTTTCTGTGGACTGACAGGGACAGATGCTTGAGTTTTCAAACCAGAATGAGCAAAGAATGGAGAAATGGGCCAGTGTTGGAGATGGCCTTTTTTAAGGGAAGAAGTGAATCATATTTGTATGAAGATTACATTGATCCAGGTCACAAGGAGGAAATCCATGATACAGTAGAGAAAGGAACATTGCCAGAGTGTTGCCTTTAAAAACAAGACTGTTGGATCTTGTGCAGAAATAAAATGAAGGTATTGTTTTGAACAGGAACTTGGGCAATTTATTCCTAGTACTACTTGAGAAGTAAGATACGAATGCAGGTACGAGGTGAAGTGTTAGACGTGATGGTAAGTCTTTGGGAAACCCTCTTCTAATTCCTATTTATTTCTACTGTGAAATAAGAAGCAACAATTTCAGCTGAGTAAGAGGATAGAAAAAGAGATGATGAAAGTTTGAAGAAAATTTTAAAAAGTATACAATTATTATGGCAAGTAGAGTGGAAATAGACTAGGGAAATGTCATGTGATTATGACACAGTATCAACTTGAGTCTGATAATTATAATTTTAAGGCATGTTTCTTAAGCATAGTCTCCTGCATATTAATTACAACAGCCTACTTGCAGCTTCAGGGCTTCAGACAATGAACAGACAGCATTGGATTCAACGACATTTGTGCCAGAAAAATAAAGTATTTGTTTCATTGAATTAATTTATTAGTGTAAATTAATTTTACCAAACTGTATAAAATGTCTGAATATAAAATACCAAACTGTAGAAAATATCTGAGATCATATTTGCTCTATCACGATATGTAGAATATAGAATATTAGTGAAACAATACAAATAGAAGATAGTGTAGTGTGCTGTGATGGCTAAGGAGGCAGTAGATATCAGTTATGTGTACACACTGGAAGTCTAGAATAAATTCTAGGTTCAAAACCATTCTGAGAACATGGATACTTTACTTAAATTCCCTAAGTCTTAGTTTCTTTAGTTCTTTAAAGTTTGGTGCAGTAATTTAATGAGATAACATATGTGAAATATTTCACAATGTGTTTGCCGAGATTAAATGATCCATTACTTATAATTTATTATGATTAGGATTATTTCCCCATAAACAATACCATTTGTTCTGCTCACTAGTAATTTTTCTTAAATCATTGCCATGTATTCTTCCAATCACCACTTATCTTCATGAGAGAATTGCATTGATTAACATTTCACCCATGATTTCATGATATACCACTAGCTGCCCCTTGCTCTTTTGGCATTTCTAGCTCAATCCATCCTGGAGGAATTCAGATGTTATATCTTAATTGAGTAATAAAGGTTAGAGGACTCTTTCCTGACTCGGCCATCCTAAAACATAAAATGTCACTTAAAGAAATTAATTTCTCAACAAACACATCCAGGTATAATTCTTCTATACATCTTTAAATACACATATTTATTGCACAAGCTCAGTAATTTATTTCATCTTACACAGATTTTTCATGTTTGCACATGCAATAGGAAATTTACATGCTTATTTTCAAACATAAACATTTTATAACATCATTACATTTTTCAAATAAATTTTAGCAAAATTATTATTTATATCATGTAAATAAGTTAATCTAAGTTAACAAAACTATTTATAATAATCTACCAACTGACAGTGACATTTTATAGATTAGCCCAAGTGTATTGTGTTAACTTTAATTAAAGTTGTTTATCATATGAAGAATATTCTGAATAATTTAAATAATGTTAGGCAAGTTACTGATTTAAAATAAAATGTCATTGATTTTTTAAGCAGCTTATGAGACTGGATGAATTTTATTTTATTTTATTTTATTTTCATTTAAAGAACATCTTTATTTGTAAGATCTGGTGCCCGGTGATCTTCCAGGGAATTTTATTCTAGCAGTTCTGCCCAAATCCAGCATCATACCTACGAATGCTATTGCACATCATCTGCTCCTTGCTGAAGTGTACTATGAGTGGAAGCAGGGTAACACTAGGCTCTAGCATTTGAAGTAGATATTGGCAAATGACTTCTTTTCAGGAAGGGAAAGAAAAAAAGCAATAGGAGGATGAAAAGAAGCAGGCAGATGCAGGTGAGTTTTATCCTCAATCAGTAAAACTAAGCCCCACAGATCAGATAAGGACAGATAGACCTTTCACCCAATCGTCTCAAAAAATGAAAGTAGATTAAAGCAAGTATAACCACAAGGTCAGGAATGCACATATTAGGTCAGGAATGCACATATTATTTCAGGGAAAATAAACATGATTCCCTACCCAGAAGATTTCCTACTGTTCCTTCCAGATTCTTGCAATAATTATGTTTTAGTGAAATATATAAGATCTTTTCAAATATTATGTTAGAAGTAGAAGAGTTTAATCTTGAAATGTCCCGTTTTGAAAGCATCCTGTTTTAAATAGAAAGAATAGGCAGTGGAAGATGCTGCTATCACTGGAAACCAAACATCATGTGCAATGGAAGAGATGTCACCTAGAAAACAATGGTGTGAGCTTCATTATCTCACTTCGATATTGTTTATTTCATCTCTGTGTTAACAAAAATGAATTGTGATAGAGGAATCTCTGGTCCCACCCAACTGCATTGAGGCTCATCTTCATGAAAATCTGTCTATAAGCATCTCCAAAGTAATTAAACTATAATAAAGTGGCACCCTGGTGAAAATCTATAATGTTTACCAACTATTTTTGAGGGTACTTAAAATGTGTTATTAATTATGCAATTAAGAGTGACAAGTCGGCCAGACTTGGTGGCTCATGCCTGTAATCCTAACACTTTGGGAGACTGAGGCGGGTGGATCACGAGGTCAGAAGTGTAAGACCAGCCTGGCCAACGTGATGAAACTGTCTCTACTAAAAATATAAAAAAATTAAAAATAAAAAATAACCAGGTACAGTGGCAGGAGCCTGTAATCCCAGCTACTCGGGAGGCTGAGGCAGGAGGATCACTTGAACCTGGGTGGCAGAGGTTTCAGTGAGCCGAGATAGAGCCACTACACTCCAGTCTGGGCAACAGAGTGAGACTTCACCTCAAAAAAAAAAAAAAAAAAAAAGAGTGACAAGTCTAAAATTAAGAAACATTTGGTATGTACTTCAAAACCATCAGGAGACTTACCTAGGACACTTTGAATTTTTTTAAAACGTTTTCTTCTAACATTTCGTTTCCTCTTTGATCTTGATCTTGTGACTAGTGTTGATTTATAACCTTTTATTATGACAACGTTTATAACTTAATTTTTGACCATTTCCTTAATATGGTACACTCATGCATAAACATAAGAGGTTCAAAAATAGTTCTACTTTTTATGCTTCAAATTTGTGTTTCTCAAAACCCTTGACCTGATCAAAATTGCATTTAACAAAGTTTTTAGAGACTTATTATTTTGTTAGTATTCAGCTTAATTTACTCATCTATTGGTCTAACACCAATATGCCCAATACTCAAAATCCACAAAGTAAAATGTTCTTGTTTTACATAAGTGGATTTATTTCTCTCCTAGAATAGAATTAATCATCTTATTCTAAAGACATTTTATTCTTAATGTCTGTGAAAAATAAGGTGTCTTCTTTATGGCCTTGTGGAATATAGCAGGAATCCCCAGTTTCTAACGGTCTTGCTTCCCTGTGTATTTTCGATAAAGTAGATTACTCTCATCTTTACATTTGCATTAATAACATTGCACACATAAGAAGAAAACAAAAAATTTCATATTTGTGTGTTTCCAGTCTGAATATAGAACTTAACTTTTGAAATCTATCAAAAGATAGCCTATGGCTCAGTGATATCGCAGTTTGAAGGTACTCCTAGATGGTAGATTCCTCATGAAAATATGCAAATTCTTTCATTGTTTTGAATACAGCACACAGTATGTCACCTCTGTCTAGAACATGTCTTATATATAATGAGTGATCAGGAAATATTTGTAATGAGGTATTGAATAGATTCCAAGAACAAGTAAAACATTAAAAATTGGCTACACTACTCTACATAGAGGAACCAATGTTATTTTAAAATATTTGTGTCTGTAACCGCTCATAAGTTAAACGGCACTAGGGATTTTTTTTTTTTTTTTAAAGGACCTGGCGTGTTGGCTCATGCCTGTAATCCCAGCAAGGCCGGAGTGGGCATATCACCTGAGGTCACGAATTCAAGACCAGCCTGGTCAACATGGTAAAACCCCATCTCTACTAAACATACAAAAAATTAAGCTGGTGTGGTGGTGGGCACCTGCAATCCCAGCTACTAGGGGGGCTGAGGCTGGAGAATCAACATTTGTCTATGTCCATACCCATTTCATTGTAAACGAGTTGTAAGCTAAACCTATATTCAGTCAAACCTATACTTAGCTCCTTCCAGGATGCTGAACTCCATATCCTAGAAGGAACAGTACCAAACAATCAGCAGACATTTGTTACAAACATCAGAGTACTAGAGTAAATAATACGTATTTTGAAGAAGATATGTATATATCTTCCAGTGAAATACATGTATTTTGAGATAGAGTCTCACTCTGTCACCTAGGCTGGAGTGCAGTAGTGCAATCACGGCTCACTGCAACCTCCCTTCCTGGGTTCAAGCTACTCTCCTGCCTCAGCCTCCCAAGTAGATGGGGTTACAGAAACATGCCACTGTGCCCAGTTAATTTTTTTATTTTTAGTGGAGACGAAGTTTCACCATGTTGGTCAGGCTGGTCTCGAACTCCTGACCTCAAGTGATCCACCCACCTCGGCCTCCCAAAGTGCTGGGATTGCAGGTGTGAACCATCACACCTGGCCAATCATGGTTGTTTTTAAGACTGTGGGCAGATGTGGGTCCCCACATACATGTGTGCAAGGCACCTCAGGATGTGGAAAAAAACTAGAGTGAGGAACAAAGTGTTGGAGTCCAACTCTTACAGTCCCATAATGTTCATTTTGGCATGTGAGTGAATTCAAGTATTGTGTACTCAGTATTTATAATACACAAGTATAATTTTCCAAGTTGGTAAATAGAACATATTTCATTTAGCAGTTTGTTAACTCAGTTTACGCTTCTAAAAGAAGATTCATGGAGGCGGAAGCAAGAACTGAGTAAGCAAGAAATGTAGACTATGGTAAATATGCATCTAAAGGCAATTGTGATTAATACTATAATAATACATTAGAATTTCTTTATAATTCTAATCACATGTCAAAGACAGTAATATTCAATTTTATAAAAAATTATAAGTATTACATTTTGACCATCAAGCTTTTCCCCAGCCAACCCAATATAAAAGCTACTGAGCTTAATTTACACATCCTTTCCCAAAATATTCTTCTTCAGCTCATCAGGGATTATCTCCTCTCTACCACCTGCATACCTGGACTCCCTGCAGCCACTGTGGCCACACTACTTATTGGCCCATAGTGCTAGTTCTAAAGTAGCTGATGACAAAGGCTGGCTAATGTCAACTGATCGAGTCATTTGTCTACTTCAGGCATCAGATGACTATGACCCACAGGCCTAATTTAACCTATATCCTTTTTTTTTTTTTTTTTTTTTTTTTTACAGACCAGGAGTTAAGAATGGTTTTCATATTTTTAATGGCTTGTAAACAAACAAGCAACAAAAACAAATATGTGACAGAGATAATATGTAGCCTGAAAAAGCTAAAATAGTTATCATCCGTGCATTACGGAAAATATTTGCTGACCTCTGGTCTACTAGTTGCCCAGCACTTGTTCATTTGAGTATAGATAGAGAGATAGATATTTGGACATTAATATGTGATATAAATATTTCATACTTTCTGAGCACTTCCATATATTTGCACATGAAATTTCATCCTAGACTTTCTTTCCTCCAATGTTCTAGGCTTTTGTCTTCCAGACCCCTGACCAAGTTAGGGCATTTGCCACTTACAGAGAATATATATATTTTAATGCCATATATATGTATGTGTGTGTGTGTGTATGTGTGTATATGTGTGTGTGTGTGTGTGTATATATATATATATATATATATTCTCACCTGAGGCCACGTCTTCTTACACACAAATTAAGTGACCAGGTGCACTGCTCTCAGCTCTGACTGTTTGGAAGATTTCTCCCCTCTAATAGCACTCAGGGCCATGCCAGAATGTGGTTGTGAGGCTGCTACTATACTTTTTCAGCTGGCTCATGCATATTAGGCCAACCCACCCATAAACCTAGCTTGGGCTTTATGTCCATCTTCAGCTACTCAGATGGACCACCCAATGTGGCAACAAGTCCGAGCCCTGGGAGGGTAATGATACAAATGTATGGCAGTCTTTGCTACCAACTCATGCAGCTTACTTGTCTCTTATGGTCCTAGTCATGCTTAATCTAAGTTGCACCATTTCCATCTTATGCTGGGCTTAGTAGACATTATGACTTGGCAGGCCATCAATACACCGTCTATAATGGGTAATTATGATACAGGCTCATTCTGTCTAGACTGATTCCTCAGAGTTTCTTTTTTTGTGATCTTTATTTTTCTTAATGCACAGGCTTTTTATATTGCAGGATGTCTTGTATTGATATTTTCACATGATTACATTTAGGTGATATAATTTAGGCAGGAATTCTACTAAAACAATGTGTCCTTCCCAGTGTCATATACAGGTATTGGGAGATAAGTGATATTGACTCATTCTCAAATTAGTAATGTTAAAATATAATCACTTGATTAAGGTTTGCTACCATCAATTTTTTAGCACTTCCTTAATTTCTCCGTGCATTGGGAAGATTTTTCCTCTCTATGGTCTGTCAGGATACCAGCACTAGATTCAGCAGTTTCTTAAAGAAGTCATGCCTCCTTTGAACGTGAAAGAGTGTGTAAACATCAGGATCCGCATGCTAGGCATAATCAGGATTATTTTATTTCCTTGGTTATAGGTCATCTCAACAGAAAAATTTAGAAAATATATGTGTATGTCAGAAACTGTGGGTTCTGAGATTTTACACTACTTGGAAACTAAGAAATTAACCTGCACAGGTTCATAGATGCAGACAGAAGACCCAGAATTCCTGGATTTATTTCTCACAGCAGGAAGCATGAGCTTCCCCAGGGGGCCGATCTGTAGGTTGGTCCAGGTGGATGCTTCCCACACAGTAGATTTATGTCACCACTGAGGAAACTTGACTTCTGGGAAACCTCACCATTACAAAGGAGCTGAAGAAAACGTGCCCCAACTTTGCACTTGAGTGAGACATTATCTTTACTAATCTGATCGGAAAGCAAATATGTCTTCTACAAATATGTCTTCTACAAAAACTCAAATTAACACTCTTCATCTCTTCAAATATGTCTTCTACATATGTCTTCATCTCCCCAGAGGGAGAGAGGGAAGGGTTGTGTTTATCCTACAAGGCTTTTTGCTATAAAATATCTTTGGATAGATAACTGAAACAGATGTCTTTAAGACATTTTATTTTCCCCCTCAGAATAAGGTCAAAAACACAAGAGACTCATTAATAATTATTTCTCAATAAGTTTGTGTGTGTGTGTGTGTGTGTGTGTGTGTAATGAATTCATGTAAATAGCTCTAATTTCAATCCACAGGGTATATTCTAGTCTTCTCTGCATATTAATAATGCTCTTCTGACTTGTAATATTTTTATATATTTACTTCTTACCTAATGCCTTGATGAATGGAAAATACTTTTACATTTGACAATTTACACTGCTGAAAAATGTAAACATACTAAATAAAATTTGTATTTGTTGATAGTTCTTTTAAAAGGAAAATTTGTATAGTTTTATTAAATGTATTTTTGAACAAATAATTTAATACATTTTGATGATTACATATACCCATGCACCCCATACACTATCAATATATTGAATATTTCCAGCATCACAATAATTCGTTTCTACTTATTCTCATTCACCCACCTCCAACACTTTTCTGAATGTTTTTACTACAGGTTATTCATTTTTGTTTTAGAACTTTACGTAAAAGGAACAATAGAAGATGTATATTTCTTTTTAAATTTGTTTCAATTAGTGTAATATCCATAAGATTCATCCAAGTTGGTACGTGTATTATAAATTTGTTTGTTTGTATTATTGAGTGGCCTTTTATTGCATTTTATGGAAATAACAGTGTGACAGTGCCTTCTTCTATAAATGAAAACTGGAATTATTTCTGATATATATAAGTCAAGCTGCTACAATCATTCGGATTTGATTATCTTTGTAGACATATGTTGCTATTTCCTTTAAAGTAAAATTATAAGAGTAGAATTGTACTTTAAAAAAAGATATCTAATTTATTGATATGTCCATCTCATCTTAATTATTACCTTTCTCTTCTGCCTTTCCTTCAAACTTTTTGGTACATACAAGTGAGATTAATGACAGGTCATCATTCTGTTCCATGAATCACCATATTAAAATTTGCTCTGAATAGAGGAACAAGCAAAGTGCTATGGAAATAAAAAGAAAGATTTTAATTAAGAATCAGGAAAGATATTTTGGAGGACTAGACATTTTGAGATATGTCTTAAAGGGTAGTCAATATGTGTGGGGAAATGTAATTAAGGAACTTTCCATCCTTCAATAACCGAATATAAAAGCATGGGGGAATGTAGGATCATAGAATATTTAGAAAGAGTGAGAAGTTTAGGATAGAAATGCACACTGTAGAATAATGTGGTTATAAATTATACTGAATGACACATGGAGACAAGATTTGTAGATATTAGAATATTGTTTTAATTAGCAATTTGGACACTTTTATTTCCATAAGCAGCTTTTTTGCCCTTTATTTTGTCTTTTTAAATTTATTTTTTATTTTACTTTAACTTCCAGGAAGCATGTGCAGAATATGCAGGTTTGTTACATAGGTATACATGCACCTATCAGCCAGTCATCTAGGTTTTAAGCCCTGCAGGCATTAGGTACTTGAGGTTACGGGGAAGGGGAGGGAGAGTATTTTGCTTTTTTTGCTTTTTTTTTTAAACATTGAACTAATTCTCTGAAACAAATAGCACTGCTCTATCAAACAAAATGACTTATCTTCTAGTAATAAAATATTACTTTTCAGTTTGACTCCAAAATCAACCTTATATCAATTACACCAAATAATGCTAGAAAACATTAAATAATGATTTTTATTCTTTACATATAAATTTCTATTTATATTAATTCCAATACATATACTTCTATATTTCTATCCTATATTCTATTTTCTTAATATTTACAGAACATATCATGTGCTTCGTATGTTAATTAAAGTATTATCTATAAAAACACATGAAAACTAATACCTATGGATATATTGAGGAAAGTTTCTTATCCTTGTTAGCAGTAAAATTGTAAATAATTATAATTTTATAATTTCATTTTTTGTTTAAAGATTTTATGGATACATAGTAATTGTACATATTTATGGAGTACATATGATATTTTGATACCTGTATACAATGTGTAATAATTAAATCTGGGTAATTGAGATATCTATCCCCTCAAACATTTATGATTTCTTTGTGTTGCAAATATTTCAAAACTATTTTAGCTATTTACAAATACACAATACATTATTTTTAACTATAGTTTTTCTATTTTGCTATTAAACACTAGAACATATTCCTTCTATCAAATTCCTTCTATCAAAAAATCAAAATAATTTTTTACTTATTAATTAACACTCTTCATCTCCTGCTCTCCACTACCCTTCCCAGGCTTTGGTAACCACTATTCTATTTGCTACCTCCATGAGATCAAGTTTTTAGCTCCCACATACAAATGAGAACATGCGATATTTGTCTTCCTGTGCCTGTCTCATTTCACTTAACAATATTTTCCAGCTCCATCTATGTTACTGCAAATGACAGAATTTCATTCTTTTTTATGGCTGAATAATATTCCATTCTGTTTACATGGCACATTTCTTTATCCATTCATCCATTGATGGATGCTAAGATTGATTCAACTTCTTGGCAGTTGTAAATAGTGCTGAAACAAACATGGAGATGTAAACATCTCTTTGATACATTGATTTCCTTTAGTTTGAATTTATACACAGCAGTGGAATTGCTCAATGATGTGGTAGTTCTATTTTTAGTTTTTTTGAGGGACCTCCATATTATTTTCCATAGTGACTGTACAACTTTACATTTCCACCAACAGCATACAAATATTTTTGTCTTTTTCATAAAAACCATTTTAACTGGAGTGAGATGATATCTCATTGTGGCTTCGATTTATATTTACTTGATGATTAGTGATGTTGAGCGTTTCTTCATATACCTATTGGTCATTTGTCTGTTTTCTTTTGAGAAATATATATTCAGATATTTTGCCCGCTTTTTTAATTGGAGATTTTTCCTATTGAGTTTTTTTAAGTTCCTTATATATCCTGGTTATTAAAATTTTGTTTGATGGATAGTTTGCAAATAATTTATCTCACTCTGTTGTTTGTGTCTTCACTTTCTCGATTATTTCCTTTGCTGTGCAGAACTTTTTAGCTTGATGTAACCCCATCTGTCAATTTTTGTTTTAGTTGTTTGTGCTTTTGAGGTCTCACTCAGAAAATCGTTGCCCAGACAAAATTTCTAAGGTATTTCTCCAAAGTTTTCTTCCAGGAATTTCACAGTTTCAGGGCTCTCATTTAGTAATTTAATCCATTTTGATTTGATCTTTGTGTATGGTGAGAGATAGGGGTGTAGTTAATTTTTCAGCACATCGATATCCAGTTTCCCCAGCACAACTTACTGAGGAGACAGACCTTCCTTCAATGTGTGTTCCTGGTGCTTTTGCTGAAAATGAGTTCATTGTAGATATATGGATTTATTTCTGGATTATCTTTTCCATTCTACTGGTCTATTTGTTTTTATACTTGGACCATACATTTTCGGTTACTATGGTTCTGTAGCATAAGTTTAAATCAGGTAATGTAATGCCTCCAGCTGTGTTCTTTTGCTCAGGTTTGCTTTTGCTATTTGAGGTCTTTCATGGTTTCATATAAAATTTTGAATTATTTTTTCTGTGAAGAGTATTCAGATCTAGATATTTTTCATTATTGTAAATGGGATTGTTTTCTTTCTTTCTTCTTTTTTTTTTTGAGATGGAGTCTCACTCTGTACCCCAGGTTGGAGTGTAGTGGCTTGAGTTTTGGCTCACTGCAACCTTTGCCTCCCAGGTTCAAACGATTTTCCTGCCTCAGCCTCCAGAGTAGCTGGGACTACAGGTGCACACTACTATGCCTTGCTAATTTTTGTATTTTTTGTATTTTTAGTAGAGACGAGGTTTCACTATGTTGGCCAGGCGTACTTCAAACTCCTGACTTCAGGTGATCCGCCCGCCTTGGTACCCCAAAGTGCTGGAATTACAGGTGTGAGCCACTGCGCCTGTCCTTTAATTTCTTTATTCAGATTGTTCTCTGATAGCATGTAGAAATGCTGCTGATTTTTGTAGATTGGTTTCATAGCCTGCAAATTTACTAAATTCATTTATCAGTTTTAACGTATGTGTGTGTGTGTGTGTGTGTGTAGAGTCTTTAGAGTTTTCTAAATAAACATTATTTTAAAAATAAATTCTTAAAAATATTTAATAAAAGAATGTCTATATTATGTGATAATTATGCTTTTGTATTCAGTATTGACAAGAAAAGTGCCTTACATACAAGTTATGGTTGAACCATATTCCTCTAGTACTTAAAATATTATGTGAGAAAAATCTTATTAGTTATCAAACTGATTATCTTTTCTCCTAAACCTTTTCAATATAATTATTTATTACTGTTTGTGTTCAGTATTATCTCAAACTGTGGTTATTTTTATAAACTCCCCTAAATATTTTAGAGGTGAATTTTGTCAATGTCCCTCAGCAATATTGCATGGCAACAGACACATTTGTCCAAATGCTTTTCATGGTAAACCAAATTGTTAAAAAAAAAAAAAAAAAGTTATCTTTTTCTTTAGATATTATTCAATTTCTTAAATCTCATTTCAACTTCTTAAGACAGTAACACATGTATGGAAAATTCCATAAATAGAGTTTAATAGCCATTATTTTCTTCCATAAACACTTTTATTTGAAGGTTTTTTACACCTCTAATTAAATTCATCCATCAGCTAATTATATGTCAGAAGAGGAAACTATTGATTAAATTGGTTTACCTAATATAATGTGGATCATCTGCCAGTGAATTTTAAGATAGTCTGTTATAACAGTAAATAAAATTGACTAATCATTATTTCATGAAACAAAACTTTTTGAGTGTTTTGTTCACAAAGTCCTAACAATTGTTTTACCAATCTGAAATTACAACTTTTTCATTATGAAAGGAAAGACATAAGACACAAAGTGAAAATGCTCAGTGAAAGCAGGAGACTTTCCTGAAACCATTAAGGAAATACATCCACAATGAATTACTAAGCTTTAATTTTAAACACTAGTGAATCTGAAATTGCTATTTTTATGATAGGCTCCTTGCAGGTTTCTATTTCCAGTGACAGCTATACTTCAGTAATCATGTAACTATTTGCTACTGCTATAAAGCTCTTACTTAACCATGATCCCATGCTGCTTCACTTTTCTAGTACAAAATCAGATATAACGTTTCTGTTCAGTCATTACAATATTCTTTTTAAGAACTCTAAGAATCAGAAAGTAGATAGGATTTTAAAGGGTGCACCTAATACATGAATTTTCTTTTTATTAAACAAAAATAATATGAAGCAATTTTAAATCCAATTATTTTATTATTCTATATTTTAAAGTTAACCGACCATATTCCAACACTTTATAGCATATTTGAAGCAACTACTGAATTATTAAACATAATAATATCTCTACAGCATTTTATCTGCCATATTTCAATAAACTTCTAAACAGCAACATGAAACACTAGCTACCTTTTATTTGTGAAGGCATTACATATTTGAATGAAACTCAATGTTGTATATTTTAGGCAGAAATTAAAATATATGTATATGTTTCATTCTATAAAACTGCCTCAAATTATGAAATGAAATAATCTTTACAGAAACCAATACGTGAAACAGCATAACTTGAGAAATTGATACATGATTAGATACAGAGATATTTATAAGTCAGTTTACCCAGTAGACTGTTAACAGTCTGTTAACAAATCAGCTAAATAAGGTAAGGCATACTCTACAATCTGGATAGAGGAGTGAAAGAAAACACCAGGAAAATTTATGCAAACTAGGTTATTCTGGTGGCAGAGTCCTTCTGTGACTATCAGAGCCTTATCAAAGGGACCAGGACTTGTGTCATTAAAAGACACAGGAACACAAATCATGCATTGAGTTACTGCTATGGTCAGGTTACTGGTATGGTATGGTCCCTCTTTTGTATACAAATCTTTGAGAACCTCTTGACTGCCACATCTAGATTACTTTAATTTTTCCTCTCCGTTTGCCTCTTACTTTTCCCGTTCTCCTTTTCTGTCTAGCTGTTATTCTACATCTCATTTTTCATCCTCCCTTCCTCTCTTTCTCCTTCCCTCCCTTCCTCTCTTCCTTTCTTGTTCTCTCTCCCTCTTCTTCTTGTTCTTTCCTGCTATATCTTTCTTCCCCTTCCTTCCCCTTCCTCTTCCCTTCCCTTCCCTTCCCTTCATTTCCCTTCTTCCCTTCCCTTCCCATCTTCCACCTCCTATCCTGACCTCCCAATAGCTATTTTCTGTCTTGCCAATAGAAAATTACTTTCCCTAGATCATTTGAATAGTGAGCCTAGTATAAGGGGAAGACAGTTACATTCTAGAAATATTAGAAACACCTGGTTTTGCACTGTTACACAGTCTTAACTGGGTTTGGATGATTGCACTGATCTTTACATTTTTAACAACATACTCATTTCCTCTTTCTTCTCCTTGCAATTCCTAATTAAAAAAAAAAAAACTGAGTGCCTTTGAATATCTTCAGCTCCAAGCTTATTAAAAATTATTGTTAACTGTGATGAACAACTAACTTTATTAATTTGTATATAGTCTAATTCTGTTGCCAAACTGCATATTAGTAACTAGTGAGTATAATTTTATAAACATTATTTGAAAAACTATAAATGGACAGCTCATTTTCTAATATGGAAATACTATAAAATACAAGGAATCTCAGAGAGTGAGAAAAAAATGTAACCGTATTTTAATATGACCATGAACGTTTTCATTGAGGAGAAGAAACTGAACTCAGCTTTACAAAGTGGGTAATAACTTGACAGTAGTTAAGACAAATTATTCAGGGCCAGTTTAGAAAGTTAAAATCATGTGGTTATTCACTTCTATGAACAAACTTGCAGCAACAGAGAAAGAAGTAGTGTAATATCATTAAAGCCTATGGCCAATTATGGGAATATTGAAATGTAAAACAGGTTTGGGCAAAAATTTCCAAGGAATTGACTTTTTTTATTAATAAGAATACATTTAATTTTAAAAAAAGAAAAATGCTGGTGCATAAGAAAGGATAAAGTAATACTTTGTTAGTAAAAGAAATGTAATGAATATATGTAGTTTGAAAAAATACGAAAGAAATTAAAAAATCAGCTTCATTTCTACTTTTGGAATCGATCAAGTCATTGACCATTTTGAGGGTCAGTTTATTAAGTCTAAAATTGAAGTGATGATAACAATAATACATTTTAAATACCTTATATGTGGAAAGAATTAAAAGATCATCTATATTAACCTACTTTGTATGTGAAGCTATTAAAAAAATAAGACAGTATGTGGACAGGAATTTCAATGGTCTAGAACAGCCATGTGGAACACATAAAATACTAATCCTTCTTTATCTCTGTGGACTAATAATGAACCTTTTCCATAAATGAATAAAAATCAAAGAATAGAACCCATAAATATTTGGAAATGTGACCAGATAATTTGAAATCAGTAAGTAAAATGGGACCTTTAAAAAACATATGTTTAACATTGCTTACCACTGAACAAAATAAAGATTATATTGTGAGCTTTTTCTTCACGTATTAAATTGGCAAAATCAGTAATATACAAAATACTTGATATTGATAAGACTGTAGAGAACAGGGACTTAAATTGCTCATAAAAAGTGTAAATATAAACCCTTTGTGCGGCATTTCAACATGTAAATGCATACACAATGCCAGCAATTTCGACATTTAAACAATTACACAAGAAACTGTGGACTATCCTCTGGAATCCAGAATATATTTAAAAGTCAGAAGGAGTTATTTATTTGTTTCTTTGTAGTTGTTAACATGTTCATGTGTCAAGTTTGCAGCAAAACAATATCAACAAACAGGGTGTTATAAAGATCTCAAACTATGGTAATGTAAATTTTGTTTTCTTTTGATCTTCTTAATAGAATACATGCAGGATATTTTACTTCTTTTATTTTTATCTAATTCACTGTCTTTATTTTCTCTGTGAATCCAGAACCCATAAATTGCACTTTATAGACAATCATCTCTCTTCCTACTCTTATTACTGGTTATTTTGAAGCTTACTGTTGATTTTGATGAATTATGCTTAAAAGGAGAATAATTTTAGCACTAAATTTAATTGCCTCACTTCCCACTTCCTACCCAATGGCAATAATATCAGTTTCTGACAAGAAGTAATCATAAATTATGATATCAGCTGGCTTAATTATCATGACTATTTTGTGCTGTGTTGCTAATTAGAGAAATCAATTTTAGAAACATGCTAAGTCTATCTTTAGTGTTTTCTCATATCTAAATGTGAATAAAGATATGACAATATCCATGGATCAATTAAAAGGTAATTTATAAGGTATATCTGTTGTCTTAATTAAAAATCATCCATAATTTGAGAAATAACTCAAATCACAATCTTTTGCTAGCTTCACAATGGACTTTCTAAAACCCGAGTTAAATAAATGCATAATAATTTGCTGCCTACTAAGTTACTGATTATCTTGCTTGCCCTTTTTCTAGTCGCTCAATAAAAATAATCCATTTCATATTTATATTTTTATTCAATTCATAGAACTTTCATTCTTGCAATGAGCAAGACAAGACAACCACCCTTACTGAAAAGAGAAATAGCAGAAGAATAAATTATTTTTTCCTTTTAGTTCGTATGAGACTTTAACACAGATTTTGTTTTCAGGTCCGTGCTCTCTTTGAATATAACAGAGTTATCTGTATACCATGAAAACAAGCAAGAAATTAGACATTGACTTTCATGTATTTGCTTAGAAATTTTAAGGTACATTAAAAAGGCATTCATTTGTATTAAGCACATATAGTAGATGCTTACATATTCAGAAATTATAAAGACCAAGTATCCTCTTAGTCTTTATAATTTCTGAATACATAAGGTAGAATTCCAACTGGTGGCAGATGTATCCTTTGCTGAAGGATTTTTCTGGCTGTTGGAACCCAGTTTGTCTACGCAAGTGGCAAGTCAGAATTACTGTGGAATTAATAACACACTACCAAACAAATGACTGATAAAGAATTAATAAGTAAATGCACTGCTCATTTGAGTGGCATTACTGAACAGTGTGTTCGAATCTGGCTTTTCAAGGCTCTAGTGGGATTAAAGTTTTGTCACCTCCAGCAATAACTTGTAAAATAGTAAAACAATTTTATTGATAATGATACCCTCCTTCCCAATCACAATCTCATGTTTGTTTCCTTGTTTCCACGGGTTTCTCTCTAAATTAAACTACTTTCACTTAAAAAAAAAAAAAAAAAAAAAACTACCAAAACAAACAAATAAGCAAGATGCATGAAATGTTGAAATATTTTTTATTCAGTTGTCAGAAAATTAATATGATTCAAGCCGACTAAGAGTTCCAAAAGTAAAATACTAGCAAAGTGCAGAAGATTAAAGGACATAAGAATGGTTGAGATAAGCTTACCTAACCCAATTCATTAGTTCACTCTTTAAAAAATCTTTAAAATTTGTTAAGCATGAGTTTGCTGTAAAAAAGTATCAGATCATGGCATCAAGGAAAAAAAAATTGCTTCACATTATTTTTTTTCACATGATTATCACTGACTGGTATTCCTCTTTTATGTTCCCCTTTTTGAAGATATGTGGGGAAATAGGAAGAAACATTTTAGTAGAGTAGTTGGAGAAAATAGAGAAGACAATGTAGGAGTTACCAAGGGTTACCAAGAAGTGGCACAAGTTAGATAAAGTATTTTGATCTAAAGGTGGCCTAAAGAAAAGCCATTTTGTTAAGGCGAAACTTCATTTGAACTACACTTGAAAATAAATCATTTTCCACATCTGAAAAGTTTGTAATATTGAAGCTGATATTTCCTTGTTAAGATCTTTTTAAATAATTGATAGTGGATTCTTTTTATGACACAGGGTTTTATTTTGCTCCCTGTCATATACATCATTTCTTTTTCATAAACGTAGTGTACTGAGGATTTCAAATATCTAATTAAAAATAATTTTAAACTATTCCTCTACCCTTACCTGTATACATATTTCTGCTTGTTTAAAATTCTGAACTTGCTTCATTTAACTTTTAAGAAAGCAAAGATGCTACTGTCTGAATGTTTGTGTTTCTCAAAATTCACATGTTGAAATTCTTTCCCCTAAGGTGATGGTATTAAGCCCATTTTTGCCTAGTGTTCCCTTATTGGAATGCTAAGCTTGTGAGAGTTATTTATATCCTACTGCTCAAGGTCATCGCCAAGGTCTGATTTTTCACACACAAAACTTGCAACCTCCAGCATAAATGGGTTAGCAGACAGGGCCTTTTGGGAGATGATTAGTTCACGAGAACAGAGCTAGTTCACTAATTCAATATTTCTATTAGCGTTCTTATAAAAGAGGCCCCAGAGAGCTGACTTGCCACTTGTACCACGTAAAGACGCAGTGAGAAAGGGCCCTCCACGAAACCAAAGACAGACACTCAAAAGACACTGAACTTGCTGGCACCTTGATGCTGAACTTCCCAGCCTCAGAACTGTCATAGGTGAATTCTGTATTATAAGCTACTCAGTCTATGGTATTTTGTTATAGCAGCCCAAATGGAGTAAAACAAAGGCAAAATATTCAGTGATGACTATTTAGTAAGAGAAAGACAACAAAAGGAACATTCAAGAATCTGAAATCCTGTGATGCTGACTCAGCTTTAGAACTAAGTTCAAGATCTACTAACTGTTTTCCAAAGAAGCACTGAAGATTTTTCTAAGCAATTGTATCTACCCCAAAAGACTAAAAGTGGTCTGAAACATACAAATTGTTGCACAGAGAGATTTATCTATACTTGCCTGCAGAGAGCTCCATCTCTAGTTTGTGATTATGAGTTTGGATTATGAGTTATATAGGCCTTAATAAAGCAGTACATGGATTATCAAAAATTAAAATGAGACAATAAGATATATATTTTTGTAAATCAGTTCAGCAATATTTTTAAAAGAAGAAGAAAGAAAATGTGATTCAATAAGAAGAGAAAAAAACTAAAAGAAAAAGTGTAGCCATCAAATAATGGAAAAACAAATTGTTTTACAGCAGATACCACAACTCCACAACTGATGAATGTACTCGTATAAAAAACAGAGAAAATACAGAGTCTGAAAACAGCACTACTCACTTCTGTAAGCATATGAGAGACACCTGGGCAAATATTGTGATAATTTTCTCTGGCTCATGAGAAAAACATAATTTATTCATGAAAGATAATGAAGGATATTTTTATAATTCTCTCGCCACGAGAAAACTACTTAACAGTAATTATAAGGAGGCCCATTATTATCTTTCAATACTTGATAATTATATTCAGTTTCAAGAAAGAAATGGAACTTATATTCCCATCTTTCAGCAATATTAAAAAAAACGCTAATTAAGGTTTTAGAGAAAAAAAATATATACCTGCAGGAAAATGAAGAAATATCTTTTACCAAAGTAATAGAGGGTGGCTTACAATGTGGTATATTATACAGAGTTAGTAAATCAAATCTGTTCTCCTATCTGATCATGCAATGAATTCCAGATTTGTAATTCTTTCACAATCAATTTAATCATACCATTTCTGCTTAAATAAGATACAATCTTCAATAAAGAACCATGAAAATTAAAATATGTGTTTTGCTTCTCTGTGTTCTGTCTATTCCGGTCACACACAGACCTTTTCCATTAAACATGCCAAGCCCTCCCCCATCTTTTTTTTTTTTTTTTTCCTTTTCTGTGATGGATTCTCACTGTCACCCAGGCTGGAGTGCAGTGGCACGATCTCGGCTCACTGCAACCTCCACCTCCTAGGTTCCAGCAATTCTCCTGCTTCAGCCTCCTGAGTAGCTAAGATTGCAGGCACTCACCACCAGGCCAGGCTAATTTTTGCATTTTCAGTAGAGATGGGTTTCACTATGTTCGGCAGGCTGGTCTCGAACTCCTGACCTGAAGTAATCCACCCACCTCGCCCTCCAAGAGTGCTGGGATTAAAAGCATGAGCCACCATGCCAGCCCAAACTCCCTCTGACACAGGATCATTTTATTTTTTTCTTTTTTTCCTGCAGTAATTTTTCCTGAGATATTAGTATGGCTTTTTTACTTGTTTCAGTTGTCTGGTCAATTTTCACCTCCTTATAGAATCTGTCACTTAATACTCCATCTAAAATAAACTTCATCTTTTCTGTAATCCATTGTCTTGTTCTTTTTTTCACTGTAGAGCACACTACTACCTGCAATTTGTTAGTTATTTCATATTTGACCTATTCTAGGGGCTGCCAAATAATGCTTTTGCTATTTTTTCCTCATTTTAAGAACCCCAAGTCTAGAAATACTTTGCATACTCAGGTCACTTGTATTAAAAAGTCATTATTATTATTATTATTGTTATTATTTTAAAAACATATTTGGCCAGGAGCGGTGGCTCACTCCTGTAATGCCAGAAGTTTGGGAGACCGAGGCGGGTGGATTACCTGAGGTTAGGAATTCAGGACCAACCTGGCCAACATGGTGAAAACCTGTCTCTACAAAAAAATACAAAAATTAGCCAGGTGTGGTGGCAGACATCTGTAATCCCAGCTACTTGGGAGGCTGAGACAGGAGAATTGCTTGAACCAGGGAGACCGAGGTTGCAATGAGCCAAGATTGTGGCATTGCACTCCAGCCTGGGAGACAAGAGCAAAATTCCTTCTAAAAAAAAAAAAAAAAAAAAAGACATATTTAATGGCCAGTTAGGACTTTTGATCATCAAGAAAAAAATCTCAGTTGCCAAACTCGTTAATATACATACCCAGTTCAAATACAGGTGGAAGTTCTAGTTTGTTTCAAAACAGGAAGTGGGTTCCAGCACTTGGCCTTGGCAAATCCTTTACCTTGGCCTGGTTAGCCCTGAAGCTTGTGTGTGCCTGAGCACTGTGCAGCCAGGAAAATTTCCAGCTGAAGAGTGAAATTCTCATGATCTCCATGACAAAAGCAGGCGTTTAAAAGTGATACCAACAGCAACCCCAGTTCTCCTTTGAAAACACAGCCATGGTTAAAGAACTCACAGTGAGGTTCCAGGGAAGGCAGGTTAGCTGGAGGTCCTTGGTCCTGAATCCTAGATGTTATACTGATCCTAGATGACCTTGGGCTGACTATTCTCTGGTGTGAGCGTTACTTTTTCCATCTGTAAAATGAGATAGTTTCGGTATTGGAGGTCCTTTAAGGAGCTAATGTTCTAGGAAGTCTTACGAACACTGACGGAGAATCAGGCTGCCCCAAGGGTCTTGGAAACCAGCTGACTTCACTTGCCCAAAGAATTTCTGAGAAAGCCTCTTGGCTCCCTCTTCAAGATGAGAACGGTTATTTACCTTTGGCATTTTGCTTAAAAAAATTCTTTTCAAACGTATAGAAAAATAAATATCTAAGGCAAAAGAAAAAAGTTATTATGTAAATAAAGTTTTATTGAAACACAACTACATTCAAAACAATACTTGGCTGACTGTGGTGGCTAGCACCTGTTATCCCAACACTTTGGGAGGCAAAGGCGGGCAGATCACCTGAGGTCGAGAGTTTCAGACCAGTTTGGCCAATATGGGGAAACCCCGTCACTACTAAAAATATCAGCAAAACAAAACAAAACAAAACAACTGCTGGGAATGGTGGTGCAGGCCTGTGATCCCAGTTGCTGGGAGTCCGAGACGCCAGAGTCGCTTGAACCCAGGAGGCAGAGGTTGCAGCGAGCCGAGATCGCACCACTGCATTCCAGCCTGGGCGAAAGAGTGAGACCTTGTCTAAAAAAACAAACAAACAAAAGCCTTGTTTTGGCTGATATCAGGCTATAAAGGCAGAGCTGAGTGTTGTAATAGACAATAAATAGCCGCAAATGCATTTTAGTGATTACTTCTGTGAGGTTCATATTTTTCAGAATTTTTTAAAATAAACTTTCATCATCAGGATTGCTTCAGGAATACAGGAAATGTAAACCATAATTTTACAGTAGGATCATTGTATATGCTTAAGTTTGTTTTGCTAGCCAGTTTTAGATAGCTGAAGATATTTCATTTTTAATTCAATTTTTCTCTGAATTCTAAATATTGATGCATTGACATAGTCTCAGCACCGAGGATTTTTCTATGTCTCTTAGAGAAGAAAATCTTTCTATTGTCTGTGGTTAACGTAAGTGTCTGATATTTCAGTGTCGATTTCTCCCTACTTTTTCTATAGCTTAAGAGGAGTATTGTAATAAATTCTAGCAGTCACACTTTTGGGCCAGAAAGTTTGCATATTTTTGTGGCTATTCTTGAGTATGTCATATTGCTTTGTACAATAGTTTTACCAACTTATGAGATAATGTCATTGATAAGATCTATCATTATATTTTAAAGAAGTTTTTTAGAAAATAATGAAAAATACGGTCTTCATAGGTCTGAACATTTGAAGTGGTAGGTGTCATTTATTCATCCATTCACTCATTCATAATCATTTAAAGGTAATCCTTTAACAAATATTTAAGTTCCCCTACATTTTGCCAATCTGGACAATGTTCAGAAGGCACTGCCTTATGTTGCTCAGAGAATAATGGAAAACAAAAATATGTAAATATGCACATATATATATATACACACACTCATATATATATGAAAAAAGTTATTCTGTAAATAAAGTTTTATTGAAACACAACTACATTCAAAACAACTCATATATATATGAGTGTGTGTATATGTACGTAGACAGACACAGGTGCACACGCACACACACACTCCACAATACATGCTATGGTAGATTCCTCGCAAGTAGAAGAAATACAGAAAGGAATATAGTTAGGATACATAGGAAACACCAGGGCTGAAGCAGGGACAGTTAAAAAGAGCCAGACTGTAAAGAAATTGGGATAACATGCCCTGAAGTTTTTAATCATTTGTAGACAATAAGAAGTAGAAGATTTTTAAGGAGGATGACAATAGAATCAGATTTGTGTTTTACGGTAAAGTATGGATAGGAGTAGAAGACACTAGTGGGAAGGGTTTGACTTTATACCCGATTCAAAGAGTTTGTCTAGGCTTAATAGAAGTTCACTTTGATCTAAAATAACGATGGTTGATGAAAAGTGTAAGGAAAAGTTTCTTGGAAACATGGATGCTGCCTTAACTTTTTACACACAAAATGATAGGAAAAAAAAAAGAAAAGTAGCAAAAATAAAAGTGAGAGTGAGAGGTTAGGAAAGACCCCACCTGTATCTAACTTTTTTATCCTTCTACTTTACCTTCCTCCTTCTTGATAATGCTAACAAAATCGTATTTTCTCTGTCTCTGTCCCTTTTTCTTTTTGTCTGCTCTAAGGCAAGAAGTCAAAATGACCTCAGACTTGAGATTGCTGCATTTATAAATATGCTACTAAATCCACTTGTACTTGATGAAGACTAGAAACATTTAAAAAATGTTATATTACATTTTTTTCTAGTAGAAGTATGGTCAAATTACTTTTATTCATATGGATACATGTTTGCTTTCTTCTTTATTTACAGGAGATGTAAAGTATTTCAACAATCAACCACAGAACAAGACATATTTAAATTCTGATGCAATTTCACACGAAAAAGTAGATAAATTTAAAAGAAATACATTCAGTAGAATACACTCTGGATAAATAAATTTTTAAAAAATCTACTAGGTTGGTGCAAAAGTAATTGCAGTTTTTGTCATTACTTTCAAAGGCAAAAACCTCAATAATGTTTGCACCAACTTAATAAAGTACAGGTTATTTTTGTAAATATCATGTGGGATTCAAAAAGAAACTTAGAAGTTACTTTACCTTAATATGTTATGATCTCCTAAGTTTTAAATAAGTAGATCTAGAAAAGTCATTCAGACTCCCATTTCCACTTTCTCTTTTCTCAGGTATCCCTGCTGGATGCTGTCCATTGTCCCATTGCCTTACACATTATGGCTGCTTGGGTTAGAACTCAGAGGAAAATTGAATTAAAAATGAAATTGTTTTCAAATATCTAAAACTGGCTAGCAAAATAACTTACACTTAAACATATACAACGATCCTAATGTAAAATTATGGTTTATATTTTCTATATTCCTTATATAAATAGCATAATGGATATCAACGTAGACTCTCTCATTATCTGAAAAAAAAAAAAAAGCCACTAGATATTGCACATGTGTCTTACAGTGAATTTAAAACAAAACTCAAATCTCAACTCATGTAGTTTAGGAAAATATTTAACTTTTAACACATGGTCTCAATACAGTCATTAGACGCTATCTCTTCCCATTATGATGGAGCAATTGGAATAAATATTGATATATTGACATAATCTCAATATTGATGTATTAACATAATCTCAGCACTGAGGATTTTCCTATATCAAGTTTTGTTCTAATTGTCCATGATAATAGGCAGACATAATTCCTAATGGCTGGATTGAGACTGTGTCTCAAAAGTTAAATATTTTCCTAAACTACGTGAATTAAGATTTGAGTTTTGTTTTAAATTCACTGTAAGATACATGTGCTACAACTAGTGGCTTTTTTTCAGATAATGAGAGAGCCTACATATATATACACACACATGCACACACATATAAATATATGTCCATCTCTCTATGGAAATATATATATATCCATTTTGCTATGTATGTAGGCATAATAAGATAAAGTAAGAAAGAGTAAACTATGTAAAGTGCTGAATAAAATCCGTGTGTGTGTGTGTGTGTGTGTGTGTGTGTGTG
>NW_012118343.1:336679-367849 GCF_000951035.1 Colobus angolensis palliatus
GCATGGGAATTTTAAATTCTATCAGACATATTAAGTTACTCATTAAAATACCTGTATCAATTTACATTCCCACCAGCAATGAATGTATAGCATACATTTTCTGTGTCATACCTTAATACTGGGTTAATGGCATTTTTCATTTGCTCTGAAGTCTTCCTCTTTTTGCTTCTTTTTTTCTTATTCTGCATTAAGTGCTTTATAATTTACACTTCTATTATTTTAGTTATTAGCCTTGAATTTGTAGCACGTATTTTAAATGAGTCAAAATTTATATATGTTTATTCTAGTTCTGAATAAGATAATATATTTTAACTTCTATTTGAAAAACTTCTTCATAAATTCTAAATAGTTTTTGTCTAGCATTTTAATTAAAACCATGTTTAAATACATGGACAATTATTGTTATTTTCTTATCACAGAATATTTTCTTGGTTGACCAAAATGGAGTACTTATTTCTTCTTTTATTTTACTATAATATTTTGAATATTTTTCTCTCTTTTCAGTGAATTGTTTTTATTTCCATCTATAATTCCTGGCCTTCAACTTTTTCATTTAACAGGTTTCATAGTATTCAAATTTCATAGTATTAAAAGTAAAACATATTTACATGTATGTTATTTGAAGTTGATTGGTTTGTTTTATATAAAGATCTAATTTCAATTTCTTTTTAGAATTTTTAGGCTAAGACTCATTGCAGTTTGCTATCTATTGTTGCTAATAAGTAGTCCTCTCTCAATTTATAAGGGTTTTTTTTCTACAAGCTGATTCTTCCTCCATAATACTGCGGGAGCACTATGAATGCTGAATGAATAATGAATGCTAAAATAGAGAAGATAATTTACTAATCAGAATGATTTTCATCCAGAGTTTGACGTGAATTTAGTTTTTACAAAAGCTCAATAATGATTACATACTTGCATAGGTTACATTTTCAAATTTCACATAAATCTACCATTTGATAATAAAGAATAATATGTCATAAAAAAATGAGAAAAATAACAAAATTGATTTATTAACTTGCCTAGCTTGGGTTTGCTCCCAAAACAGAATCTGAATCTAGGAACTACACTCAGGTAATTCATTTGGAGAACCTATGCCAATGACCAGAATTAGAAAGACTGGGAAGAATAAAAGAGAAAAAATCCATTTAAGGGTGAAGAATGAGTTGCTTATTTCTGTGCTAAAATGGACATCATTGTTGCTGGGATAGTCCAAGTGACTTTTTACCATGCATCCCAGAATTGTCCATCTGCAACACAAATGAAGCGAATATGTATCAATTGGATTTTGCTGCTCATGGATCAAATGTTGTCCCAGAATTTTTATATCCTTTCCACTTCCAAGTTCATACATGCAAAAAGTTCCCAAGTTTTAATAATCAAAAGGATTAAGCAGACACCACTGAGCATACTTGCATAAAGGTCATATTTGAAGGCAAACAATATGCTCCAATAAGAAAAAAAAGTGCAGAAAGTATCAGGTCCTGGAGACATTCCATGCACCAGCTCCGAGAGGCCTTATTCTCACACACACACGTAGACAGTGTTTTTTCTGCAGCTTGAACTACCGACTTCTGAGTGAAGAATCTTGGTTGCCAAAGAGCTCAACGCAGAAGATCTAGTGAGGGTTTGCAGTACACCAAGGGCCACTAAATCAAGAAAGCTGACTTAACTGATCAGGCTCATAGTAAACTACCAGTAAAGAAACTGATTTGGAGATCATCAGGAGAGTTTCAACTTTAAACTGCACATCATAAGTCTTGCACTTACCTTAGCTAAGAGTCAAAAACGGGATATCCAGGAATCCCCAGAGACAGAGATGAAGCTTTTTCAGCCCAGCTGTAAATCAGCTCTGTATCCACAGTGCATGTGGCAGAATGGCTGAGCAGGCTCCTGCAGGCATCCACATGGTAGAGAGGCTGTCCAAGGCATAAAGCAAAAGATTTGAGATACAGCTGAGCAAGGAGTTTTCATGATAACTCTCAAATATTATCTGTCAGTATGCTAGTGATCACAAAAGGTGGGGATAAGAGTGTGTAAAATGAAGCATGAAAAATATTCAACACATAGAAAAAGGATTCAGTGTCTTTCATTGCAAGGGCCCTTAAACTATATTACTTGTATTTTATACATAAAAACTTAACATTTCTTAATAGATAGCTTTTTATTTATCTTACAGAAAGAGATCTGAAGGTGATAATGTATCACATTTTGCCAACATCACTGTACCATTTCCAAGTTTCTTGGAGAAATTTGTTTATTTATCTTTCACAAGAGTCTTATAACACCTCTCCAAACAAAAATAATATTAACATTAATATTAATAATGAAAGATAAGTTTTGTTTTTAAAATAGATTGATAATCAGAAGAAATAAATATTTACTGAGTATAACATATTTGTATAATTATAATCTAGTCCCAATATGTACATAAGTTGGCAACTAGTAATAAAGAAATATCTTCAAATGAAAAATCATGATTAATACTTTGTACATTTCTTTGGGATCATCTATTAATATTTAGCATTTCCAGCCATATAGGATAGTTCTGAAATATGAGTAGCTTGAAAGTATTAGGAGTATTTTTTTTTTGTTGTTTGTTTGAGACAGAGTCTCGCTCTGTCGCCCAGGCTGGAGTGCAGTGGCACCATCTCCACTCACTGCCAACTCTGCCTCCCGGGTTCACGCCATTCTCCTGCCTCAGCCTCCTGAGGAGTATTTTTTAAAGACAAAACTCAGTTTAACATTTTCAACAACCCATACTTATTTAAAAAGTCGAGGATTATCAGAAGATGTTCAGCATCTCTCAGTGACTCTGAGTTGGAAAAAGAAAATCCAAAGGCTCTAAAAGCTTTTACAAAATTTAGAAGAGTAATTTGGAGTGACACGGATGAATTCATAAATAATATAAATATTAGAAACTTTTAGGAAAACGTCATGCCTTTTTATATAGAAATAGTTGTGGAATTAATACAACTTCATGTTTAAATATGGGATACATATTTCACTTCTTAATTTGCATAATTCACTCCTCCCACATAGAAAAAACAAATGTTTCCATCAATAAAGTACACAATCCTTCATGAAATTGACATGTTCTATGTTTTTGCTTTCCCACTGGGAAAATCACATGCAAATATAATATATATTAGCGACTTATGCAAGTTAAAGTGGAAATATAATTGTTCAATAAACAAATTATCTAAGTGAATTTATAAAGAAAAAGGAACTTTACTTTCATGGCAGTCAAATCTCCATTATAATCAGCCTACACAGGATAAATTTTGAAAGATGTATCATAATTATACAAATGTACACAAATGTAAATAAATATAAGAATAATGTTAAATAATTTAAGAATATAAAATGCTAGGTTATAATATAAGAATATGATAAGTAAAATGTGAGAGGAAACTACATGAGGAATAATATTTTTTAATGGTTTTAGTGAATATGAAGAATCAGGAAATAGTAACATATCAGTCAGGATTCAATTAGGAGACCAAACTCACACAGTAATTTGAACAAAATACTTTTTAATTATTATATAATAGGTGATTGATTTTAAAAGGGTAAAGAGCACACAAGACAACACTCTGGATCTGAGGGAGAATATCCAAAAATATATAAACTTGAAGAAGTATCTCCCTCAAGGTTGGAATTCAGACCTGGAAAGAGAAGGTGTGGTTAAAACTCAAAAGATGGAGGAGAAATTCACTGAGTTGTCCAATCATAACTGGTTCAAAGTCAGCTGGCCAAGACTGGCACACAAGAATCTACAAGCCGGAAATGACAAACTCAAAGCCTCTCATAGTGGAACCTATGGGTTTAGGCTGGTAAGTAGGGAAGCTTAGCAGGATCTGGCAAGCTGAAGACATCCTGGTGAGGTTCTGGTAGTCCAAGGCTGGTAAGTCAATTGCTGGGGCAACTCTGAGCCTTATTGAGAATTCATCCAAGGAGATGTCACTGAAACTCCTGGAGGTAAAGGCCACTGCTCATAGACACATAGAACAAGAAAGAAGAAAATAATTAAACACTGGAACCAAGGGGAAAAAAAAAAGCCTTTCTTTCTTCTCTGTCCCTAGAATGTTCTCAACTGCCAACATTTAGCAACAGTTACAATAGAAAAATGCTTACAGAGTCTCCATTTCGCAAAGTAGTCAATGAGGAGTGCATGGGATTGGAGCTTAGAATCAATAAATTGATAACTGGCACACACTCATCTTTCTTTGCTTTAATTTGATTTGAAAAATTATGTTTAATAAATAAATTCAATTGATTTTTTTTGGAAATGAACTTTTAATATATCACTGAAAATAATTTAAATAATTATTATGTCCACACTTACATATCAGGAATACAAATCTGTGTTGACTCTTAGTCTCGTGGCACAAAGTTGATAGAGGAACATTTTAGTATACTTTACATTTACAATCATTACAACAAAAAATATGACCAGGTAATTTAGAAAATATTAATTTACTTATAAAAAATATGTAATACAGAACATTCAAATTATAAACACACTGAGGTATAGTGGGAGAAGGCTAAAGAAAGGAAATCCTGGGCCCATATTATCAGGACTTCTCTGGGCCACTATCTGTTTACTGGGTTCCAAAAAAGCTAGAACCAGTTGGAGCTAAACGGAACTTTTCTATTATTTAGATACAAATAATTAACTAATAGATATCCAATAACACCTGCTTATTCAAATTCCATCACCAATATTACAAACATACTGAACAACTGTTATCTGCCAGGTACCATGTGTTATAAAGTAGTAGAAAACATTAAAAATCTTAAATCTTTATTAGGGAGGAATACGTAAATACAGATAAATTCCATGTCTATTAACTAAAAAACTAGTAGCATAAAGTTGTAAAATATAATCAAATTAATGCATAATTTTATGAAATGATAATGAAAATATCTTATATAACTCAATAAGGAGATGCTAAAATATACATAAAAAACAGGAAATAATATCAAGACTTGTTCCTCCAGATAACAAGAACTATTACAAAAATACAGTAAGCAAGACAGTGTAACTTGGCATATGAATAAAGTAATAGATACAATGAATATAACAAAGAACCCAGGAAAGACTCATATTTATTTTACTTGTGAATTTTCATATGACTTATTTTAGATTTCAGAAAATTGGGAAAAAATAATGTTAAAATAAAGTGCCAGATCATTTGGGTATTTATATAGAAAACAAACAAGCAGTTGAAAATTCTGAAATATATATCTCAAACGGTCTGAGAACTAAAAAGTCAAAAATGTTTACATTTATAGACAAAATAATAGATGATCTTTATGCACTTGTGTTAGAAAAAACTTTGTGAAATACACCAAATCAATCATGAAACATTTATGAAAAAGTCGAAAAATTTGACCATTGTAGAAGAAATATTTTCATTCATCAAAAGCCATTATCTAAAATGTAAAATCAGGCCTCCCGCAATACTCACGCCTGTAATCCCAGCACTTTGGAAGGCTAAAGTGGGTGGATCACCTGAGGTCAGGAGTTCTAGACTAGCCTGGCCAAAATGGTGAAATCTCGTCTCTACTAAAAATACAAAAATTAACTGGGTATGCTGGTGGTGCGCACCTGTAATCCAAGCTACTTGGGAGGCTGAGGCACAGGAATCACTTGAATCCGGGAGGCGGAGGTTGCAGTGAGCCGAGATGGTCCCACTGTATTACAGCCTGGGTGACACAGTGAGACTCTGTTTTGAAAAAAAAAAAAGTGAAATCACAAGCCACAAACACCAAAAAAGTATCACCACAGATATTTCTAAAGATAGATTACTATCAAGATTATGTAAACAACTTATGTAAATTAATAAGAAAACTATAAACAACTTAATAGAAATATTGATAAACATTTAGAAAGCAGGCCTTTACATAAAAGAAAATATAAATGGTCAACATGTAGAGAAAAATACATTCACACATAACAGAAATTAGAAAAATGCAAGTAAAGCTGAAATTGGACAGGGTTTGAAAGGTAACATATTGTCACAGACTAAAGATCTGAAAATACAATGTTGGTAAAATGGTTAAGTCAAATTAATTCTAACATATAATCTTGGTAGGATCATCTTCTAAATAATGTGGAATTATCCAGTAAATTTGAATATTTTCATAATCTACAATTTATTATTTCTAATATATGTTGGTCTCTGAAAGATTCTCTAAAAGATTATGAAGACAAGATTAGATATGGATGGGTACCTATGTGAGGGAAACCAAGGAGTCTTTGAGTCAACTTTAACCATCCATGGAATTCTCTCTCTCTCAGAAATGGACCTGCATGATATCCCTTCTGAACTCCATCATTGTCTGGGAACAGCCCAGGGGAAGTGTGGACTCCATGTAAACCCAGAGTGAGACTTCACAGAGCAGCTGCTTGGTCAAATACATTTTCTGTCATTAGAGGTTTACAGGATATTTTAATGACCACCACGGTGTACAACTTATGCCACTCTTTCCCCATATTGATCTGTGGTACAGCTTCTCCATGGTTTCTATGTGCCATTTTGCCTGAATAAGGTTAGTGGAGTGAACTAAGGCCCCCAACACTTCAGCTGATCTCTGCCCTGAAATGAGTACGCATCTCCCCCAACCATTATCTAGTCTAAATTATCCTTAAGCTTTCACTTAGGCAGGTCTACACATGCTGTATCCCAAATCGTCATTGTTCAAACCTTGATCCTTCTATCCTTCCCAGATCAGTTTGCTGTATATGTTCATTTACACTTAAAAAATGGATCAAAGGAACATTAGGAGGCACATAAGTGGATTACTTAGATTGCACATGTATTTCTTCCTTTCACCATTTTTTAAAAGCAGCTCTGTCTCCTCCTGCTGATTATACTCTGCATTATCGGGATTCTTTTTTTCATCTGCCAGTAAAAAGTCCAAAATATTTTGGCAGCAGCTGCAACTGGTAAATCACTGACATACTCACTTTGTTAGTGGGGAAAAGTGCAGGTGTCTTGGGGAGTATTATTTCCAAATATACAGAGCCAATATTTGTGGGAATGGGAAGCACAAGTGCTCAGCTGAGTCACTGGAAGTGATGGCAATTTGAGTCCTGTTTTACCTCCAGGGTGAAAGTCCCATATGGCCTTTTGTTTGAGAATATAGCATCATATTGAGGTTTTTGTATAGTGTAGTACATAATCTGACTAGTAGATCTCATTGTTACGTGCTCATCTCACAAGTTCTTTGTGAAGTAGGGTCCCAAGTTGAAGACTACGCTATGGAGGATTTCTTACCTATGTATTAGATATTACATAAGCCTCCCAGAGTGAGAACTGAGACCTTATTCATCTGCTATAATAGTGCTTAAAGCATCAGACACAACGCTTTAGTCAGGTCTACTACTCGGTTAAGCATGTGATCTTCTTGGTTAAGCCTGTGGACTTCTTCCCCCAGACCCACCAGTTTCTCCCAAAGGCAGACTGGTGAAGAAATAGAAACATGGTAAGACTCACCACACCTTGTATTTTTTAAAACGTATTTAAATTTAATTTTGCCTAATATTTTCTTATGATTATTCTGGGGAAGAATAAAAAGATGATGCCCTTATGTCATCAAATCAGGGAATATATGCTATCAATATGACATGATTTATGATACTAATTTTGATTAATTGATGATTATCGCATTGGGTAAGGTAGAGAAACTGCCAAGTTTCTCTACAGTAAACTTACTATTTTCCTATGTCCATACCCATTTCATTGTAAATGAGTTGTAAGTCAAACCTATACTCAGTGGGAAGAAAATTGAACTCCATATCCTGGAAGGAGCAGTACCAAAGAATCTGTAGACATTTGTTACAAACATCGGAGTAATTAATAAATATTTTGAAGAAGTTTTCTTTTTTCATAAGATGGAGTCTCTCTCTGTCACCCAGGCTGCACTTCAGTGTCACAATCTCAGATCACTGCAATCTCTGCCTTCCAGGTTCATGTTATTCTCCTGCCTCAGCCTCCCAAGTAGCTGGATTTACAGGCACGTGCCACCACACCCAGCTAATTGTTGTATTTTTAATAGAGATAAGATTTCACTATGTTGGTCAGGCTGTTCTCAAACTCCTGACTTCAGGTGGCCCACCCAACTAGGCCTCACAAAGTGCTGTGTTTACCGGTGCAAGCCACAGCGCCAAGCGGCATAATTTGAATCTACAAAAGTATTTTGTTTCTCCTTAAATTTTTGCATGTTAATTTTATCATTAAACTGTGGATGTACGTGAAGCATTTATTACTGTGGTGTCACTGTGGTCAACCTTTGTCTTCTGCAAGACTCATGCTGAAATTTAATTGCCAATATAATGGAATAAAGGGGGGAACTTTAAGGGGTAATTAGACCATGAAAACTCCACCCACATGGGTGGGTTTAAAAATGTTAGAAAAAGGATTTCAGAATTATGTGTTCTCTCACTTTCTCTCTTCCTCTCTGTCTCTGTTTCTCCGCCCTTCTGCTCTCTGTCATGGGAATCTCCAGGCTTTCTCCCACCCAGAGACTGTTATGTGCAAGACACCATCCTGGAGGAAGACAATAGCCCCAGAAGACATTAAACCTCCTGGAGTCTTGGCCATAGGGAGTCTTGGCCATAGAATTCCCAGCCTCCAGAACTGTAAGCCAATACATTTATGTTATTTTAAAGTCATCTAGTCTCAGTTACTTCAGTATAGCAGCGCAAACCAAACTAAGGCAGGTATTAATAGGGATTTTCTATTTCCCACATTATTTTTACCTTCACTATTTGAAATTCTTTAAGTAATATTTACTTGTCGCTAATATATTTATTTATTTATTATGTAATATTTTATTTTTTTATTACTGCATGGTGGCAAACCACTACAAATTTAGCAGCTGAAAACAGCATACTTAATACCTCAGAGCTCTGAAGGTCAGGAGTCTGGCAAGTTGCAGCTAGGTTTTCCGGTCAGAGGACCACAAGAATGAAATCAGCGTTAGGCTGAATTTTCTTCTGGAGACATTAAAAAAAAAGTTCACCTCCAAATTAATTCATCTTTTTAACGGAATCTAGTTCCATGTGATTGTAGAGTGCGGGTCCCTTTCTATTTACTGGCTACCAAATGGAGGTTATTCTCATCTGGCAGTGACCAGTCTCAGATTCCATTGATGTTGCCCCCAGTAAGCAATTCACCACACCAATATGTTCTTTCATTTGAGTCAGATGGAAGAAGTCTCTCAGACTTCTTGTCAGTGGCAAGTGGTTGAGAACTCTGCTTTTAAAGGGCTTATGTGATAAGGTCAGCCTCAAACACATTGATCGGTCAAATGTGTGCTTTCATATTTGTTTTTTAAGATTGTATATATCGAGATGTACTCTTTGTCCTATAAAGTTTCATGAGTTAAAAAAAAAAAGTGTGGCATTGTATGTTCACCATTAAAGTATTGTTCAGAATAGTTCTGCTGCCCTAACAAATTGCCTTTACATTGTCACCTAAATTCTCAGCTCCCACTGAAAGCTGCAACCACTGATTTGTTTACTTTTACTGTCTCTGGAGTGTGCTGTTTTCCAAAGTGTGATATTAATTGAGTCATATATGGTCTTTTAAGACTGGCTTCTTTCATTTAACATATGCCTTGAAGATTTACCTACGTCTTTACGTGTCTTGAGAACTTATTCCTTTATATTACTGAAGAGTAATCCATTGTATGACTATGTAACCCGTCACCTAATAAAGGACATTTTCGTTGTTTCCAATTTTGATAATGATGCATAAAACTCCAGTACACATTTGCATGCTGTGTTGTGTCGAGATAGGTTTTTGGATCAGTTGTGTAAATACTTTAGAGTGTGATTGCTTTGTCATATTAAGACTATGTTTAATTCGGTGAGAAATGGCCAAATATTCTTCCAAAGACTATCAAATAATTTAACCATGGTGAATTACTCATATGCAATAAATAAAAGTTTCTCTTCCACATTGTTCAGATTTTTTTATTTTAGCCATTAAAGTAAAAGTACAGTGGTATTTCATTGCTGTTTCACTTTGCATTTTCCTAATGACAAGGGATGTTCTGGACTGAGTATTTTTGTCCTCCCAAAATACATGTATGGAAACCCTAACCTCCAGTGTGATGGCATTTGGAAATGTAGCCTTTGGGAGGTAATTAGTATTAGACAAGGTCATGAGGGTGAGGCCCTAATGTTGGGATTATGTCCTTCTAAGAAGAAACACCAGAAAGCTTGCTAGCTCTCTCCACCATGTCAGAACACAATGAGAAGGCAGCTGTCTGCAAGCTAGAAAGAGAGTCCTCAGCAGAAAACTGGCAATCACCTTGATCTTGTATTTCACAGCCTCCAGAAGTGTGAGAAATAAATTTCTGTTTTTTAGCCCACCCAGTCGATAGTATTTTGTTATAGTAGCCTTTGTTGACAAAGACAGATGTTGATTATCTTTTTAGATGCTTATATTTCCCTTGTTGATCTTTTTCAGTGAGTTATCTGCTTATATTATTGGCTAAAATTTTAATTTTAATTGAGTTAATTTCTTACTTTTGAGTCTGAAGGGCTTTGTGTGTATAATTTGGATATAATTCCTTCTCAGATACATGTTTTGCACTTAATTTCTGTCATTTTGTGGCTTGGCTTTATTCCACTAGCGTCTTTCACAAAACAAATTTAGTTTAAATGAAGTCCAACTTATCAATTATTTCTTTCATTGGCTGTACTTTTGATATTGAATCTAAATGCTCATCACCAAACACAAGGTCATACAGATTTTCTCCTTTGTTTTATTCTGGATTTGTTATAGTGTTAAAATTTAGAAGTAATCTGTGAGCATTTTGAGTAAACTTTTGTATAAAATATGAGGCTGTTTAGAGGTTCACATTTTTTACATATGGGCTTTCAAATATTTCAGGAAATTTTATTAAAAAGAATATTTCTTTTAAATTGAATTGCCATCTCACCATGATCAAAAATTAGTTTACTATATTTGTGTGCATCTATTCCTGTGCTTTCTATTCTGTTCCCTTCATCTATGAGTTTATTCTTTGCCAATACAGTACTTTAATTACTTTAGGTTTATAGTAATTCTACTATTTAGGTAGTAGGAATCCTCCAATTCTCTAACTCTGTTATTCTCTCTCTCTCTCTTTTTTTTTTTTTTTTGTAGACTTATTCTAGCTACTCAAGGTTTTTTTTTTTTTTTTTTCATTTTATATTAACATTAAATCTGTTTGTGAATATCTACAACTGGTGGCTGAGATTTTTGACTGACATGACCTTGAATTTATAGTGTCAATTGGAAAAAATTTACATCTTAAAATTTATTCTTCCAATGCAATAAAATGCATATAATTTAATTAGATCTTTTGTTTCTTTAATCAGAATTTTACAGTTTTCCACATGGAGATTCTATACATATTTTGTTAAATTTAAACCTAAAGATTTCATTGTGGTGGTGGTGTTGCTACGTAAATATAATTCTTCTTAGATGTAAAACCACATATTAATGTAGGTATATAAAAAAACTATTTTTCTATATTCACCTTATATCATTCTCTCTCGTGAAACTCATTCTCAGTTTAGAGAAATTTCAGGTAATTATTTGTGGATTTCTACATAAACAATTGTATTATCCAAAAATAAGATAAATAATGAGTTTTGTTTCTGGCTTTTTAATATGTACATATTTTTGTTCTTTTTTTGTTGTCTAATTTTAGCAGGTGAAATTTTCAATAGGAAGTTGAATAGTTGTGATAAGATAGGACATCCTAGCCTTGTTCTTTTTTGTTTGTTTTCATTTTTTTCCATTATATACATATATGTAATATGTATATTGTATATATAATATGTACATACCATGTTTAATACCACACATACGCATGCACATATATCTCTGTGTGTATGTGTGTTGTGAAATACTATTTTGATATACAAATATATAACAAAATGATTATTACAGTCAAGGGAATTAACACATCCATCTCCTCACATAGGTACCTGTATGTATGTGTGTATGTTAATAGCATTTGAGAACTATTTTCTTAGAATTGTTTTTGATCTTAGGAGAAAATCTTTGTGTCTCACTATTAAGTATAATATTTACTGTAGGCTTTTTGTAGATATACTTTATCAAATTGAGGAAATTTCCTGTAATAGTTTGCTGAGAGTTTGTTACATTTATAGCTGTTTGATATTGATAACAGTTTTATTTACTTCATTTTATATTACCATTTTTCTTGTTGAGCTTGTTGATACAGTAGATTATAAGGATTGATTTTCAAATGTAGAAAGAGATTTCCTTAGAAGTAATAAATACCATGTGGCTATGGTAGATAATTCTCTTTAAATATTGTTAAATGTGCTTTGTGTCTGTATTCATGAGAGATATTCAACTGGCAGTTTTGGTTTCTTGAGATGACATTATTTGGTTTTGGTATTAGGGGAATCCTGACCTCATAGAATGAATTAGGAAGTGATCACTCTGGTTCTACTTTTCGGTAGAGATTATTGAAAATTACTGTTACTTCTACTTTAATTCACTAGTGAAACCATCTTGACTTGGTGCTTTCTGTTTAAGGTTGATTCAATTTATTTATCTATCTCGAGACAAGGTCTTGCTCTATCATCAAGGCTGTAGTGCAGAGGCATAATCATAGTTCACTGCAGCCTTAAAATTCTGGGCTTAAGCAATTCTCCTGCCTTAGCTTCCCAGTAGCTAGAGCTATAGGCACATACCAGTATGCTGGGCTAAATATTTTTATAGAGATAGGGTCTCACTATTTTTGCTTATGCTGGAAATTATATATATATATATTATATGTATATAATATGTATATATCATATACATATTATACAAACATATATTATATGTATATAATATGTATATATCATATACATATTATACATACATATATATGAGTGTGTGTGTGTGTGTGATTAAATGATATTTTTCTTCTCCCTTCTTTTTTTTTTTTTTCTTTGAGATGGACTTTCACTCTTGTTGCCCAGGCTGGAGTGCAATGGTGTGATCTCTGCACACCACAGCCTCCGCCTCCCGGAATCAAGCAACTGTCCTGCCTCAACTTCTCAAGTAGCTGGGATTACAGGCATGCGACACCACACCTGGCTAATTTTTTTTTTTTCATTTGGTAGGTTTATTTATTTATTTATTTATTTTGAAGATTCATATTTCTTTTTACTATCTTTTTTTTTTTTTTTTACTTTAAGTTCTAGGGTACATGTGCACAACGTGCAGGTTTGTTACATATGTATACATGTGCCATGTTGGTGTGCTGCACCCATCAACTCGTCAGCACCCATCGACTCATCATTTACATCAGATATAACTCCCAATGCCATCCCTCTCCCCTCCCCCCTCCCATAATAGGCCCCGGTGTGTAACGTTCCCCTTCCAGAGTCCAAGTGATCTCATTGTTCAGTTCTCACCTATGAGTGAGAACATGCAGTGTTTGGTTTTCACTTCTTGCGATAGTTTGCTGAGAATGATGGTTTCTAGCTGCATCCATGTCCCTACAGAGGACATGAACTCATCCTTTTTTATGGCTGCATAGTATTCCCCGGTGTGTAACGTTCCCCTTCCAGAGTCCAAGTGATCTCATTGTTCAGTTCCCACCTATGAGTGAGAACATGCAGTGTTTGGTTTTCACTTCTTGTGATAGTTTGCTAAGAATGATGGTTTCCAGCTGCATCCATGTCCCTACAAAGGACGCAAACTCATCCTTTTTTATGGCTGCATAGTATTCCATGGAGTATATGTGCCACATTTTCTTAATCCAGTCTGTCACTGATGGACATTTGGGTTGATTCCAAGTCTCTGCTAAATTTTTGTATTTTTAGTAGAGACGGGTTTCTCCATGTTGGTCAGTCTGGTCCTGAACTCCTGATCTCAGGTGATCTGCCCAACTTGGTCTCTCAAGGTACTGGGATTACAGGCATGAGTCACCGCACCTGGTCTTTTCTCCCTTCTTTTAACTTATCTATGTGTTGATATTCTAAATGGATTTCTTGATACCAGGTGATACAGTTTGGATCTCTGTCCCTATCCAAATCTCCTGTTGAAATGTAATCCTCAATGCCGGAGGTAGGGCCTGGTGGGAGGTGATTGAATCAGGGGGGTGATTTCTCATGGTTTAACACCATTCCCCTAGTGCTGTTCTTATGATAGAATTCTCATGAGATCTGGTTGTTTAAAAGTGTGTATCTCTCTTTATCCTTCTCAGGCCATGTGAGGTGCTTGCTTCGCCTTTGACTTCCACCGTAATTGAAAGCGTCCTGAGCATCCCCCGCCCCCGCACAAGAACTCAAGCAGAAGCCAACCTGCAGAACTGTGAGCTAATTAAACCACTTTTCTTTATAAAGTACCCAGTGTCCAGCATTTCTTAATAGCAATGCAAGAATGGACTAATACAACCGTGTATATTTGGGTATGGATTACGAGAATTTACTTTACTTTTATGCCATTTATTTACTTAAAAAAAAAATCATACCATTCTGCTACCTGTTTACTATTTGTTCTCTTTATTCTTTGTTGTTCTTTTCCTATTTTTTGGCTTTCTCTGTGATTGATCAATTTTAACTATTCTATTTATCTCCTTTATTAGGTTATTATTTAAGCTTATTTTAAAAAAAGGTTTTTTGTGTATCTTAGGATTTATAATATGTATTATAAAATGGTCGGAGGACTCCTTCAAATAATAAAAAATTACTGCACATGTAGGGGGAGAACCTTACATTCCAAATCATTCTTTTCTTCCCTTGTTGTCTGACATTTCCCTATACATACACTATAAAAACATATCACAGTATAGGCCAGGAGCGGTGGCTCACTCCTGTAATCCCAGCACTTTGGGAAGCCGAGGAGGCGGATCACCAGGTCAGGATATCGAAACCATCCTGGCTAACACGGAGATACCCCGTCTCTACTAAAAATACAAAAATTTAGCCGGGCGTGGTGGCGGGCACCTGTAGTCCCAGCCACTCGGGAGGCTGAGGCAGGAGAATGGCGTGAACCCGGGAGGTGGATCTTACAGTGAGCCGAGATCGCACCACTGCACTCCAGCCTGGGCGACAGAGTGAGACTCCATCTAAGAAAAAACAAAACAAACAAAAAAACAAAACAAACAAAAATCACAGTATAATGTATGATATGTCTAGTAATACATAGTTTATATCTCCCTATTTATGTTGGGGTATTACATTCCAGAGATTCTGCAAAGAGAATCTGTCTCCTGAAGACTTCCTAGCTATGTTCCAAGGTTATTTGTATTGAAATCTTACATGTTTATTAGTTTTGTGTTAGTGATTGAGTCTTTCTTTGATGGTCCAATCGGGTCTCAGTTTTCCTAGGTACTGTAAACCTGTTTATTAAGTGTATGGCTTTCACCAACGTTACTGTTCCTCCACCACATGTATCATTGTTCCAAGCACATACTCCTTCCCTCTTCCTAGCTGAGGTGGATTTCTCTTTTGCTCTGAGACTATAACATTTTGGGTTTTGCTTTGTGTTGCCATTTTCTCTGTAGGTTAAAGTTTTCCTCCAAAAACAGATGAGGAGATGAGTACAGGCAGAGTTTCTTATGGGCATATTATTTTGGAATATTTGTAATAAAAAATGATTCGTAGCAGATAAATGCTTTCTAACCATTAAAGGAAAAGTATATGTTACGCTGCTAAGTATAAACACCATTTTATGAATCTGTAAATCTAGGAACTAACAAACAAGATAGTGTTTACCGCTAATGATCAATTAGTATATTACTTTCCTCAGCCAGTTAAATGACTAAATCAAATGTAATTTAGATTTTTTTTATTCTTACAAAAAACTAATAATCTCTAGAATTGAAAAGCAGTCAAGACATGAGTAATTTTTTGTATTTATACTATTTCACTTTTCATAATATTTTAGTTAAAAATAAACAGTAACGTAGATTATGAAAAAAAAAAATGCCCCCCCCCCGTGTTCTGGTGAAAGCCAAGACCATAGTAATGCATTTTAATACACTTAACATGTGCATAAAATATACATCTTGAGATATAACTTTATTTTTTATTGTTTCAAGTCATTCACATTTACTGTTTTCCTTTTTATAGACATAAAATGGCAATTTGGAAAATATTAAAAATTGATGCTATTGTAATTATTTTATAATTTATTCTGTTTACAAAGTGGACTCCCATTATACATAATAAATTACTTCATATATACCAAAAGAAAGACAAATAGGTCACAGCAAAATGACACAGTATGTCAACAAAGGACACATTTTCAAAAGAGAGTTGAAGTAACTTCATAAATATTTGACAGCTTAAGAAGCAATTGTATAAAGAACTTCTTTGGAGATTATTTTTCACAGTTGAGACAACAAATTTTATCAAAATATTCAAAAATTAGAATAGATTTTTGCTTCTTCCTTTGTGAGGGAAGAAGCATTGATCTTTTTTAAAGCAACTTTAAAGTTAATAAAATAACAATTTAAAAGGTCGACTTATATATGTATCCAAATGCTTCCAGCTAATATCTTTATATGTTTTGGTGATCTTTCATGATTTTGGGTGATTATTGTTAAGCCTTACTCACAAACTAACAGTGCAAAAAGGCTACAGAAACAACAACAAAAACCATGGTATGTTAACTATCACAGCAGTATTCTAAATAACAGAATAAAAAGGGAATTTTTGTTCTACATAATAAGATTGGATGCCTATTTGAAAATGGAGAAGTGAATGAACAAATACTTGTTCCTCTACTTTGCTGTAAAAGTCTAGCAATTTTACATTTTAATAAAGACTTTTTTTTTTTTTTTTTCCAGAAAGCACACTACTTTTGCCTTGGGTGTCAGAAGACAGATGTTTATACTAAAGAATTGACAATGTTTTACAAAAAAAACACATTAAATACTTTGATTCCTAGAGCAACTCATTTACTTATGTGACAAGCAGAGACGAGAATATATTTGACTTTTTTCTTAATACCAAGTCAACATGATGCTCATTTTTACAACTTTCTTTATTGTGTGCTTTTGTAGAAACATGATAGAGTTTCTTAGTGGTTGTTACAGAATATCATCATGAGCAACTACTGTTGTTAGGCAAATTCAAATAAGGCTAGTGCTGAAATGGCAAACTTGGATTTTTAGATTTAGCCAAGATCTATAAAAAAATAATTTAACCGGAATAATGAAACTGTACTCGTTAAAATATGAGATAATATATAAAGTATGATATATATACTTCAAAGCATTTCACTAAACATTTGTTTATATTTCTTTGCAATCTTTTATTTAATGAGAAACCAGATCTATCTTCCAAACACAATTTTTTATAGTTTTAAATAAAACTTATTTAAAAAGGAAAGAATATGATTCCATTTACTTTTTCCATTTATCAATCTTCTTTACTGACCCCACAATTTGTATATAGTTTGATTATATAAATAATATGACTAGACTTCTCTGAATTTAAAGCAGTAGAAGAGAAAGAGAGATTGAATTTTAAATAGAGCATAAAATATATTTTCAGGGGCAATAATTCTCTTTGTGGGAGGATCAAAATCCATCTGTTTGATGATCCTCCCACTCTGTGTTCCAACTGAGCTATGAAGTCTGAAGCAATTAGCCTGAAATGTGGGAAATAGATGGTTAGGGCACCTAGCGATATGACACAGGAAGTTAATGTAAAATGAACCCCTCCTAGGCATATCAAAAATACACAGAAATTCTGGGTAAAATGTTTTAAAAATAATCTTTCACAGTGGAAAAAAGGGAAAAAAAATCAATTGCTTAAATTAGTTTCAGTGTATTAAATTAAATTATTTTGGGGTATTTTTGAATTTAATTAATATTGGGCAGAAGTTTTGTTTACTTTTTATTACATGGGCTATTTTCTAATGGTGTTTATGCAATTAGAAGTTAACTTGTTGATTTTTATCTAGCATAGATGAAAATAGCAGACGCACAGTAGATATAACAACCATAAAAGTTACTGTCTCCGTGTAGATCATTAATCAGTTCTGTATATTACTCAGAGATTGTACTCTAATAGTTCCTTATACAATTTGTTATTCATTGTTTGTTTTTCAAATTGTCATTTGAAACTGTCTTAGCATTTTACTAGGTCTTTTATTAATAAGGCCGGTAAAATCACTAAAACATATTTATTTTTTATTTGAATGAGTGCCATTTTTGTCAATCTTTTGTAAATTATACTTGGTAGCATTTATCAGAGTGAATCTTATATGGTAAAGGTAAATTTTGATGTTGAAAATGTGTTTCTTTTTTGTGCGTGTGTACTAGATTACACTATAAATGAGAATTTCTTATGATTTCAAAGTTACTATTCTGGAGTCTAGGGCTTACATGATAATATTCACTAAAATATTTCTAAAAATCTACTGAGAAATGTTGAGAACTAATTCCCTTTTCAAAAGCTAGAAGCATGAAAAAATTGTACTTTCTGTGAAATCAGACCTAGAAAAATATCTTCCTAAACTAGACAAAGCAGAAATGTAATTTGTCATCCATCCAAGACATGATTAGGAAAATAAAAGTCACAAAAGAGAAATTTAAAACACAAACTTAATTATAAGAGAGCATAGAGCATTCTAGATTTATGCTATTTGGTGATATAAGAAGCCCAAACATAGAATTTAAAATTAAATTGCTTTGGTCCTGAAACCTGTTTTGCAAAAGCAAATTCCAAAACACTATGTAGGCATAGATACATAACAGCCTAACACACACAAGAAACAAAATTAATGTATAATAGAAAAGTTAAATAACACATTAAACAAATTATTTTAAAAGGAAGTTAATATAAAAGTTAATTAGAAAATCAATAAGCAGAGACCCCAGAACATTCTGAATGATATGGAATATATATATATTTAAAGGAAAAACATAGACATCTGTATGAAATGAATTAACAATGTAAAAATAAATCAAGAGATTTAACACTGTAAGTAGAGGCATTACTTTATGTTCAAAGTTTGGTTAGTGTGAAATAGATATTTAAGAACCAAGTTCAGGAAACTAGTTTAGAAATTATTCAAGTGTGAGTAAGAAAGCCTAGATTAATATTTTGGGCACACATTGACAATATGTGAAACTCTAAGAGCTTTAACTAACCCTCTGTAACTCACATTTCCTTTTACAAAAGGGAAATATTAATAAACCATAAAATTGTTATGAGAATTTACTGTAACAAAAACCAAAACACTAAGCCACATCCAAAAGCATCAAAACTAATCTTAGCTTTAAATATGATTACTAATACTATCGTCATCATTCAACGCTTCATGGAAGTTAATTCTGATACTTACGGAGATTTTACCATTTACCTAGAGAAGGTAAATTATTTTGCACAGAGTTTGTCTTTGGCACATAAGATGACATTTTTTGAAAGAATATGTTATCTGAAACTAATTTACACTTAGTACAAAACAGCTGCATCAAGGTATCATAAATGACCTCCAAATGTAATAAAAACAGCTACGCAGACATAAAATGTTTATATTATCTGCCTATATTAGTCCTAAATCAATTATTTTAAAAGGGTGATTGGGGTAATTACAAATAACATCTCTTCATATTTCTTTGTAACACAGGCATGAATACATCTGAGTAAAAGCGTTTGTGTAAGAATAAAATGTGAGTATAAATATAAAATTAGAACATTCATTACTAATTATTATTATTATTATTGTTATTATTTTAGATGGAATCTCATACCGTTGCCTGGGCTGGAGTGCAGTGGTGCGATCTCAGCTCACTGCAACCTCCACCTCCCGGGTTCAAGAATTCTCCTGCCTCAGTCTCCTGAGTAGCTGGGATTACAGGTGCCCATCACCGTGCTAAGCTAATTTTTTGTATTTTTAGTAGAGACAGAATTTCACTATGTTGGCCAGACTGGTCTCAAATGCCTGACCTCATGTTCCACCCGCTTCAGCCTCTCAAAGTGCTGGGATCACAGGTGTGAGCCACTGCAGCTGGCCAAAATTGTTTTTTAATGTCAGTGTTTCTGTGGTTATCAGTGAATGATCTACAGAAGCACATATAAAAATATTTCCCATCAGAATTGTCACAAATAAATTTTTCTAGGTATTATCAGGTGTTTTAAAAGGAATGCAGACAATTTTCTTCACTTGCTAATCAAAAAAGTTATATAAGATTCAGCCTTGATTATCCCCAGATTAATGATAAATCTTACACATCTCTTGTTTCTATGAATGTGAGGTCATTAATTTTAATGACTTTATTATTATTTTAAACTTTTGGGGGGATTTTTTGTTTGGCTCTTCTCAACTGTGTTCTCTTTCATTATTCTTTTCTAAATATTTTCACATTATGAAACTCAAATTTCTTTTTTGATTGAATTTATTACCGAATTTTAGCACTTAGATATCTTTGTGTTAGAACTGCCACAATCAGGACACAGAACAATTCCTTCGTCATTAATAACGCTATTATGTTATCCCTTCAACCCTATCCTCTTGCAACCACTGTTCTGATCTGTGTCATTACAATTTTGGTTTTTTGAGAATGTTGAAAAATACAAAAAACAGGTATGTAACTTTTGTGACTGACATCTTGCACTCGGTGAAATTCCTTTGAGATACATCCAAAATATTACGTGTACTGAAAATTTATTTCTTTTTTAGTGCAGTATAGCATTCGTCTGCATACAAGAGTTTATTTATTCATTTACCTATTGGAGGCAGTTAAGGATATTTACTATATTGGGAAATTGTGAAGAGAACCAGAGTACAGTTAGAGGTGAGCGATTTCTGTTGCCACTAACTTTATACCACTTGTTGATCTAGTTGCATGGTTCATAGTAGTATCCGACAGAAAAGGAAGTTATGCATTTACCCTTGCTGTTCAAATAATCTGAAAAATTTTCATAGACTGATGTAGCCCTGAACAACCTATCATCTAGAAAACACCACACAGACACTGAGAAAAGGTATGCAATAAGAAGCCAGTCTTTTATTGTTGAAAAGGAAGTGTACTTTTAGCCAAAGTGCAGATTTAACACAAGACATTCTGTGCCAGACTAATTATGTCATTATAGGTTAAAAGGCCCACAGAAATAAAACCTGGAAGAATTCCACTCTAAAGATGAAGGATCCACATGTGAGTTTAGTACTAGGGAAAGTGGTATTTTCCTTCAGAATTTCAGGAATCTCTAGAAACTAAGAACACCTGCACCAGTATGCTTGAAGCAAATGGGCAAAGTGATGGGCATGCCAGTGACTAAATAGAACAGATTAATAAACCCCCGAGTTTTGGAAAATATTAAGTAAAAGGACATTTTCAAAGAATAATTCTGAGAAGAAGAGTTTTAAGTAGGTAAGTGTATATGTTGGGGGTTGACTAAACGTTAAGTGCTATCTAAACATTAAGAGGGAGTTTATTTTACAATCTCATGTTGCTGAGAGGATTCAAAGGAAAACAGGTATGTGTTACACAACTACAGTGAATTCATTTTTGACAAAGGTGCAAAGAATACACACTGGTGAAAAGACAGGCTCTTCGGCTGGGTGCGGTGGCTCATGCCTGTAATCCAGCACTTTGGGACGCCGAGTAGGGTGGATCACGAGGTCAGGAGTTCATGACCAGACTGACCAACATGGCGAAACCCCGTCTCTACTCAAAATACAAAAATTAGCCAGGCGTGGTGGTGGGCGCCTGTAATCCCAGTCACTCAGGAAGCTGAGGCAAGAGAATCACTTGGACCCAGGAGGCAGAGGTTGTAGTGAGCCGAAATCGCTCCACTGCACTCCAGCCTGGGTTGATAGAGCAAGACTACATATTAAGAAAAAATAAAAAAATAAAAAAAAATAAAAGACAAGACAGTCTCTTCAATGAATGGTGTTGAGAATACTGTATATTCATAGGCGTAAGACTGAAAGTACATATAAAAAAATCAAATCAGCATAGATTAAAGACTTAAATTTAAGACCTCAAACTATGAAACTACTGTTTTATAACAAACAAACAGAAAAACACACAATGCAGAAACTCTCCAGGAAAAATTTTAGTCTTGGCAAAAATTTCCTGAGTAATTCCACACAAGCACAGGCAATCAAAGCAAAAATTGACAAATGGGATTGCATCAAGGTAAATAACTTCTGCACAGCAAAAGAAACAATTAAGGGAAGAGACAACCCACAGAATGGGAAAAAAATATTTGCAAACTACCCATTTGATGAGGGATTATTACCTAGAATATATGAGGAGCTCAAGAAACTGTATAGGAAATAAATCTAATAATCCAATTTAAAAATAGGAAAATATTTGAATAGCCATTTCTCAAAACAAGATGTACAAATGACAGGCATATGAAAAGGTGCTCAACATCATTCATTATCAGAGTAGTGCATATCAAACTACAATGTGATACCATGGCACCCAGTTAAAATGGTATACAAAAGCCAGGCAATGACAAATGTTGGTGAGAATGTGGAGAAAAAGGAAATCTTGTACACTGCTGATGGAAATGTAAATTAGTACAACAACTATGGAGAACAATTTGGAAGTTAGTTAAAAAACTAAAAATAAAGCAATGATATGATCCAGCAATTTCACTGCTGGGTATAGGCTCAAAAGAAAGGAAATCAGTATTTTGAAGAGATATTAGCACTCCCAAGTTTGTTGCAGCACTGTTCACAATAGCAAAATTTGGAAGCAACCTAAGTGTTCACTAACAGATGAATAAATAAAGCAAGTGTGGCAGATATACACAATACAGTACTATTCAACCATAAAAAATGAGATTCTGTCATTTGTAACAAGATGGGTGGAACTGGAAGTCATTATGTTAAGAGAAATAAGCCAGACACAGACAAAACTACATTGCATGTTCTCACTTATTTGTGGAACCTAAAAGTCAAAATAATTTAACTCATAGAAACAGAGAGTAAAATGATGGTTACCAGATGCTGGTAAGGTTAACTGGAGCCAGGTGAGGTTTGGAAGGTTAACAGGTACAAAAAAATAGTTAGAAAGAATGAATGAGACTTAGTATTTGATAGCACAACAGGGTGACTATAATCAAAATGTATTAATTGTACTTTTTAAAATAACTGAAAGAGTACAGTTGGATTGTTTGTAGCACAAAGGACAAATACTTGAGGGAAAGTATGTACCATTTCCCATGATGTGATTATTATGCATTGCATGCCTGTATCAAAACATATCATGTACTTCATAAATATATACACCTACAATATACCCATAATAATTTAAATTAAATGGTAAAACAAATGCATATGTGTTATTATTTATATGCCTTTATGATAGAGACAGGAGGCAGCCAAATGCCTAGGCAGATAGGGGCAGGTACCTGGTGAAACCCCACCTCAAAACCAAAAACACTTTAAAGCCTGAAAGCCAAGCTACAAGTTAAATCCTCAGACTGGACTGAGAACTTGTCTTCCTGTTTAGCATGCTTTCTTCTGATTGACCCCCACCCTTCACCTATTTTAAATATACTTGCCCTTTTCTTACTGGTTTTCTGTACTGTCATGCCAGTCTTTGAGTAGTGTCTTTGCTTTAACCTTTTTTGCATACTCACAAACCAATCTCCATGTACTCACCATTCTGTGCTTATAAAAATCCCAGACTCAGACAGGGGAGGAGGAGATGGCCTGACTTTGGAGAAGAAGCAACCTGACTTTAGGGAAGATTACCTTCCCTTCCTGTACCCTCTCTAGCTCCCCTCTCTACTGAGAGTCATTTCATCACTCAATAAAAGTCTCCACCTTCACCATCATTTAATCATCCATGTGACCTCACTCTTCTTGGACACAGGGCAAGAGCTCAGTACCCACCAAGTGTGGATACCCAGAAAGGCTGTCACACCAGTCCTTTGCCCTCACCAGGAGAGGGCAGCAGCCCACGTGATGAGGCAAGGAGCCAACTCAGCTGCCAACACATCGCTATCTGTGGATGATTGAACTAAAGGAGCACTGTGACACCTGCTCTGGGTCTTCAGGGTTGTGGGCACCCTCATCTGGACACTGCTATGTTCTCAAGACCACCACAAGCCCCACATGGAGTTTGCTCCTGTGTCAGTGCCTGGAGCAGCCAGCCAGATTCTGCACTTGCTCATTCATGTGCTCCCTCCCACAGAGAGTTGAGCACAGTGGGCTGAATAGATGGGGCACTCCTTTCATGATTCTGACAAAGGGCCCCAGAAAAATCCTGCATCACTTAAGTCCTAGCACTATGACTTATTACCATACATTACACTTTGATTCATCATCAGATAAATATTTAAAAAAAATAAATAAACCCTCTTGCAATGACAACCAAATAAGTCTAACTCAGATATAATCCAAAAATATACGTTAGGCTGGACATGGTGACTCACGCTTGTAATCTTAGGATTTTAGGAGGCTGAGGCAGGAGGATCTTTTGGGCCCTGGATTTTGAGTTTACGGTGAGGTATGATTGTGTCAATGCACACTAGCCTGGGTCACAGAGTGAGACTCTGTCTCCAAAATTATATAGAGATAGATATTCAGATATATATATTACTGGGCAGGAGAGTTCTCCCTGCTGATTTTCCACTCATTACATATTGTTATTGTCATCTCTTAATGCTTTCAGTTTTATATTGTTATTTAAGGATAAACTTGAACCGTATTAGGAATGAAAGAAAAAATATTCTTATCTTTTAAAATTTTTGTATTTGAAGTTTATAATTTTCTAAGGCAACTCAAATATCTTTGACAAAAAATAAACATAGTGACCACTTTAAGCAGGTATAGCTATGTTTTTTCAATTAATATCACAAATATATACCTAAATTTATCCACAGATTCTGTGAAATAGTTTATTCATTCCATATACTTTTTTTTTTTTCTGGGAGGAATTATAATGTTGTGAAAGGAAAGTGAAATATGAAAATTTTTGAAAAGAATTATGTTCACAAAATATAAACATTTTATCTATATCTATGTTTCTCGATGATCAAAGTGTATTTTCTGACTTCTTAGTGAAGATAAACATTTTGTCTCATATAATCAATAAATTATTAGTAACAAAATGAAGTTACCATCTTAAACTGTTAGTACAAAAAAGAAAAATATACATTAGGAATATTTGGTGATTTTGAGATTAAGATTTGGGGTTGTTGTGTCAGAATATTGTAGGCCACTTACATTGTTTTGTCTGGTCAACTTTCCTCACTAATACTGGCATTATAACTTCACCACTTTGGTAAATTTTTCTTCTATCACTGACAGCATACATATCAAATAGGTGTTACCATGTTCTTTAAAACTCCATCTCTTTTAGTGAAATATAGACACGGACTGAAAATATTCTTGGATTATTTAAATTGGCATCTTAAAAAACTTCCTTTAAGGAACAGGTATATGTGAAGTTCAGACCATTTAGTTTGCAGTTGTCACACATATTTATAAAAACTTCATCTGTAATGGAAACAAATAAAACAACCATTGGTATAGTTTGGCTCTGGGTTCCCATCCAAATCTCATGTCAAGTTGTAATCCTCACTGCTGGGGGAGGGCCATGGTAGGAGGTAAATGGATCAAGGAGGTGGATTTCTCCCTTGCTGTTCTTGTGATAGTGACTGAGTTCTCATGAGATCTGTTTGCTTAAAAGTGTGTAGCACTTCCCCCTTCTTCCTCTTTCTCCTGTTCTTCCATGTGAAGATGTGTCTGCTTTCCTTTTGGCTTCTTCCATGACTATAAGTTTCCTGAGGCCTATCCAGCCATCTCAGCCATGCCTCTTGTGTAGCCTGCAGTAATGTGAGTTAATTAAATATCTTTTCTCCATAATTTATCCACTCTTAGGAATGTCTTTATAGCAATATGAAAAATGAACTAATACAACCGTGTTGAAAAAAAGCAGAAGCTTAAAAAAGAAGAGAGAACTCTGATGGTTTTCAATTTCATGTTATCCATTGTCACTGAAGAATAGCTCTCTCCCTGTTTTTCACTAAGACTTATCCTTTTATCTTTTTTATGAGAGAGATTCCAGCATCCTTTCCAAACTGATACCACATAGATATTAGATAACTTTTAAATTCAATCGCTTGAATTCAAAATAATTAAGACTGTTATGAAATTATAAGTCCATGTCTTAAGAATCCATTTTATCAGTGGTGTATGTGCGGCATTATGTATCTTTAATATTCACTCTGTGAAAAATAAGATGTTTCCCAGAATTATGCTCATTTAAATACACCAACTCACTTGGAGATGACTGAATTAAGATAACAAAATCCTTCTTGCATTTGTAAATGTTAATATTTCTTTTTTTTTTTTTTTTTTTTTTTTTTTTTTTTGAGATGCAGTCTGGCTCTGTCCCTTAGGCTGGAGGGCAGTGGCTTCATCTCGGCTCACTTAAAGCTCCACCTCCTGAGTTCACGCCATTCTCCTGCCTCAGCCTCCCAAGTAGTTGAGACTACAGGCGCCCGCCACCACGCCCGGCTAATTTTTTGTATTTTTAGTAGGGACGGGGTTTCACCGTGTTAGCCAGGATGGTCTCAATCTCATGACCTGGTGATCTGCCCCCCTCGGCCTCCCAAAGTGCTGGGATTACAGGCGTGAGCCACTGCGTCCAGCGGAAATGCTAACATTTCTTAACATGAGAGGCTGGATTAATAGTTTTTTTGGCCCTTGTATTATAGAAATAGATTCTGTAATCTACGTTTTATTTGAAGAACAGTAATTTGAAGTTTAATATTTTTTACTTTAAATGATACACCCTCCAATGCATTTGTTATTAATATTTGAATGCTGTTTGAAGTTTGTGGCAAGCAATTGTTTTCCTTAAGAATAACACTAGATTTACTGTATAATATGAAAACATTATTTTATAGCAGTCACTGAAGTTAGAATTAGTCTATAATATGCTTGCATCATCAGTTGGTGCATTAAGATACTTTAGCAAATATTCCATCTTTCATTGTAGGAAAATAAAAATATATGTTCCACTTCAGCAGTTTTACAAATGCTGTAGTGCTTAAGAGCTAATGGTAGATTTGCACTAGCTTGCGTGACCCACCAAGTAGCGTTTTCAAGCTAATGATCTGAAGAGTAAACATATGTCAGTATAAGATCATTGGTTTCTTACTTGGTTTAAAAGATTCTTTTTTAGACAAACTATTTAAACTTTATAATACAAAATGAATAAAACATTTTGTCTGATATTTTTATTTAAAAAATCTTGAGAAACACCTTAGGTCCCATAAACTTAATTCTGATTATTATTGATCTTACTATTAAATGTTTCAAGTTGCCTACGTCACTTTTTTATTTTTTTAGAAGCATATGGAGAAACATTTGGTTTCTCTGTATTGAACCCTCTCCGGAAATTTTATACTTTTAAGTTAGAATTCTATATCGTAATCTAACTCATAGATACACATAGTTTTACTCAAAATCATATAGTTATACCAGAATATATAAAAAAGTGAATATAAGTATTTTTATTTTCCTTTACCTTTTTTTCATTATAATGTTTGTGCAAAAAAATAAGCATAACGAGAACAGTAATGAGATTAAATACAATTTCTAATTTTTGTACTTGGGCTATCTTGGTATGACAATTACTAGTAACTGCACAGATATATGTAAACAAATTAGCTATGGTTCCAGGGCAAAGCATCATTACTCACAAGTTAAGCACAATATCAGCATTCTTCTCAACTTTGAGGTTTTAATTTAAATATACAGTGCAAAGAGGTTATCACCTGAGGCCAAGGAATGCAAATATGAATTTTCTGTGACCCAGAAGGCCTAAAATTACCATAATATTTTTAATGTATTAATACATGTTTAGTGAAATCCTTCTGAAAAGAGAAATCTCTGTAGGTGAGTATCATATAAGGCAATTCTGTTGTAGATATCTCAAAGCCAAAATTATTTAAAATATCTCAAGACTTTTAAATGTTAGTATCTGTTCTCACCAAATCCCAATAAGCTATTGAATTATAGTAGCCATAAAAAGCCAGACTGTGCTTAAGGGTCATTGTCCTAGTCCAGCTATCAAAGGCATGTGAGCCCTATTCGGACAAATAACTAGAGCTGGTGAGTATGGGCTAATAAAGTAAATCATAAAATCAGGGATTACATACAAAGTTGTTATTATTTAAGAACTAGGCAATAAAATAATATGATTGCAAGTCTGATGTGATATTTTTAAAGTATATTGAATTGAATTTCCATGACACGAGGATCATAAAATTGAAAGAAGCCAGATAAAATAAAAAATCATGTTAAAACTCTTATATGACTAAGAGTCATGGTCTCGTCTGGCATATTTGAAGTACTTTATCATTGACCTCAGCTGTTGTCATCTCTGTGCTGCTCTATAATTAATAAATAAATATATTTTAAAGTGAGAGTAAATTTGTATATACCTTTTTCTAGAAAATCAATTATGTGTTGATTTATAGCTTACTTGATTCTTGGAAAAGTAAAAACTAAGATTGACAGTAAAATGAAGACAATGAATAACTACAAGGCACCTATTATTTATGAAAGTAGTATGAAGCAGAACACGTGAAGGAATGCTGTAATTTCAGCAATCCAAAAAAAAATGGGTAGAGCATATTCCTTCATTTAATAAATATGTATTAATAATCTCCTTTGTGATAGGTACAAGAATCCAAATGCTCCAACAGCTAAAACACTTCTGGAAGAACTTCATCCAGGATATGTATTTATGCTGTTCTATGGCTAAAATTCTACAGAAATAACATTATGTGTAAATGTCAGGAGTTAGTTACGTCATGTTAGCATAGTATCTTAACACAGAAGGATGGAAAAATTATGCCTCTGTCTATTCTAAAGTAGTTGGAATAAAACAAACCTTCCCACTGAAAACAAATATAAAGTCTAGCTAAAAATATTTAAAACAAACCAAGACTAAAAAAATCCATAAATGTTTAAAAGCATGGGTGAGCAACCAAAGCGGCCAGGACTTGAGAAGCCAAGATGTCAGATGGAAATGAAACACACTGAAATATCCCTGTGTTTCCTCAGGATACTTTTTGAATTCCAGTGCACAGTAGAAGAATGAACAAAATTATACAACCTAGAATTTACAGTTGTCTCACCAGACAAGGAGGACAAAACTATGTGAATAAAGTTCAACAAAAGAAAGAGAAAAGAAAGAATTAGGCAAGAAGGAAGGAAGGAAAGAAAGAAAGAAGAGAGGGAGGAGGGGAAGAGAGACAGAAAGAAAGGAAGTGAAAGACAGAGGGAGGAGATGACGAAGGGAGGGAGGAAGAGGGGGGAAGAGAGAAAGAACACCTATATTTCTTGATTTGAGCAAGAAGGGGTCCTCTCTTAGACACATTTAACAGAATGTTAATGCAAATTCTTGAAGTGTGATAATAAAGTGTGGATCTACCTTTATAGGAAAAAAATGATCTATCCTTACATTATGTCACAGCAGAAAGAAGAAAAAAAAAAAGCTCTGCAGAAAAATATCATCCAAATTCCCTATAACTTTTTGTCATCAATATATGCAATCAAAACTCTATCAGACACATGTCAACATATACAATTATTTGAAAATCAGAAAGAAAAATATTCCAGATAATAGACCCATCAGTGAACTAGATATTGGAGTTTTAATACAGAAGGTGTAAGGCAATTATAAATAAAATACCAATAAATTTTTTAAAAAGTAGAAATATTTTTACCAGAATAAAGTACCATAAAAAACAAATGGGAAGCATAAAATATATATTCACAAATTTAAAAAATTAAATGTACAATTCAATAACTGATAAAGGCAGCATAATTGACAAACCAAAAAGAGAATTCGTGATCTATAAAATATGCTATTAAAAATTCAAATTGAAGCATATATTAGTCCATTTTCATGCTCCTAATAAACACATACCTGAAACTGGGCAATTTACAAAAGAAAGAGGTTTAATGGACTTACTGTTCCACAGGGCTAGGGAGGGCTTATAATCATAGCAAGCAAGTCACATCTGTAGATGGTGGCAGGCAAAGAGAGAGCTTGTGCAGGGAAATTCCCCCTTATAAAACCACCAGGTCTCATGAGACTTACTCACTATCATGAGAACAGCAACGGAAAGACCTGCCTTTATGATTCAGTTACCTCTCACAGGGTCCCTCCCACAACATGTGGGAATTCAAGATGAGATTTGGGCGGGGACACAGCCAAACCATATCAAAACACAAAGAAAACTAGGCAAGAACAATAGAGAATAAAACATGAGAGACCTTTATGCCCTATGGAGTGTTCAAATATACATACTTTCAGAGTCTCAGAATGGGAGGAGTGAAAAAATATTCAGTAAAAATGTTACAATAAATACTGGAAGAGGTTTTTTCATATATGCTGAAAGCCATTAGATTCATGGAGTTTAATGAAACAACAGTAACAAAAAAATTAAACAAGGAATAAAAATATTGTTAGAAAAAAATAAAGGTAAAGTGATAGCAAAGTGTATATTTTGAAGAGAAAGAACTGTTTCATCGACTCACTGTGGTAGTGGTGATATGTGTTAAAATCCATAGTATTATACACCAAAGAAAGGTATGTAAAATATAAATCAGGTATGTAACAAAAAGACCGAAAACAAAGCATTTTCCATAAAAATGGTGGATCCTAGTATAAAAGGAAATGACATTTTAATAAATATTAACCCACAATTCTTAAATATTTTATTTTGCCCTTTCGATTCTTCTTTAGAAATCTTTTTCTTTCTGCATTTCCAGTTTTGGAAAATTCTGTTGACCTATAATGAAGTTTTCAGATTTTTCCTCATATATGTCCAGTCCACAGATTAGCTCTTCAAAGGTATCCTTTATTTTTATTACAGTGTATTTTTATTTCTAGCATACATATATTTTTATTTCTAGCATATCTATGTGTATAATTGCATTATCCTTCTGTTGTTACATATGGTCTATTATTTTCATCATGGTCTTTATTATATTAAATATGTTAAGCTTTATTAATGTTATTTTTAACTGAAATCATACTTGTATGCATTTATGATGTTCAATGGGAATTTATGAAATATGTATACTATGGGAAATTATTATATCAAGTTAATTAGCATATCCATCATCTCACTTGCCTATCACTTTTAAGGTGAAAGATTTGAAATTACTCAGTTATTTTGAAATA